>NC_060130.1:935373820-935689288 GCF_021461395.2 Schistocerca americana | reverse complement strand
AGGAAACACGGATATGATATGGTGTTTAAACCAACAAGAAAGGTTCGTGAATGTTTGTGGTCAAATGTAAGAAGGAACTACAACATGAAGCCTTACTACCCACCTTAAGGAAGACAAGACTGTCACCTGGGCAAGACTGATAAATCAGCTGCAGCAGATCATGCACTGGGACCAGGAATCCACCACTTTCGTGTCTGTGACACTATGGCTTTAGCAATATCTAGTCATTACTACACTAGGATATACAGAGAGGTCACAGAAATTCAAAAGTATCTAACAGCTTAAACAAAAAAAAAACCAGAAGGATTGAAATGAGAGAAGTTGGGGGTCTTAGTGCTAAATAAAACAAACAGCGCCAACACTTCCCCAAGGCAAGCTCCACAACATATGAGGGCGCGGCTCCGCGATTATAGGCAGTTATCTGATGATGTCACGAACTGACCATTGCCTGGATACATAAAAACAGTTCGACTAACTGAATTTGTCTGATACCGTAATTGCTTTCTGTGTTGTTAAAGCTTTTTATGTTGTCTACAGCATTAGAAGAGTAGACGTTAGGCAGAGAATTATGTCTTGGACCACAGCCTAATGCCCAAAAATCCATTATGAGTAATACCATAAGTATATCTGTTTCAAAATTGTGCTGAGATAACTGTTAAACATTAAAAGCCTCTGAGTTACTATTATCCACTTGGCTCTTTGGATGGCGGTATTGAAAAATAAGTATTTGAAATACTGGGAGAAAACTGACCTAACATTGTAACAAATTGGTCCGTAGCTGTAACAAATTTCCCCAAAACCGCAAGTAAATAGCAATGGGAGATTTAGATGTTCCATAAACAATGCAGAACTTGTGGCAATAACTGTATAAGAAAAATTAGCAAAAGATGTGTTAAATAACATTCGTGCCCTCTATGGCATTTGTACATCACCCAAATGGCCTAAATGAGCAGGAGAAGTGGGAAGGCAGAAGAAAGATAGCCATTTTGGGTCATAATTTATGGCCAGTAAGGTTAGAAAAAAAATCTGGTCATACATTAGACTTACGTAAACATAACACAAGAGTAGAAGTGTGTGATTTGCTTAAAAAAATGGGTCAAATGGCTCTGATCACTATGGGACTTAACATCGGCGGTCATCAGTCCCCGAGAACTTAGAACCACTTAAACCTAACTAACCTAAGGACATCATACACATCCACGCCCGAGGCAGGATTCGAACCTGCAACCGTAGCAGTCGCGCGGTTCCGGTCTGCAGCGTCTGGAACCGCGTGGCCACCGCGGTCGGCCGTGATTTGCTTACATAAGGCTAAAAACATCACGCTGCTATTTTGTTATCATAAGGTCCACAGCCAAGTATGCAGTTGTTTTACATAAGGCTAAAAACACCTGACAGTCATTTAGTTTTGCTTTGGGCAATTAGAGATTTGTTGACATAAGCAGATATGACCAAGTAGCCAACTTGGTTACATAAGAACAGTGGGTGCTTTGTCCCAGAACTTTCCCAGCTCCACTACTATCAGCGATTACCATAATGAAGGTGGTGTTAAGTTGTACAGTTCCGTCAGTAATTTAGTGTAGATACGGATACTGATTCCTGCCATGCCATATACTGATGGACGACTCCCTCTGGAATGGAGCACATACATTGTTGTAAAGCCATCTGTAGAAATTTTTGATCACGGAAACGTGGCAGTGTAAGATTTTCTTATTGTTTCCTAGTCGAGAACAGATGGCGTTGGCCTTTTGCAATTTCACTGTGGAATGTGTGGCTCCTGGCTGCCTGTGGTTTATTAGGGGCCGCTGAAGGCGCTGCGGCGTCAACATATTGATGCGATGGAGGCGCCTTTTGGCCGTTTTACAGTATCCACGGCCAAACGCCATTCACTGACGTGTCGTAAACTCTGTGATGCTGCAGACAGTCTCCGAATTTAGCGCCACTGTCGAATAACTCAAGTTGAAAATCCAGTCGTTTCATTAAATTCCATTTCTTTATTTCACACCCATGTTGGAAACGACAGCGTTCGTCTGAGCGATAGCTTTGCTATGTAAGAGCTAAGTCAGATAACTGAAACCATTTTTTTCATGAAAATACAAGAGAGTAATTACATCTATAACAAGAATTTATTTGCGCGGTTCTGTAGCAAATATAGCTCACATATTTTTCCATTAACTGCAATACGAATCACGCTGGTATAGAAAAAAAATATGAATAATACTACAGATTTTTACTTGCCTTTAAAAAAATCGTGCTATTTTGTTATTTGTCTTACGCTACGTCTGTAATTTGTGATTTCCCTTTGTAATGCGTGTGCTTTATTCGTTTCTAGTTTCCCAAATTGGTTTTCAGACACTGAATTTCATGAACAACCGACGGCAGGTCTTCAGTTTTGCATGTATTTATGTTCGTTCTGTAAGGGGCGATCAAAAAGTTTCCGTTTGCAGGCGTTGCTGCAGTGTATGTGTAACTAACCGTGACTCCGATGCGAATATGTAGGCACAGACATGCAGGCAAGGGCTTAGCGTGGCCCCCGAACACTAACTTTTTGATCGCCTCTTATATGATTGCAGTAATCGCTTTTCTCAATACTTATAATGCTCGAAGTCAAGAGAAATGGATTGAATGATTTTATACAAATCAGGAAGGCCCGACATATTTGCGTTGCCGCGGAATAATGGAAGAGTTGAGGGAATGAATTTCTTTCCTCCTCAGTTCAAATCAGTACTTCATTAAATTCAGAAGATTTCTACTGTAGCTTCATATTTCAAAAGCTCCGATTCTCTCCTTACCTATACGATTTGTCATACAAACTATACTTCCATATAACGCTGCACTCCAAACATGTACTTTGAGAAAAGAAATCCTAACACTTAAATTTATACTACATGTTAACATCTCTCTGCTTCTCAGAATAGCTATGCTTGCTGTTGATTGTCTACATTTTATATCCTCCAAACTTGTGCATTGTCAGTTATTTTGCTGTCCAAATAGCAAAACTAATTTCAGCGCCTCATTTTGCAATCTACTCCATTCAACACCACTTTAGCTTATTCGACTATGCTCCATTAGCTTGTTTTATTTGTATTTATGTTCAACTTATAGCTTGTATTTAACACGATATTCGTTCCGTTCAACTGTTCTTGAAAGAATTTTTCCCGTCTTTGATGGAACTAAAATATCATCGGCAAACCTCGAAGTTCTTGTTTCTTTTCTTCGACTTTAAAATGTTTCTCTAACACTCTCCTTAGTTTCCTTCAGTGTTTTGTCAATTTACAGATTGAACAAGGTAGGGTACTGGCTACAACAAAGCTAACTCCCTTTCCAGCTACTGCCTATTTCTCACTTCAGTCACTATCGTCAAAACCTTTTCCTGAAACAACAAGTACCTCGAACGTAGGTTTACGTTTCTTCAGTCTCTCATGTAGAATAAGTCCTAAGCTGAGTAGTGCCCTGGGAAGTTCCACGTTTCTCTGGAACCCAAACTTATCGTCCTCAATGTGGCTTCTACAAACCTTTGTACTCTTCTATTGTTTATTCGTGATAATATTTTGCAAACGTGTGTCATTAAACTCACACCTGTCAGTATCACTTTTGGTATTGAGATTTTATTACATTCTTCTTGAATTATTTCGACTGTCTCGAATTTTGTATACACAAGGTACTACAGAAAATAAAAGCTCTATGCGATACTACTTGGTAGCACAAGTACGGCTGATAGAAACTTAGTGAAGTGGTTCTACGTGCCACGTTTGTGTTTCTCCGAATTTCAAGCGAGTGATTTCCTTCCCACGTATTTCTTTCTATACTTTACGCCAAGAAGCGTGCTGTACTAAGAATATAGTGTTACGGCTATGTCTGCTGCTATTTGTGGCTCGCTAAGGGTAAATAAAGCTCGGAGTTGGCACAGGGGCACATTATTTCTATTTTCCACCGCGGCCGCAGGTGCGAGCTGTTCGGCGCGTCCCTGCACTGTCGCTGTCCACGGCCGCCGTCACCTCGCTCGTCGTTCGTCACCAGCTCACAAAACACCTCTGCTCGCCCATATTTTATTTACATACTGCGGCCATTTATCTGCCGTGTAGCAAGAGTACCAGTCTAGAAATCGTGGTCTACAGCAGTTACAAATGCAAAGTAGAAAGTTTTTTTTCTGTTCTTGGTTCTCGAAAATGTATCACGTACGTAGTAGGTTAGCTCGATTTATAAATCTATACTATTTTGCAGATAGATTGATCATCGCTATCGTAAATAGCCAGCCGATAGATTGATACTGTCGGCTGCGAATCGTGACACAATGACCAAACTTCCACACCTCGCTTTCAGAGTTGCAAACGAAGCAGAAAAGTCAAAAGTCAATAAAACTGTGTGCTCACACTTAACTGTGGTGGAATTAACTCAATAAAAATCCCATGTTTAATGCAGCTACTCGTATCAAACGCTCTTGCTCTTTCCGTCTAATATACGGCATTGGCGCATGGACCCTCAAGGCTCACGCTATCCGAGCAGCTGACGGTTGCCTAGTGATCAATGGAAGGTAACACGCAGGAATGATGAGAGAAGTAAAAAAGAGCGAATAATGTGGGTAAGATGCCATAGTGATTATTAAGGAACTGAAATGGGAGTCAACTGGGCTCGTAGCCAGGTAAATTCACCGCTGAATTTCTCGGTATAAGAACCTGTTCAGACGACCCTTACGAAAAGATAAAGAAGAGCCTTAATCCGGCAGTGGATTATATGCAGTGGCCTTGAGGAGGATAAACCATTGCGAAGGGGAAACATACAAACCTACACTCCTCTCTCAATGTTTTGAGGGACAAAACTATTTTAAAACATCAGCAATGGTGCTAGACAAGTGACAGGAAGACAACAAATCGGCACTTTCGTATTAATTTATCTGTATCTATATATAAATGATTACTCTGCAATTCCCAATTAAGTGCCTAGCAGAGGGTTCATAGAAAAACCTTCACGCTATTTATCTACCGTTCCTCGAACGAAGCGAGGGAGAAACGAGCACTTAAATCGTTCTATGCGAGCTCTGATTTCTCTTATTTTATCATGATGATCATTTCTACCTATGTTGATGAGTGTCAACAAAATATTTTCACGCTCTTGGAGAAAGTTGATGATTGAAATTTCATGAAAATGTCCTGCCGCAGCGAAAAACGCATTTGTTTTAATGACTTCCACCCCAATTTTTGTATCATACCCGTGGCACATTCTCCCCCATTTTGCGATAATGCAAAAAGAGCTGCCATTTTTTGAGCTTTTTCGATGTCTTACTTCAATTCTATCTTATGCGAATCCCACACCGCACAGAAATACTCCAGAAGAAGACGGACAAGCGTAGTGTAAGCAGTCTGTTTAGTAAACCTATTACATTTTCTAAGTATTCTACCAACAAATCGCAGTCTTCGGTTTGCTTTCCTCACAACACTATCTATGTGACCGTTTCAATTTAAATTATTCGTAATTGTAATGCCTGAGTATTTTAGTTGAGTTCACAGCCTTTAGATTTGTGTGATTTTTAGCGTGTAACCGATATTTAGCGGATTCAGTTTGGTACTCATGTGGATGACTCAACACTTTTCATTACAGCCGGCCGCGGTGGTCTAGCGGTTCTAGACGCTCAGTCCGGAACCGCGGGACTGCTACGGTCGCAGGTTCGAATCCTGCCTCGGGCATGGATGTGTGTGATGTCCTTAGGTTAGTTAGGTTTAAGTAGTTCTAAGTTCTAGGGGACTGATGACCACAGATGTTAAGTCCCATAGTGCTCAGAACCACTTTTCATTACAGCTCCTGCCCAAAAATTCCAGCCCATTTCAATTTCGAGTTAAGATGTGTGCTCACATTAATGAAGAACGTAGACTTAATCTAAGATCAGCAACAATGAATCAGTCTGTTTAGGAAACAGTGGCAAAGCATAAATTGGAAAATCAAATTACAAAAACATCTCTCCGATCGACACGTTAGTGTAAATTTACTATGCTTTAAGTAGGCAGCCCTCTCCCCTCCCCGGCAAGTACTACACCTATGTTTTACATTCCACGCCATAAATCACGGATCAAGAAAGTAAACGTACAAAAGGCCGTTCTAATGGAACGAAAAAAGGTGGAAGATTAGATTGTAACATGCTGTCGACTACGAAGTCATTAAAGGTGATGCTCAAAATCGGGTAGGAGGAGAAAGTTTGCCACGTCCTTTTCAAAGTAACCATCCCGGAATTTGCCTAACGCCGCTTAAGGAAAAAAAACAAAAAAACCTAAATCTAGTTGGCGGAAGGGGATGCGGAACGCCATGCTCACAAGTAAGAGTCCAGTGCCTTAACGTTGAGTCATTTCGATATGTCCCAATAAATCGAGAGAAAAAATCAAATCACGTTGATTCCAATGAATAACAATGAGTGAAGCGCGTATTGGAGCTTATTGTCAGTAGTAATTGTGGCAACGGCTTTCTATAAATTACGCCTCAGGAGTTGCTGAACTGTTGTGTTGCTGTGATGTCGTTGAAAGTTGCTAAATCAAGACAGCAGAGGTGGTTGACAGGAACTGTATACTCGGCGGCATGCGAAGTGTGCTACTGGGTGGCTGAAAGGAGGATATCCGGTGCTTCGGGAGGCTGCGCAAACCGTTTTTCTAATGCAGTACACACTGCTACCGTGACAGTGAGATCATGAAGATCGATACATTTGAGTTATCTCTCGAAGACACATATGCACCACTTCAAACCTGCTACCTACGAAAGTCGAGGCAAACCCATATTTACAAGTATGATTTGTACACTTCTTCACGGATGTGAAGTCGTTACATCAAACTGCTTCAAAGATGAGTTCTAGTAAACTTTCGAGATAAATTCGCCACGTTACTTGTTTGGAGCCCAATCGGTACCCCATACCAGTAGATTGAACTACTTGTGTGAGCTGCTCACAGACATACAGTAAAAATGAGGATTTGATTTGTCATAATAGGCGATTCATTGAGGAACGAAGAGGAGAAATGTTTCAGACGAAATAGCTAGCGAGATGCTCTCTTCCGTTTCAGACTATAACCGCTAACAGTCACTGTGTTTAGCTGACAGACAGTCTTATTCGGATGAGATATTTGCCACACAAGTGATCGTGCATTCATCGTTTCCCTGGACACTTCCAAATTCTACATTTACGTCTGTACGCTGCGAGGCACAATGAAGTCTATGACAGAGCGTATTTCTTGCACTGTATTGTGGAATGTCTTCCCTTCCTATTCACAGAACGACTGAAGATTTTCTTACATACTGTTTTGTGTTAGGGATTACGAGACACATCTACCGAGCGAGGTGGCGCAGTTGTTAGCACACTCGACTCGCATCCGGGAGGACGACCGCTCAAACCCGAGTCCGCTCATCCTGATTTAGGTTTTCCGTGATTTCCCTAAACCGCTTTAGGCAAATTCCGGGATGGTTCCTTTCAAAGGGCAAGGCCAACTTCTTTCCCCATCCTTTCTCAGTCCGATGAGACCGATGACCTCGCTGTTTGGTCTCCTCCTCCAAATCAATCAACCAACTTAGACACATTCAGCTTAAGTGACAAATATCACTACCGTTTTATAAACGCTCCAGTAGGAACACTGCGCTAATTAAGGTAACAGATGACCTGAAATATGCTATAGCCAGTAGTGAAGCCCTAATTTTGACAGCATTAGCTGACAGCAAACCATGTTTTGCCGTTAATTTTAACAAACAGTTTATCAGGAGTGTGACAGGGGTCATTGGAGGGATCGCTATTGTTCTCTGTGTGTGAGTGACCTCTCCTAGATTCTCTCATATTCATGCCGATGACCTCCAACTTCGCCGGCCGCTGTGGCCGAGCGGTTCTAGGCGCTTCAATCCAGAACAGTGCTGGTGCTACGGTCTCAGGTTCAAATCCTGACTTGGTTGTGGATGTGTGTGATGTCCTTAGGTTAGTTAGGTTTAAGTAGTATTTAGTCTAGGGGACTGATGACCTCAGATGTTAAGTCCCATAGTGCTTAGAGCCATTTGAACCTCCAACTTCAATTAAGACCCGGGTCTCTTGTATTATTACTGTTATCATTCACTTGAATGACGACTTTTCCTCAGTGTTCAGATGGGCGCAAAACCTTGTATTTCACTGCAATCTTATATTCCGCACCAGAAATTACACTGACGGTAATCAAAATCCCAACACCTAGAACTATTTACTGTGGCGTAATGAAATTCCGGGAATATAATTGTCTTGGTAACATTGTCAAGTGAGTAACATTACAAGTTCACAGACTAATGTTAAGTACGAGAAGAGCCATTGCAAATGCGAAATTCTGGTACATTAATAACCGGTGCAGCCACCAGAATCTGAATGCAAGCATGTAGACGTGTGTGTCGTGCAGGTGCCGGATGGTAGCTTGTGACATGGCCTTCCATACCTGTTGCACATGGTCAGTCAATACAGGTACGGTTGATGCCGCTTGTGGGTGACGCTGGAGTTGTCGTCCCATACGTGCTCGACTGGAGACACATCTGGTGATCGATCAGGCCAATCCACATGTCGACACTCTGCGAAGGATGTTGGGTTACAACAGCGGTATGTGGGCGAGCGTTATACTGTTGTAAAACACTCCGTGGAATGCTATTTATGTATGGCAATACAACAGGTTGATTCTCCAGATCGACGTACATGTTTCCAATGAGGTTGCATGGGTAATCATGAGAGTGCTCCTGCTGTCATACGAAATCGCAGCCCAGACCATAACTCCAGGTATAGGTCCAGTCTAGGGCGCTGATAGGCTGGTTGTAGGTGCTCACCTGGCCTCCTTCTAACCAACACACGACGATCATTGGCACCGTGGCGGAACCAGAGATTTCATCAGGTAACACGACAGACCTCCACTCTGCCCTCCAATGAGCTCTCGCTTGACATCACTGAAGTCGCGAACGGCGGTGTCTGAGGTCAGTGGAATGCAGGCTACAGAGCGTTCGGCTCGGAGCTATCCTTTAGAAACAACGGATTTGTAACATTCATTGTGTCACTGTATTTATATTTATATCTGTTGTGAGTCGTACGCCGGCCGAAGTGGCCGTGCGGTTAAAGGCGCTGCAGTCTGGAACCGCAAGACCGTTACGGTCGCAGGTTCGAATCCTGCCTCGGGCATGGATGTTTGTGATGTCCTTAGGTTAGTTAGGTTTAACTAGTTCTAAGTTCTAGGGGACTAATGACCTCAGCAGTTGAGTTCCATAGTGCTCAGAGCCATTTGAACCATTTGTGAGTCGTACAAAACAGCTTTTTCTGTTATTGCCTTCACTATTTGTGTCGTAATTATGCGCGACTGCTACGGTCGCAGGTTCGAATCCTGCCTCGGGCATGGATGTGTGTGATGTCCTTAGGTTAGTTAGGTTTAAGTAGTTCTAAGTTCTAGGGGACTGATGACCACAGATGTTAAGTCCCATAGTGCTCAGAGCCATTTGAACCATTTTTTTGTCGTAATTATGTCTAAGTATTTTATTTCATATTAAATGGTGACCTGTGCAACATAATGAGCCATGTAGTTCATCATCTTTTCGGACAGGGAACTTCAAATCCCCTTTCCAGTGAAACTTAGTAGAGGACAATGGTTGTCCAAAGAATGGCTACTAAACATAATTTCGTACATAGAAGATCATCTACAGCATAGTAGCAAGGCAATTATGAACAGATTTCGAATAAGACCCCAGCAATATGACCGTGTAGTGGATAAGAAAAGCTACGGATATTCAAGGGAGGACGACGCTCACTTGTTTCGAAAAACCGCTATTTACGCATTTCAAGGAAGCTATATAACATTTACTGGATGTCTCACCTCCTACATTACGCACATCAAATTGCGCGGCACATAGATTACAGCGATTTTCAAGGCAAGCAGTGGATGGTTGCATAACCTCAAACAGTGCTACATATTTGGAAGACGTAAAATAACGAAATTTCAAATAAAGCGTCAACTTGTCCATGTACAGAAAATTGCGGAATCTGGCCGAGAATTTGTAAATGAGATAAACAAACTTACCCCATCATTCAGTAGGGAATTCGTTTTCAACTCCGACCACTCGGAATTTGCAGAGGAAATTCATATGAAATGAATCTTAGAAATTAGAGGTACCAAGAGAGCTTCATTAAGACTAACATCAATGGCCTAATGCACCCGTATATAATTATGCTGACTGTTGATCTGGACGCTAAATTGGCTGGAAAGTTATTTACTGAGCTGTGAGAAGTTGGAGATGCTCTACCCCCCTACGATTCTTTCTCGTGTCCGTGACCTTGCAATGGCAGTAGGGAATATTTACGTCCCAGCATGGAAGAGTGGGAAAATTGGCATAAGAAAAGTGCAACTATGGTAAGAGCACTGCTTTTCGCCAATATCTGGTCAAAATAACTCGCTTTTGGTTGATTCCTGGTATGCGTACAAAAATCATACTCCCTTAGAGCAAACTATCCCTCATGAAAAGTGTGTGACATTGCAGTTGACACCACTTGGTACGGCTGGGCAAGTTGAGCCTCTGGAAGTTTGTTTTCTCCGTGCCTCTAAAACATATTATCGCTCTATCTGCTAGTATGCCTTAAAAAATAGCCAGTTGCACGATAAGCTCCACGACAGTCTGTCTCGCATTCGGTTGCATGCCATCACATTATATAAGTTCTTATCACCCCGTTACAGCAATATGGCTCTATATGCCTTCTTAGTGGATACCTAGCTGAGGATCCTGCACGCTTTGTAACTCCAAAGGAGTTCGCCTTCGATCTGGCTGGTGCGAACCTTTGTGATCACTGTGGCGCGCCATTTTTCATTTGGTGTTCATTGTGCAAGTTAATGGTTTGTTGTGAACATTTCTTGAATGGCGACGAAATCTATTTTGTGAACTGTAGTACACACATCACATACAAGGTTAATCTCTACATTTCCCGAAGACTCATCTTCTGTCACCCTGCTGATGCACATGGCGAGTCATTAGAAGCTAGTATTCTCCTGTAATAATTGTTCACTACATTTTCAAATGAGCCTTACCCGTAAAAACTGAACTTGTGATCTCGCTCTCAAGGGGTTCCTTGTGAGGGCACTCTGACAGCACAACAGTACGTCCCGCACTCCTTTCGTCCTGAGGTGTTACGTTTCATGCGACAGTATCGTGGCGCCATTTTTCAACAGGACAGTGCTCGTTCACGCATGTTACGTGTCTGTGCGAACTGTCTTCGTGGTGATGGGATACTTCCGTAGCCAGCAAGATCCCCAGATCTATCCTCAATAAAAACCTGTGTGGGACCAGCTCTGACGTCAGCTGCAGCCCAGAGTCAGAATCCAGAATACAAAGCGCAAGTTACAACAATTTTGGGCCATCTTGCTTCACACAGTGACTCTACGATACCCTCCGTAACTGAACGGTGCATGTACCAATGAGGTCGGAGGGGGTCGAACATTATACTGAAAAGTGGACTCATATTACCAAGGTCTTTGTAAATTTAACTCGCTTTTGTAATCACTAAATAACAGCACTTATCCTATCAACCAGAGAAGTTTCATTTCCTTTTCTCCTCACCTAATTTTTGTCAGGCATCCGCAAGTCACTGTACAGTGCATGGCGGAGGGTACTTCTTGCCAGTGTTAGCCAAGTTTGTCATATTACATTATATTTAGTCGTATCTCATGGATTCCGTGTACTGTAGTCTCCAGGATGTGGAAGGAACATGTGTATTTAATTTAACTAAAGGACAATACAATGAAAAAACTTTACATGTTTGTATTACAGCGCTACTTCTAAACTATCGTAAAACATTAATTTAAGAGTTTCAGTGAATAGAAATTGTTGATACTTTATTCTGCTCTTTCATATTTTACACTAATAAATGTGATTGTAAATGCTATTGTTTGTGGTATGTTCAAGTTCTTTAGTACTGTTCCTAACACTATCTGATATTGCTTGTTTTTGTATTGCATTAGTGTCAGTAACATTTAGACATTACTTGTTTTTACGACATTTATAATCATTAATTATGCCTATTTTTGCTGTTTTAAGCAATACAATAAAGACAGGTTCTTGTATAACCTAAATGTGTGGGTGTTATGCGTTTCTGTCTTATCCTCATGCCTTGACACAAAGAGAAAAAATATTAGATTTATTTTAAAACAGAATTTAAAAGCAGTGCTGTACTTAAAAGAAGTCTCCATATGGAATAGTCACTGTGTGTATCATTCCATAGGAAATAAAGGTAAAAAACTCTTTAAAATTCAAACGTTTAGTAATTTTCTAAAAATAAACTCCGCCCGAACAGGCCATGAAGGCCCAAAGGTACCAAGTGGCCGCCGTGTCACACTCAGCCCACAGGCGTCACTGGGTGCGGATATGGAGGGGCATGTGGTCGGCATACCGCTCTCCCGGCCGTATGTCGGTTTACTAGACCGGAGTCGCTACTTCCCAATCAAGTAGCTCCTCAGTTTTGCCTCACAATGGCTGACTGCACCCCGCTTGCCAGCAGCGCCCGGTAGACCGGATGGTCACCCATCAAAGTGCTAGCCCAGCCCGACAGCGCTTAACTTCGGTGATCTGACGGGCCCCCGTGTTACCACAGCGGCAAGGCCGTTGGCCACAGAAATTTTCACTTTCTAATATTATTAATAATCACTTTTCTCTGATAAGTACTCTATACAGTCTCCTATGTGGTTTGGTAACAGCTATTCTGTGAATGTAAAAAAGCTATTAACAAATTTACATCTTGGAGCTTTCCGACAGATAATCATACAGGTCTTGTGTAAATGGGGTTGCAAGTCAGGATTCACCGGATTCTTGCCAGTTCTTGTTAGATTTAGTATCCTGAGCGCCTTTTGTGAACTGAAGGAAAGCTTATACAAAGGGCGTTCAAAACGTTTTGCACAGTCGTCTTTATTTTTAAATTTTTTGCAGGAGGAGAATGAAATTTTTTGTGAACATACTTGGAACATTTAGCTATACATTGAGCCTACTCAATGTAGTCTCCATCAGCTGTGACGCATCTGGCCCAACGTCGTTTCCATGATGTAAATGCACTTTGGTAAAATTATGGGGATTGACTTTTTTCACCATTGCTTGACACAGGAAATAAGGTCTTTCTCACTATCAAATCTTTTACCACGCAAGTGGGCCTTCAGACGACCAAAGAGATAAAAATCAGAGCTGTATGGAGTTTGGCATTGTCATGGTGTAGTCTGATGAGCTAACTGTACCAGTGATACCACACTACCCCATGACAAACGAGTCATTTCAGCAAGCTGTCGTGTCGACACACATGTGTCATTTTGGATGATCTGATCAATGGTCTCCTTATTCAAATCACTCACTGCCGTCGATGGTCTGCCGCTTCGTGGATCGTCCAGTAGAGAAAAATCACCTTCTTTAAACCTCTGCAACCACCGCCGGATGCTGCTGCGATCCGCTGTGTTCTCCCCATGAACAGGGCGCAACTTCCCGTGAATCGATGTGTCAGAGTCATCGCCAGTCTTGAAGAGGAACTCCATCACCGACCGTTTTAGCAACCTGGCATCTACTTCACGGTCCATTATGGCTCACCTGTAAATAAAAGAAAGTACTTTTATATACCAACTTATAGCTAAATGTTCCAAGTATGTTCACAAAAAATTTCATTCTCCTCCTGCAAAAAAATAAAACAATTAGAGACGACTTTGCAAAACATTTGAACTCCCTTTGTAGTATACCTTCTCAGGTAAATTAGATCTATATTGCAAACATTTTATACTGAATGAAAAAATCACAACACCAAAAATAATTAAGAATGATTAACAATAATCAATGTAAAGTAATGAAATTTCACGAATGGGTTTGTCTAGGTAACATATTTAAGTGATTAACATTGCGAGATCACGGGTTAATGCAAGCACGAGATAAACCATTGGAAGTGTGAAGTGCTGGTACATTAATAACCGGTGTAATCGCCAGAATGTTGAATGCAGGCATGTAAACGTTCATGTGGTACAGGTTCCGGATGTTAGTTTGTGGGATGGAGTTCCATGTCTGTTGCACTTTGTCGGTCAATGCTGTTTGTGGTTGACGCTGGAGTTGTCGTCCGATGATGTACCATATGTGGTCGATTGGCGACAGATCTGGTGGTCGGGCAGGCCAAGCCAACAAGGCGACACTCTGTAGAGCACGTTGGTTACAACAGTGGTATGTGGGCGAACGTTATCGTGTTCAAAAACACCCCATGGAATGCTGTTGACGAATGGCAACACAACAAGTCGGATGTCCAGAGTGACGAAATTTGCAGTCAGGGTGCGTGGGATGAAGACGAGAGTGCTCCTGCTGTCGTATGAAACCGCACCCCAGACCATAACTCCAACTGTATGTCCAGTGTGTCTAGCACACAGACAGGTTGGTTGCAGGGCCTCCTTCGAACCAACACTTGGCCATCACTGACACCGAGACAGAACCAGCTTTCATCAGAAAACACAAAAATGACCACCCTGCCCTTCAGTGAGCTCTCTCTTGACACCACTTTCGTCGCAATTGGTGACGGTTTGGCGTCAGTGGAATGCACGCTAGAGGGAGTCTCGCTTGGAGCTGTCCCTCAAGTAACCGATTTGTAACAGTTCGTTGTGTCACTGTGGTTCCAACTACTGCTCAGATTGCAGTTCGGTGCGACAGAGCCATATGCCGAAAGCGACGGTCTTTCCTCTCGGTAGTGGCTATCTAAAGCCCGGTCTTCTTGCTAGCGTACAGCCTCGTAACGACCACTGCCAATAATCATGTAAGGTGGCAACATTCCCCTCCGAGTCTTTGTCCAATATCGCAGAAGGAATGTCCAACTTCTCGTAGCACTATTACAAGGCCTTGTTCAAACTCAGTGAGATGTTGATAATGGCGTCTTTGTCGCCATTCTTGACTAATATCAACTCACCACGTCCAGTCTTAAAGGTAACTAGCGCTCACGACCGTTACAGCGCATATTTAAAGGAAACCTGATTTTCAGCGTCATAGTAGCGCTACAACTTCCGCTCTTCTGGGATTGGAGCGAAATTTGAATAGACATTATCTTTCAGATGCAGAAACACGCCTGCCAACTTTCGTTTATGTCGCACAACTCCTTCTTGGTGTTGCAATTTTTTCCGTCAGTATATCTTTAGCCAAGTAACTGACTTTCTCAAATTCTATTTTTTATCTTTAATTTTTTCAATATAACATCGTTGTGTTCTCTTAAACGAAGAAAATCTTTCTACTCAAGCTAGATTTCATTTATCTCTAGTTTCCTAAGATCTAATCTGATCAGATTTTCCAATTCGTAAGTGTATCAATTTTTGCAGTGGTATTCTTTCTTGTTTTTTCGGCAGATGCATGGATAGTCTGCCTGCATGTGGGAGTGACCAGGTTGAAGTATCTTATGATGAATAAGATCCAGCTTGTAACAAGTGTTTTTGCTCGTGAAATATATTCAAGAACATTACTGAGAAATTAATATTCCTTTTCTGGAAACTGCAGGAGTCTCTAAACATGTTGACCTCAACGACGTCTTCAGGCAATGACAGAATATTCTTGAGAATACAAAAAGCTATTTTATTTTCTCCGTAGCCAGCAACAGCTTTATTCCACATGTAACACTGAGCGAATTTGTGCTTGTTGGTTACATAGTACTCAGTTAAATTGAGAGTCCATAGCGATCGTTTACAGGACGCTATCGCACTGTACAAAAGTGGAGTTGGTAAACACTTTTGCAAATCAAAAAGTATAGGAAATAAATGTTTCAATTTTCTTTATTTTTCTCTTTATCGATTTTCTTTTTCTCGTAGTTAAATTATGCTAAAATTAAATGAACTTTCTTTTCTTCTTATATTTTAGTTTTTTTCCTCATTATTGACATTGGCCGTTCTAGGAGGGAAAAAGATGAAATATCTTTCACCAGTGTGTACGTTGGTTAATGTTGTATGAAGTTTTTCCGTGTAAGTATCTCAAATTCACGAGAAATTGACGTTGGTTAATACCTCCAAATAGATATGGCAAGAGCAAGCCATTACTGCTTATTCTCCCCTGGGCGGCAGATCAAGTGTAGAAATGTGGACGCTGTGCTCTTGTTATGTGATTAACATCGAACTGATATACATTGCTTTCTGTCATTCAGATAAGATAAAAACCAGGAGCCAGCTGTATCTACTATTCCATATCTGACTTATTCATTCCGGTGTATCATCTGTCAAAATAAATTTAGCCTGTTCAGTTGATGGTCCATTATGAAAACCAGAACGTTTGCTACTACCTATGTTTCGCCGCACTAACTGTTTATAAAGTCTGCTGTACACGAACTTCTCGATTTATTAGCAGACCCTGGCAATAATGAGATGGAACAGTATTTTTTTCGAATGTTTTTCTCCTTTCTTGTGAAACAGTTTGACATCAACATATTTAAGCCTCTCTGGGAAAATACCTCTGTGGAAAGATTCGTTACATAAGTAACACAATATATTAATAGCTTCAGTTGAACGACATTTCATTATTTTGCTACTGATGTGATCATAACTAGTTGAACATACGTTTCTAAGGTAACTGAAACACTGAAAACTTCTTTTAGAGCTGTAGGATGAAGCTCAATTTCATCAGTCTCCTTTTGGGAATCTTTTCGTAGGAACTATAACTTTCAGCTGAGGAAGTATTCAAATCTCGATTATCTGCAACAGACAGAAAAATGCTGTAAAAAAAAATCTGATATTTTTGCGCTATCTTCGATGAGTTCATTATCTACCTGTAAAGCAATTTATTCGTTTTCTTGCTTTGTTTCATCTGCCTAATGTTCGGAATAGGTTTTATCTTGTTGCTGCCGGAATTTATATTTTCTTGAAAGTGCATAGATTTTGAACCTCTGATGACTTTTGTTAGCTGGCCGTTGTGGCCGAGGGGTTCTAGTCTGGAACCGCGCGACCGCTACTGTCGCAGGTTCGAATCCTGCCTCGGGCATTGATGTGTGTGATGTCCTTAGGTTTGTTAGGTTTAAGTAGTTCTACGTTCTAGGGGGCTGATGATCTCAGATGTTAAGTCTCATAGTACTCAGAGCCATTTGAACCATTTTTTGACTCTGCTTAGTATTTTAATGTGCAGTTTGAGATCTACCAGTGACACAAATAGGAGCCCCCTCTAATAATGTAGAATCTCAAATCCATAAACGTATCTTGTGGTCGTTGGTTGTCCAGGATTGCTGATCTACGGCCCCATTTTATTTCTGAAAAGGTAATTAGGGTTGGGTGTAATAAAAAAAAAATTACGGAGTGTTCGTTTATTAGGCTTCTGTGCATACAAAACGAAACAAGTGAGATATACTGAAATATCACACTGTATCTTTGTTGCCACCTTCACATTATGAAATAAAAATAGAGCGCTACATTGAAAAAATGTACACTTGTAACTGCAAAAGCATCTGCTTGCTACATCCGCTCATACTGTGCCAAGACTGCCACGCCCAGTTGAGGAGTTTGTTTTTAATATGGAGACTTGTGAAGATGATGGTAGCATCAACTAAGTTATTTGACAGAATTACCTTGTATTCTGATTCAAATTAAGTTTAACGTAATTTTAAGTTACGCTGATGGCCAATCGTATGAATAATTCAGTGCATCCGAATGACATGTAGAGTCCCTCACAAACTGCCGATTCAGTTAGGATGCAAATCGTGTTTTATCAACCTGTTGGAAAGGAGAGTTGAAGGTATAAAACACACACAAATAACCATCATTAAAATAAAAATCAGTCACAATGTTGTTGTGATGTATGTCAAACGATTCCACTTAATCAGAAGGTTAAGAAACTAAAAATGGTTCTTCTTGGTAAAATGTCACGAGAGTTAACTATGTAGCTTTATCGCTATTTTTAATTAATTAATACTAATCTAAACATCGCCTTTTATACCTTTCGTGCTTAATCGGACACACATGTCCCTGTAAAGTAATATGCAATTTTAAGCGTCGGAAATTCTATATCTTATATCGGTCTAGTGCTAGGATGTAGCGAGATGCCTTTGGAAGTCGAAGAAAAATTCTGTGGATCATGAGGTGGATATACAGACGTATGTGAGCAGTCAAATGACGCAGCGTGTGTTTACAGGTGGCACAATGCGTTTATTTCACGAGAATCAGATCGAGTCACAGTCTTCTCCATTCCAAGAGTGTCTGAAGCGGCTAAATGAGTTTCCTTATACATCACAGACATTGTTTTGAAACATTACTACACACCTCAGTTATTCAACTGGTCTGCAGATGATTTATATGTAGTGAGACGTATTTGCCCCAGAAAACTTCATGGAATGTAGGAAACGTTGGTTTGTGGTATGTCAAACCCATCATCAAGTGTCATGTTGAAAACGTTTGTGCGATATTTCACGTTTTTCATTGCCAGGAGAATAAATGTGTTTTGGTACTGACTTGCTATACTTTTTCCATATTTGGCATATTTGCAGTCTTGACAAAATCGTTCTGAAATTAAAAATTTAACTTGGAAAATCCTAGGTCGACATTAAAACTTGGATCTACACTATGCGATCAAAAGTATCCCGATACCCCCAAAAACATATATTTTTCATATTAGGTGCATTGTGCTGTCATCTACTGCCAGGTACTCCATATCAGCGACATCATTTGTCATTAGATATCGTGAGAGACCAGAATGGGGTGCTCCGCAGAAGTCGCAGACTTCGAACAGGGTCAGGTGATTGGGTGTCACTTGTGTCATACCTCTGTACGCGAGATTTCCACACTCCTAAACATCCCTAGTTCCACCGTTTCCGATGCGATACTGAAGTGGAAACGGGAAGGGACACGTACAGCACAAAAGCGTACAGGCCGACATCGTCTGTTGACTGGCAGAGTCGGCCGATAGTTGAAGAGGGTCGTAATGTGTAATAGGCAGACATCTATCCAGACCCTCACACAGGAATTCCAAACAGCATCCGGATCCACTGCAAGTACTATGACAATTAGGCGGGAGGTGAGAAAACTTGGATTTAATGGTCGAGATACACTCACCTCGTGCTTCCATTGAAAAACGCCAATAGCTTCAAAAGGCCTTTTTAAAAAGAGCCTCAAAATTAAGATGAACATTTCTTACGTATCAGGTTTGGTGGGATTGGTTAGTGGAAGCTGTCCTGCGCAAAACCTATGATGTCACTGTGTTTAAGAGGCGTTTCTGACTTGCAATTAATGTTAGTAATCTTAGACATAATTTTTAAAGTGGAAACCTAAAGCAAAAAATTTGAATCACAGTATGAGAGCTGTTATACTAAATTTATATGATACTAATGAGCCGGCAATGCTTCGCTACAGTTGCTAAATATGTATTGAAATTACGTCGCAATCTCCTTCTCTCCACTTTCTCTGTCCATCCTCTCCTCCCACCCCCCTTTTGTCCATCTCCTCCCCATCCCCCCCCCCCGCCCTCTGTCTCTGTCCATCCCTCTCTCACCCCTCTCTAGATCCATCTCCTCGGTACCCTCCCCCCCCCCCTCTCTCTCTCCATTTCCTGCTTCCCCCTCTCTCTCTGCTCATCTCTTCCTTCCCCTTCTCCGTGTGTATATCCTCTCCCTTCTTCCTATCTGTCCGTTTCCTCTTCCCTACTCTTTTTGACCATGAGCCTCGTTTATTTATCTTGCAAACAAATCTTTGATGTGGAATTGTAGTCGCTTAAAATTAGTACGTAAATCGTTTGGGATCTTTGGCACACAGGCTATGAGAGTGAGCTGCTGGATCTGTGAGGATAATTGCTTCAAAGAAAGTATTTCGAACAGTTTCAGTCTTCGAACGGGTACCAGTACAATGTTCTGGATAATTCAGATTCCGTTATAGTATTCTAATGATAAACCAATAAGCCAAAAAACAAGTTCCCTGTTTTCTATTGAAAACGATTGCAGGGACGAAAACAAAGCAGCACGTTATTGTGTATACGAATTCTGTTTAAAACAGTGTATAAGAAGAAAAAAATAGGTATATGGAAGAAAAAATTTGATTAATGTTTAAATGCCAGAATGGGATTTTCACTCTGCAGCGGAGTTTGCGCTGTTATGAAACTTTCCTGGCAGATTAAAACTGTGTGCCGGACCGAGACTCGAACTCGGGACCTTTGCCTTTCACGGGCAAGTGCTCTACCATCTAAGCTATCCTACCACGACTGACGCCCCCTCCTCACAGCTTTACTTCCGCCAGTACCTCGTCTCCTACTTTCCAAACTTCAGAGAAGCTCTTCTGCCAAGGTCTTGAGTTCGAGTCTCGGTCCGGCACACAGTTTTAATCTGCCAGGAAAGTTTCAATGTTTAAATGTTCTGTTACTGCAGTTAGAACTGACTGCGAGAAAGGAAACTAAACCTCACATTTTCACAGTACAGTACACCACAGCATTTTCTTTCTCACAGGCGTTTTTACCAGAAAATCTGCACATTTTGGTTTAAAAACTAAATACGCTACGTCCGCCTGAATGTTTATTAGATTATAGTGTAACAATGTGATGTATAAGGGGCGATCAGAAAATTTTGCTAATAATATTTCCCTACAGATATAAAATAGAGAAATATATATAAAATAGTAAAATGTTGCCCGCATCTCGTGGTCGTGCGGTAGCGTTCTCGCTTCCCACGCCCGAGTTCCCGGGTTCGATTCCCGTCGGGGTAAGTGATTTTCTCTGCCTCGTGATGGCTGGGTGTTGTGTGCTGTCCTTAGGTTAGTTAGGTTTAAGTAGTTCTAAGTTCTAGGGGACTGATGACCATAGATGTTAAGTCCCATAGTGCTCAGAGCCATTTGAATAGTAAAATGTTGTTAGCAAAAAGCTCGAAAGTCCTTGACTGATTTATAAAGGGCGATCAAAATGTCTCCGTTTGAGGGCGTTGCTGCAACTTATATGCAACATGCGAGTGTATAAGCACCGACATACAGGCAAGGAATTAGTTTGTCACCGCGTGGGATTAGCCGAGCGGTCTTAGGCGCTGCAGTCATGGACTGTGAGGCTGGCCCCGGCGGAGGTTCGAGTCCTCCCTCGGGCATGGGTGTGTGTGTTTGTCCTTAGGATAACTTAGGTTAAGTAGTGTGTAAGCTTAGGGACTGATGACCTTAGCAGTTAAGCCCCATAAGATTTCACACACACAACTAGTTTGTCATTCCATTTCACTTGAAGCTATGATCGAAGAGATTGCAGTGTCAAAAACCTACGAATACCAGTCACTGAATGCTGACTCTAAATTTTGACGGAATGGGAGGTGGTATTCTCTCTACACGTCGGTCAAGGGGCCTGACGATGGCGCAGTGTAGCGCTCAAACTGGTTGCTCAAATAAAATAACAACAGGAAGTTTAGGCGGCTGAAGGTATTTTGATTCGATATTTTATATTGAACAGCCGAGGGCGCGCAATCATCTGTATAAAGGCGGACTTACAGAGATAAAAATGTTTTTTTTTTCGTCCCGAGCTTCGCTTTAGGGGTTCTCTCCTTACACCATCCCGTGGCAGAGATCGTCCACAGACTCACCGTACTTCAGCTATTGAGGAAACCATTCTGGAGGTTATACACCGAGAACCCCAGCGAAGCAGGGAAGAACACTTAGCATAGCAAGGCAGCCGTGTGTCTCGCACCGCACGGTCGTTGACGTTCTGCATGAGCATGGGTTGCACCTCAGTCATTCTGTAACGCAACATCTGCATTCTGCACACTGCCACGTCTTCGGATGCAGTTTTGTCAATTGTACCAACAGCAACAGGAAGCCAACGAAGACTTCATAAACACTGTAATATGGTCGAATGAAGCAGCGATCACTCGTGACTGTGTATTGAATATTCAGAATGCCCACCGTTGGTATGATATGACTCGAACGTCACCCGCGTGGATATCAAGTTCACTTTGGCATCAGCGTACCAACGACCTTGCCGCAGTGGTAACACCGGTTCCCGTCAGATCACCGAAGTTAAGAGCTGTCGGGCTGGGCTAGCACTCGGATGGGTGACCTTCCGGTCTGCCGAGCGCTGATGGCAAGCGGGGTGCAGTCAGCCCTTGTGAAGCAAACGGAGAAGCTACTTGATGGAGAAGTAACGGCTCCGGTCTTGTAAACTGACAGACGGCCGGGAGAGCAGTCTGCTGACCACGTGCCCATCCGCATCCATTGACGCCTGACACGGCGACCGGTCGGTACCGCTGGGCCTACAAAGGCCTATTCGGACGTAGTTTTGGCATCAGCATGTGGGCCGGAATATTGGAAGACCGAAGTGTGTGTCCCATTGTGTTTCCTGACCGGTTGACCGCACGTAAGTATCACGCATTCCTCCCAGACTATTTGCCTGATGCACTGGCAGATGTTCCACTTCATGTTCACCGGCCGGTGTGGCCGAGCACTTCTAGGCGCTTCAGTCTGGAACCGCGCGACCGCTACGGTCGCAGGTTCGAATCCTGCCTCGGGCATGGATGTGTGTGATGTCCTAAGGTTAGTTAGGTTTAAGTAATTCTGAGTTCTAGGGGACTGATGACCTCAGGTGTTAGGTCCCGTAGTGCTCAGAGCGATTTGAACTTCATGTTCGGCAGAGGTTATGGTTCCAACATTATGCTGCGCCTCCATACTTTGGAATTAATGTGCGACGGTATTTATACAGAAATTTCCAGGGAAATGGATCGGACAGGAAGGTCCAGTTGTATGGTCTCCGCATTCACCTGATCTAAATGCCCTGGATTTCTTCCTGTGGGACATTTGAAGCAGCATGAGTATTCTATTCCGCTTGCACATGTGGAAGAACTGATAGCGCGTTTTCATCCTGCTCTTGCATTTGTAAGTGCAGCCATGTTGCGAAGAGTCCGCAGCTGTATGATCCAACGGGTAGTGCAGTGCTTGGACGTGAAGGGAGGTCGCTTTGAGCATCTGCTCTGAGGACAACGTATTCTTTTGTAAACGTCATACGGTCATCACTGTGGAAATTATTATTGCCATTGTTTGATAATGTGTTTCATTTGAGCGGACGTACAGCATATAGTATACATGACTAGTAGATGTTGAGTTATTTAACGGTGTAATAATCTTTAGCATCTCGAAATTTATATTACTTCCGTAGTTATTCTGTCCTATGACAAGCCATTTGTTTCACCTGTCTATTTCTGATTCGTATGGTTACGTTTTTGTGATGTTCAAGACGACAAATCATTGTACTACGTAAATTCCGGATACGCATGGCTTAAGAAACGGTGTATACCATAATATTACCTGGCAAAATGAAACTGACTAATAAAAACAAAGATGCCTCAACCTAGAACCGAACTGCACCAACTGCATAGCGCTACCCCCACATGCAGACAGAGGTAGGTACCGTATATGTGCATATGATTACAGTGTTGTCAGACTGTCAATCTTTCACGTCCATTTAATTTACGGCCGGAAATATGCAGAGGACGAAATCTTGTGAGCGACAGTTCCATATTGCTAGTATGTGAAAAATCGTGCTGCGAAGTCCATGTGCGCGAGTTTTTCTTCCCCCCCCCCTCCCCCCCCCCCCCCCCCACACACACACAGATTGCGTTTATTTCGCCAGAAAACAGTATAAACAGTTGATAGTAAAGCAGAAACAACGTAAAGAATACAGAACGTAATCAACTGCAACATGCATAACGGTAGACGAAAATGTTTTTTTTTTCAACTTAATGGATTTGTACACACATCCTGACAACTGGTTAATGAGCTGAGTGTTGGGTGTGACCATCTCTGGCACCAATACACGTCTGACAACGATGGAACACGCTGCGAATGATGTCATCAATCTCATGTTGAGGCAATAACGCCCATCCTTCCTGCAGAGCTGCTCACAAGTCTTGGAGAGTAGTTAGTGGATGCTGACGTGATGCAACCCATCCCCCTTGTGCATCTAGGCATGCTCTATGGGATTCAAATCAGGAGAGCTTGCAGGCCACGCCATGCATGCAATGTCTTCCGTTTCCATAAAAATATCAACCACCCATCGTCCAGCAATACGAAATCTGGGCCCACAGCATCTCGCAACAACTGAGCATGAGATGCCAAGATCTCCTCGCAGTGCCTGATAGCAGTTAAATCTTGCTGACTCACCTATACAATTTCATGAAGAGATCTTCGAGTGGTCAACATTATCCCTGCCCACATCATTAGGGATCCTCCTCGATATCGGTCTCTTCCCACAATGTTTGCGTCCCGAAATAGTGTTCCGCGTGTTCTCCAGATGCGAATCCATCGAGAATCACTCTCCACACCATATAGGAACTGGTCTGTGAAAGGAACATTGGCCCACCGTTCGACCGCCCAAGTGGCATGTCGACGGCTCCACTCTAGACGTCCCCTTCTGTGAAGACAGCAGGTCTCTAACAATAAAAGTAACTCAGCTGAAGCCTTCTGTACACCGTTTGCCGCGCTTCTCGTATCACACGTGGTCGGCCCTGTCCTGGTCTCCGGGATACAGTTTCAGTCTCTATAACATGTCGCCTCATCCGAGAAACAACACAACGATTCACATTAAGCCATCGGGTCACATCAATTTTCGACTCTCCTGCTTCCGTTATTCCTATGGATCTCCACAGCAGAGAGTCTGTAGGCGTCTTCTCTGTGCCATACTGCACCGTCTGTGACTACGCACACGGCGATTGTGGATGTGGGGCTACCATGCAAACTCTGCCCCGTTTGATAGTTGCCCTGATGTCATTGCCGCAGTGGTTGCCCGTTGATCGGAATGCCGTCTTCCGTGCAGAACATGATCGTAACATCTGTTGACAGTTATGGTTATATCGTGAATTAGACACAGGACGGGGGAATAGCAGTTTGTTGCATTAATTTTGGATGTCAATATATATAGGGGAAAAGTTGGTAGTAAAAATTTCGAAAAATTCTTGACCAATTTACCTCATATTTTTACACGATTCACTAATGAATATTCTGACAGACATAATCTATATTTTTTCTTATTGTACGTATAATTTTACCTTATAGTTCATGAAGGAGTTTTAAACGGAAGCAATTGCTAATATATAGATAGAATTGGCGTAATCGATCCTGGATCTATGAAAAGAGCGGTGAATTCAAAGCTTATGATATAGTTTCACCCTGTCATCCCTAGTGTCCCTTGATATGAAGTAGAACCTTCTCTTAAACGATAGCCTCATTCCGTTTGGAACTCAGATTTTAGGTGCATTTAATCTGCCTACGCCAGTAAATTTCTTAAGAAAACAGTTTTGAAGATAGCCCATGAATATATTACAGAATACATTATATTTTTCTATTTATATCAGGTATGCTGTTTATATCTTTCCAGTCTATCTTTCGTACATTATTCCTGTATTCCTGCACTCCTTTTTCAGTGCCGTTGTAGTTTTCCAATTATTTCTGCTGACGGATGCATTAAAGGTTAACAGATGACCGTTATGGAGTGAGAGGTCATCAAATATAAGACTTACACTATAACTTTGCAGTCTTATTTCGTCTATAAAAATGTTGTCAGTGTTTGTGTTGTTAGTTCCTGTAACTATTCTTACAATTTGTATGAGGATAGCCGGATTATATTAAATGGCTCAAGTAGGAAGGTGGGGTAAAGTGGCCACTCTAAAGGAAATTTAATCATCATCAAACTATGGTAATTGGTCGAAGTTTTACACACGTTTTCAATCTACATATTATAAGGTGCCACTTTACACTTATCTTAAGTAAAAAAGAAAATAATGTACAGGAAACATTTGCATTTTTCTGAAGGCTTATGTAATGACCACTTTTCCTTATCTGCAGAATCAATGTGGCCATAGCAGTGCCATAGCAGTACTGTTTCCTGTTCCACCCACTGTTACAACATGATCATTCTTTCCTGAAGCTTTGCACCATTTGGCCAAGGCTTCCACTTGGCTCGAAGAGGTTTCTAACCTGGTACTTCTTTCTTAATTTTTCGGCAGCAGCTGATTCACACCTCTTCCGTCACTACTCCTTAACAGCAGGAGTTCCCTCCTCTTTCCTAATTTCTCTGAAACCACTGATTTCTTGTTGAAATCCTGCTGTACCTTGGCTACACCAACATCTACTGTAGACTCTTCCTTAACTGAGATAACAGTTCAAAACCATTTTCGCACCAATGCCGAATGTGTCAGATATTGTTTTCTTTTCATGGCTCCTGTTCCCACTGTCACTTTTCGTTACCCTTCTTGCCCCTTAATCTTTCCAGTTGTTTCCTAGCACTATGAAACTCTCCTTTAAGGGTCTTAATTCTTCCATCTTATTCAGTTATTATGCTGTCTCATGCACAGACTCTACAGTACCACGAAGAATCTTATTTACATCACCATTTCCGATGTCACAACACTGACTCATCCCCCCCCCCCCCCCCGCCTCTACCCTCCCCCGACAGAAACCATTTAGCCGCGGTGCCTTGTCACGGTTCGCGCGGCTCCCCCGTCTCATGTTCGAGTCCTCCCTCGGGCATGTGTGTGTGTGTGTGTGTGTGTGCTGTCCTTAGAGTAAGTTAGTTTCATTAGTGTGTAAGCCTAGGGACCGATGACCTCAGCAGTTTGGTCCCATAGAACCTTACCACAAATTTCCAAGAAACCAGTTATCATTACAGCTACACTGTATTCCAGTACTAACTTTCCTAAGGCATCTCAAACATTTCGCACACATGTTTGATTACAAACAACAGGAAAAAAATGGTTCAAATGGCTCTGAGCACTATGGGACTTAACTTCTGAGGTCATCAGTCCCCTAGAACTTAAAACTACTTAAACCTAACTAACCTAGGGACATCACACACATCCATGCCCGAGGCAGGATTCGAACCTGCGACAGTAGCGGTCGCGCGGTTCCAGACTGTAGCGCCTAGAACAGCTCAGTCGCCCCGGCCAGCAATAGGAAAAAATCTGTTATTCTCGTATGTTATGTAGACTGTACAACACAATGTAAGAACCATTTTTTCCAAACCCCGTAAATGTCTACTGCAGAAGTTTGAAATTTGGCTGAAAGATGCCACCAATCTTCCTCTTAATGGTGCGAAAGCGTGGCACCCTGCGACGTCATTTGGGCTCGGTTGCACTTCACACAGCAAAATTTCGAAACATGCGAATAAAATCAAGAGATCAGAAGTTCATGTGAGGCTCAGCAGTGTCAAAGGTTGCCGACAAAGTCGTCCTTTTGCTCATCGGATTACGAACTCTCACTGTCGACCGATAACTGAATCAACGCTCCAAGTAAGGAGTGTTTTCACTGACGCTCTTTATGTCACCCCTTGAGACCTTTACGTGTCAATTATGAGTGTGACTGAAATATTTTCCTCGGTCACCCATTAGAAAATCGTGTAATTTCAACGCTGGGCATAGCGGTTCCAACCTCGAGCACAGAGATGTCAAAAGGAGTGAAATGTTTGTAAGAGGAGGTGTGACAACCTTCCCACCGAGTGGCACGTCAATAGTGGCGGTGGGCAGAATTGTGGTGAAATTTAGTGTCGATGCGGCATCACTAACTTACCTTCAACTCACATGGAGCTCTGAGCTCTTGCCGTTTATTCGCATGTCTCAACATTTTGCTATCTGATGTGTCGCCGAGGCCGAAGTTGAAGTCGTAGATACCACGCTTTTGCATCACAACAGAGAAAGGTTGTAGGGACCTTTGAGCCAAATTTCAAACTTCTGCATCCCAAATGGAGGCAGTTAGTGGGTTTCGGAAAGGTGTTGCACGGTGTAGTACGTAGCGTGTATAGTTGTCAAGTCAAATAAAACGCAGTTGTGTTAATTTACTGATCTCTGGAAAGCGAAAGTTTAGCTCTAAAGACGCTTACAAACAATAAGAATTTTGAAGTATGTTTTGAAATACACAATCCACAAAAAGAAATTGTCAAATACTCAAGCTTCACGGGATGCTAAACTATGTATAAAGAATAAAATGTCTTCAAATATTGCCTTGAATCCTTATGAAAACTTACATCACAGCACAGTCACTCAAAGATACACTGTCCAGTCACATTAATGTGACCCCCTGTCTGAAGCCTTTTGGTGCACATCGCAGCGAGACGTGCAGGAAGAGAGTCACTGTCGTTCTGGAAGGTACCGACAACATTGTGGAGACATGCCGACTCCAGTGCCGTGGCCAGATGCGCTGGGTTTCTCGGTTGAGGATCCCGGGCACGAACAGCCCGATCGAGGTGGACTTACCGATTCTCGATTGGGTTTTAATCCGGGGAATTTTGTGGCGAGCTGAGAATGGTAAACTCATCCTGGTGATCTTCGAGCCACTCACATACGCTGCGAGCTGTGACACCCTGCATTGTCCTGCTGGTAGATTCCATCGTGACGAGGAAAAGCGAACTGTATGTATGGGTGGACATGGTCCCCAAGGATAGATCGATATTGTATTGTTCAATTTTGCCTTCTATAATGACGAGTTTACCCAGTGAATGCCACGAAAACATTTCCCGCAGCGTAATGTTGTTCCAGGGTGTTTCACGCCGTGCACTCCAACGACAAACTGTCCGATGGAGCATAAAACGTGATTCATCCGGAAAAATCCACCTGTCACCACTCAGTTGACGTCCGGTTGCGATACTGACGTGGAAATTCCAGCATTCGTAGCCGATGTATAGCAGTCAGCAGAATCAGGCGCCCGCTGCGGAGGCCCATTGCAGCAATACTCGCTGAGCGGTCGTTGACAAGACACTGTTGGTAGCCCCTTGGTTCACCTGGGCGGTCATTTACTCAACAGTTGCACGTCTGTTCGCCGTTACACGTCTCCGTAGCTGTCGTTCACCCCTGTCATCTATGGACCGTGGTACACCATAGTCGACAGTACGCGATGGTCACAATATTACTGCACCGTGCATTACCCTCGTTCCTATTCCATTCGCGTACTGATCGAGACAACAATGACTGTCTATATAACGCTGCATGCGTTTTGATCTCTTAACTTGGCCGGCCGCTTTGGCCGAGCAGTTCTAGGCGCTGCAGGCCTGGACCGCGCTGCTCCTACGGTCGCAGTTTCGAATCCTGTCTCGGGAATGGATGTGTGTGATGCCCTTATTTTAGTTAGGCTTAAGTAGTTCTAAGTCTAGGGGACTGGTGACCTCAGATGTTAAGTCCCATAGTGCTTAGAGCCATTTGGTCTTCCTCAAGTACCGGTTGTCTAAACTTACCCGAAAGGGGTTAGCGCGATTAACGTGGCATTTCTTGCAAATATTCTCATTTAAGTTTCACGAGCTCCTGTGTTACACTTTAGTATGGACTGGGATCATGATATCAGCGCATCCCTGAATTGTGTTGATGCCTCTTGGCTTGTTAACTTGATACGGACTTCAAAAGCTGGAGAAATACTCCATAACCGGTCGCACTGACGTATTGTATGCAATTTCGCATTACCTTTGTTATGTTATGTTAACCGGGGACCTAGAAACGACGGAGAGGCTCCGTCCCCGCCGCAGCCGCAGCGGTCCGCAATCCCACGACGACTATCGCAGTCCACTTCACCCCTCCGCCGCCCCACACCGAACCCAGGGTTATTGTACGGCTCGGCCCCCGGTGGACCCCCCAGGGAACGTCTCGCACCAGACGAGTGTAACCCCTATGTTTGCGTGGTAGAGTAATGGTGTTGTACGCGTACGTGGAGAACTTGATTGCGCAGCAATCGCCGACATAGTGTAGCTTAGGCGGAATAAGGGGAACCAGGCCGCATTCGCCGAGGCAGATGGAAAACCGCCTAAAAACCATCCACAGACTGGCCGGCTCACTGGACCTCGACACAAATCCACCGGGCGAATTCGTGCCGGGGACCGGCGCTCCTTCCCGCCCGGAAAGAAGTGCATTAGACCGCACGGCCAACCGAGCGGGCTTTGCATTACCCTTACATCTTACAGCATATTTAAGTATAGAATTGACGTTCCCTACTACAGATTTTAGTTGTTCGTCCTAATTCATACAAGTTCTCACCGTTATCCCTAGATATTTAAACAATGGTCCAGATATTCACGACTTATCTCGTAAGTGATTACTAAGGATTCTTCCTCTTTGTTACAGCCTTTATCTTGGTTAGATGAGTCACACTTTCTGCTCCGTCACGGCAAGTTTGGCTTGTATGATGACTTCCCTATCGGCCAAGCAAGGTGAGAGTGGTTAAGACACTGGACTCGTATTCGGGAGAAGGACGTTTCAAATCCTCTTCCAGCCATAGACATTTATATATTTAGGATTTTCACAAAATTGCTTAAGGAATGTCCAGTTTCTTTCCCCACCCCGAGTTTACAAGTCTTCTGTAATGAGCTTGTTGTCATCGACGGAAAGCTAAACCCTATTATTCCCTCTACACCTTCAGCTACGTCTGTACTCTGCAAACTGGGTAGTTTCCAGTGTATCATGCGTTAAGGCTCAGTCACGTACAGAGCGGGGATGAATGATTGCTAAAATGCGACTGTGTGTGCTGTAATTATCTTTTCAACCCCTACGGAAGCGATTCATAGGGGGTTGTAGATTAGTCATTTAATACTCGTTCTTAAAGATCTATAAGTCGACTTTCGCGTGATACCTGAAGTGTATCGTCAAGCTTATGCCAGTTAAGATTTTTTCTGCATTTGTGTAACGCTCTCCCATGGGCCAAACAAACCTGTGACCATTCCTGCTGCCCTTCTTTGTATATATTCCTGTCTCTAAATACCGCGTTGTCGACGGTACGTTAAACCCTAAACTTCCTCCGCTCCTTCCTTCCTTTGTACACGGGGCCTTCAATAATTAATGCAACACTTCTTTTTCTCGTTGGCCAATTTAGGTTGAAAAAATGTAGTAGTTTTTGTGGTACATCGTCGAACGTTTCCGCCTCAACCCCTATAGTTTCATGAAGTTCCGACAGGTGGCGGCGCTTAATGCTGCCTTAAAAATGGCGCCTGTAAGAGTGCGTTCCAAAAAGAGAGGTCATTGCGTTTCTTTTGACGGAAAATCAGAGCGCCGTAGATATTCATAGGCGCTTTCAGAACGTTTATGGAGACCTGGCAGTGAAAAAAATCACGTCTGTCGTTTGGAGAGGCGTTTGTCATCATGTCAACAAGTTAGCGCAAAATGTAGCCTTGGAATTCTGAAAAAATGAACCTGCTTTCAGAAAAAAAGTGTTGGGTAACTTACTAAACACCCCTTGTGTATATTCAGTATCTCTTTTTAGTCCCATTTGTTAGTGGTTCCCTACACTTGAGTAATACTGTAGGATGTTTCACTCGGGAATTTTGTAAGATATCACCTTTTTAGGCTGGTTGAACTTACCCAATACCCTACCAAAGAGCCGAAGTCTGTCACCTACTTTTCATACGTCTGAGCCTACACTGCTGACCCAAAACACTGTATTCACTTCCCCACCACTAGATTGAATGCCGCCAGATGGCACTGCGGTGACGATATGGCTCCGGAATGGAGAAAATAGTCTGACAGAAGTGACAAAGCACGTATAGTTATGGCCTGGCATCTGTGAACGAGCATCTCAGAAACGGCGAAGCTGCTCAGCTGTTCGCGTTCTACTGACGTAAGTATCTGTGGAATGTGGTTCAAGGACGGAGCGCTCACCTGTTCGCCCAAAAACAATAACTTGTAAGTGCAAAATGAAGAAGTTTTACACATAAACGAACTTAAACATCTGAGAACCACATTCACTGCATTAAATAATGAAAACATGATATTAAAACTGAAATTCAAAAGACAAACAGAACTTAGTATGTTCTGTCAAGTATTAAAGTACATCCATAAAAACGAAAATATGTCTCAATAATTCGCTTATTCAACCAGTTCTATTATACGCATGTGATACCAGGACTCGGACAAAAATATATGAAGCCCTCAGAGTCTTTGAGAGGAAAGAGAATAACAAATCCCAAAATAAACGTATAACCTATTTAAAACCCTGACACCGTACCAAACATGAAAGCTAAAGGAATTAGGCAGATTGCTCATGAAATGATATCAAAAGAAGACTGAATCATAAATATTTTGTTCGAGAAATTCCCAGAAGAAAGAAACCCACAACTACTGCCGAGGATGAGATTTTTAGGTGATAGGGTAACGGAACTAAACATTTTGAGTATTCCATATTAGAGGAAACAGTATATGTTTGGAAAGCTTGGAAAAATATTGGTTCGTCAGAAGTAAAGAGCTTACATAGCTTCTAATGGTTTTAGAATAACAATACTAATAATAGCAATAGTTAAAGATTTAGAGCTGTGGAAAAGAGAATAGCATGGCAGATGACAGATGTCTAGTGAATATTTCTTCAGGGGCAGGGTTGTCCATGTAACAGTCTCCGAGCAAATACGACAATCAGTAAAATGTTAAAGAAAATGAAAGCGAAAGTATGAGTGATGTGAGTTTCTGGAGTGCTAACTTTGCCTGTGTCAGCCATGTTGTCATGATCTTATCCAGGCTGCTAGCCAACAGATAAAAATTTAACATGTTTATCATGTTACAGTAGGCCTTTGTAGCTGGTAAATACGAAAAAAATAGAGTGCCTTATGCAAGATTGTCACTGAATTTGCTGCATTATCTATGCGTTGGTTTCACCGATTTCATTTAACTTACTGATGGTAGTAGTTCTAGTTCCTAGCAACAACAGATACAGCCACATCGGACTAACGCTAGAAGCAGGTTGCTCAGACCTGAATTCTCTTGCAGGACAGTAATGTAACCAAATTTTCTTTTTCAGGAGACTCACTTAATTAGTGCGGTGGTGGCGGTAATTGGTATGTTCCTTTTCATTTACTTTCTTTGGGTAAATTAGAAATTATGTCTCAGTTTATTATTTTGTTACGAAGGTTTTACTTGGATTATTTGTTTTTCTTAGTATTTAGAATTTTGAGACATTGAAGTGTAGTCGGATGTACATTGCTTTAGCCCAACGAAACATTTCTGGTCTTGTATTTTGATATTCATTGTATGTAATACAATCCGCTTTAGAATGAAATAATATCAATAACCTACGTGTCACAAAATGCTGCTAAATTTTCTAATTTATTTCATGCGTCATTCACACAGAAATCGAAACATTATCATCTCGAACCCGTCACTCATTGAAAGTTCGTCTATACATAGACAAAATCGTCCAAGCTACAGACTTTCGAAAAGCATTCTATACTTCCCCGTCTGCCATCCGATAAAAAATATACAACCATTTGGATGAATCACAAACGTCTTAACAAAGAGAACATCTTCTTCAATGATGAGTCTCTTTCAGAAGAGTACATAAATGTGCCTCAGACGCGAATAAAAATAGTTTCGTACAGAAGCTGTCAGAAGGAACAGTACACTCTACTTGTACACTTTATTCTATCTTGCACACACGATTTTCTGTAGGGGAATTGTGACGGAGTCCTGAACATTCTACATGAAGAAACAAACCTGATACAGCCTCGTCTTTTCCGTCCATCAATAGTACATAGATATACTTTTCGTTCCGTAAATCGATAATAATCTCCCAGATGCAGAACATCTCGAAGAAAGAAAAATATATTAATAAATCAGTAGTTATGCAATAGTAACTCGGAAACCAACTCTTAAGACTACTATTTGATGCATCTGAGTTTAGAGACATGTGGGCAACGATAGTACTCAGTCAACAAATGAACTGATTACAAGCAAATGTCTCAATTTGAACCAATGCTCACATTGGTAAGCAATAATTGGCAAATGGTAAGCAGCGAATAGTAAATGGTGAATGGTAAACAACAAATAAGTAATGGCAGATGGTGAACAGTAAATGGTGACTGGTACATGGTGAATTTAAATGGCTAAATGGTCAATGTAGAATGATCGTCAATGGAGAATTATGGTCAGTGGAGAGACTGATGGTCAACTGAGAATGATGGTCACTAAAGATTGATGGTCAATGGAAAGAATGATGCTCAATAGAGAGAATGATTGTCAGTGGAGAATTATGATCTGCTAAATTGTAACAGATTGTCCCCCCCAAAAATTGTGACAAATTTCCCAAATTTTAACAAATTTCCTAGAAATTGTAACACTTTTCCTGAAATGTAACAAATTTTCCAGTAATGTTGTAAGAAAATTGCTCTTTCTGCTGTCACATTTTTTAAATTTCATATTTACTGTCTCTCTGCCCTGTCACTAAATTTCATCTCACATAGATGTGTCCACAAAATATTGCAAGTATTTACGCCTGTGCCTCATCATTGAATGATACCTCAAAAAATTTAAAAACAAAAAGAAAAAATATTTCAACCTTTTTCACCATGTTCAGAAAAAATATAAACATTTGTTCACTCGAACTCTTCTGTCAGTAACATACGCATATACATGCATACAATAAAAACGCTGTTGTCGTCAGTGTAGGCTCACTTGCTGCGAGACAGAGAGCCCACTGCAGTGTTCGGAGTTACCTCTGGTCGTCTCAGCTACTCTCATAAGAAACACACACAGCTCATGCCAGCTCTGGTAAAAGGGAGAGACTGTACAATGTGATGCTGCATGTAGCAGACAGAGGAAATGGGAAGCAGAAAAGGAATATTAAAAAAATTAAAAATGAAAATTATTATAACTCTTTCATACAAAGTTATACATAATTCATTATTTAGCTATATTATCTATATTTTTATAGGTATTTAAAATAATCGCATTACATATATTACATTTTTCAAGTATTTTCAATAAAACCAGTCATCATCATTTTCCATACGGTAGTAACCCCACACTACTGTATTTACTTTACCAGTATCAACCTTTGCCATCCAGTGCAGATAAGGAAAATTTATGTTTTCCACCACACAGCTTTTGACAGTTTGTGGAGGTAGTCATTCAGAACTGGGCACCGTAAGATGTATCAACATCGCCCATCTATATAGGATATTCACATCCAGATAAACTATGTAAAATTCAAATAATCGGGCATGAGTTTTTGTTGGGTGCTGCATGTCTGCAAGAACAATGAATAATTATCTGTCTGATGCCTCCTTCTACAAATTGGAGCTCTTCTATATATCAATAATAAGTTGCAATTCTACTTTAGGACCTTTCGTCAGAGCACCCGATTCCAAGTCAGGCAAAATAATATAATGTCCAGAATCCAATTCATATATTTTAAGGCAAAGACCGTGAAAATTTTAATACATGTCAACAAGCAGTAGCACGTCAAGTTTCAGTTATTAATCTAGATATTCAACATGTGTTTTACACTTGAATTTATTCCGTGAACTGCAAGCTCTTTGGTAAAGTCTTCGTTACTGTTTTGAATGTTCAAAAACTTTTAAACTCCTCGATTGAGATCATCGATCTTCCAGCGGGAAACGATTCGTTGCTCACATACTTTTATGGCAAAATTTCCTTCTGATTAATAAGATTAATCGCTCTGTCGTCGTGTTTACCATCACCTTCCTCAAACAGTTTCCTGCAAATATGGCAAACCTCTGCCGAGTGAAACGCTGACTCTTCCTCAGAGCTTAATACCATATTTTTATTTTGTAATAAAAAGGCGTTCACAGTCTCAGCAATGGCATGGAGTTCACTGAAGCATTGCAAGCAATCCTTGCCTCTATACAATTTAATCTCAGACTATTTCTGTTCATAGTTGTAGTGTATTTAGTAGGCAATACAGAATGCTTTATACAAATAAACCTCATCAGAATTTGTACTAGAGTGAGTACTATTAGTGCGCCAGCAACTGGATGCAGTACGCGTTTCGTATCAGCATAAATTGCGTACAAATAGCAGTTTCAGTTTTTTACAGGGCTGTGTTTGCCAGTAGCCAATATACTGGTGACCAGTTTAAACTGCGTACAGTCGACTAAATGTACATCTAATCTTTACTAGGAATGAAAATAACACAGGCAGTGTTCACATACGAAGATGGACTCATAGGATGCACTAATACTACTGTGACCTTGTCTTGACAATTTTTTATGCAATAGAAACGGCATATTTCCGTATTATTAACTTGCAGCATCAATAGATTTACTTGTCTCTCGCGACAGTGTTTTGTGATATACAGTGGTACAACTTTAAATTCTTTATCATCTGTGTTGTGTTCTACAGTCACCCCGTCATAATCAGAATTCTGGGTGCCATAGATCATTACACAGATGTCTGTATTTTGTTTTTCGAATTACTATACTTTTTGAGATCTGCGGGGAACGGTATGTTGGCAGTGTTAAATCTGTTTGCATATAGAATATATTTAGACACATGTTCTGCATGATAATTTACCAGATACAGTACAGCTAGAATTGAAGCTGACATTATCCTATGACTTGACGTTTATTGCCGCGGTTTTATTTGCTACTACCCTAAGCAGTTTCCTGTGTACTCCTGCATAACATGCCTTATTTTCATTAACGTTAACTTGCAACTGAACTATTTCCTTCAAATCCCAGCCGGAATCCCAAACTTGCAAAATTTTCAGTATTTTTTAAAATCGGTCTGCAATATTGGTTGGAGACTATTTACTGATGTTATAAGATAACAATAGAGATTTGCTCTTTGTGTTTTGGTACATCTGTTTCTCCTGGCCTAACTTGGGCAAGAGAAAGTTGCAGACTAGCGAACAACTTATTTTAAGAGGTTGGTCAATTAGATAAACTCGGTTCTCGAAAATGTGGAAACAGGCATCCAAGAAATGTCTAGGCTCCTTAAACCCGAGCATATTATCTATAACGCCAGTACCTATTCGGCTTCTAAATGCTGACCCAACAGCGATCCGTTTAAGATCATCTAACTTAATGTGCTTCATTGCCAGTTATTATTTGATTAGTTAACAAAGTTCAGCCTAGCGAGGTGCTTTTCTTCTGCAGATTTTCCGCAGTTGCTACTGCTACTTGCAGATTTTCCAGCTGCTCGATCAGGAGGAGGAGGGTTCTAGACAGCAGATTCTCCAGAGCTTATAGCTGACCGAATGAGAAAAACATGTCTGAGTTGCATTCATACGTACAAAACATGTATAACAAATGACAGACTACACAATGAGAAAGGTTTCAGAAAGACTAAAATTTGTTGTGTAATTTGTTATTCTGCTCTTTCACTCCCATCTGCTCATACTGTTGAGAGCTTCAGTGATGTAACATCAATGCCTTCTGCAAGTTGGAAGCACTGCTTTTGTACCCTCTGCCGCTCTGCATATTGTGGAGACGGGGTTCCCCGAAAATTTCTCATCTCATGAGAAACACCTACTCAGCATGTTCCCATGAGTTTCTAGGCACCTTCTTGCAGGTAAGTTGTGAAGAGGGAGATTCCGTATGTCAGAAGTTTCTTATAAATATCCTGCCCAATCAGTGGCTGTGCATGTACATTCCTGGAATCTCAAGTCCACTTCTTGCTTTATCTTTCTCTCAAGCAAGAGGAAGCGACTTTCACATGTCTGTGCCACAGTGTTTGTGGGCTTATTGCATTCAGATGTTACTTATAAGCTGACTACAGTCTTCAGCCTCAATCGGAGGTGACTCTCTGAGCGAAATTTTAAAAATAATCGTGGCGAACGGGATCAGACCAGTTTTAAAACATCCAAATTGATTTGTATAATTTACAAATTCCAGGGATTCCACAGGGTGAGGCTTACTCATAATCTGGAGTCTAAAAAATTTTAGGGGATTCCACCAGAAATTTCTTGTGAATCAGAGCCTGCGCATTCTTTTGTCGTGCGAAAAGAAAGCTCGAGTTTTACCACGAGGCGTGTTCGAACAGAGTCAAAACATTATTAACGCTAAGAAAAGTCTGGGGCGGATTGTCCCCTCCTCCTCCACGAATTCATTTTAAATCAGAGCCTGTGGTCCTATGCGATATGTGTGTTGACGGCAGTAGAATCGTTCTGCGGTGAGCTTCAAATGCCGGTTCTCTAAATTTTCTTGATAGTCTTCTTCTAAAAGAACGTCGCCTTCCCTTCAAGGATTCCGTAACAGTTGCGTGTTGTTCGAACCTACCGGCAACAAATATACACTCCTGGACATTGAAATAAGAACACCGTGAATTCATTGTCCCAGGAAGGGAAAACTTTATTGACACATTCCTGGGGTCAGATACATCACATGATCACACTGACAGAACCACAGGCACATAGACACAGGCAACAGAGCATGCACAATGTCGGCACTAGTACAGTGTTTATCCACCTCTCGCAGCAATGCAGGCTGCTATTCTCCCATGGAGACGATCGTAGAGATGCTGGATGTAGTCCTGTGGAACGGCTTGCCATGCCATTTCCACCTGGCGCCTCAGTTGGACCAGCGTTCGTGCTGGACGTGCAGACCGCGTGAGACGACGCTTCATCCAGTCCCAAACATGCTCAATGGGGGACAGATCTGGAGATCTTGCTGGCCAGGGTAGTTGACTTACACCTTCTAGAGCACGTTGGGTGGCACGGGATACATGCGGACGTGCATTGTCCTGTTGGAACAGCAAGTTCCCTTGCCGGTCTAGGAATGGTAGAACGATGGGTTCGATGACGGTTTGGATGTACCGTGCACTATTCAGTGTCCCCTCGACGATCACCAGTGGTGTACGGCCAGTGTAGGAGATCGCTCCCCACACCATGATGCCGGGTGTTGGCCCTGTGTGCCTCGGTCGTATGCAGTCCTGATTCTGGCGCTCACCTGCACGGCGCCAAACACGCATACGACTATCATTGGCACCAAGGCAGAAGCGACTCTCATCGCTGAAGACGACACGTCTCCATTCGTCCCTCCATTCACGCCTGTCGCCACACCACTGGAGGCGGGCTGCACGATGTTGGGGCGTGAGCGGAAGACGGCCTAACGGTGTGCGGGACCGTAGCCCAGCTTCATGGAGACGGTTGCGAATGGTCCTCGCAGATACCCCAGGAGCAACAGTGTCCCTAATTTGCTGGGAAGTGGCGGTGCGGTCCCCTACGGCACTGCGTAGGATCCTACGGTCTTGGCGTGCATCCGTGCGTCGCTGCGGTCCGGTCCCAGGTCGACGGGCACGTGCACCTTCCGCCGACCACTGGCGACAACATCGATGTACTGTGGAGACCTCACGCCCCACGTGTTGAGCAATTCGGTGGTACGTCCACCCGGCCTCCCGCATGCCCGCTATACGCCCTCTCTCAAAGTCCGTCAACTGCACATACGGTTCACGTCCACGCTGTCGCGGCATGCTACCAGTGTTAAAGACTGCGATGGAGCTCCGTATGCCACAGCAAACTGGCTGACACTGACGGCGGCGGTGCACAAATGCTGCGCAGCTAGCGCCATTCGACGGCCAACACCGCGGTTCCTGGTGTGTCCGCTGTGCCGTGCGTGTGATCATTGCTTGTACAGCCCTCTCGCAGTGTCCGGAGCAAGTATGGTGGGTCTGACACACCGGTGTCAATGTGTTCTTTTTTCCATTTCCAGGAGTGTAACAGCCCGTCCCTGAATTGCTTCGACGATTTCCTTTAATCCAACCTGGTACGGACCCCAAACACTTGAGTAGTAGTCAAGAATAGATCGCACTAGTGTCCTATATGTATCCCCTTCTAAAGGTGAACTGCAATGTCCCAAAATTCTGCCAATAACGAGAAGTCGATTATTCACCTTACCACAATCCTCAAATGCTCGTTCGATTTCATTTCCCAAAGTTCTACCAATAACCCGAAGTCGACCATTCGCCTCCCCTACAATACTCCTCATATGTTCTTTCCATACCATACCGATTTGCAACGTTACTCCTAGATATTTAAACGATCTATCTGTGTCAAGCAGGACACTACTAATGGTGTATCCAAATATTATGCATTTGTGTTTCATACTCATCCGCATTAACTTACATTTTTCTACGTTTAGAGCTAGACTCACGCATGGACAACATAGTAATAAGCATCCCTAGCGTAAAGAAGCAACTGAAAGATTTGAATACAAATAAGTCACCAGGGCCGAATGGAATCCCAAGTCGATTTTATAGAGTACTCTACGGCATTGGCCCCTTATCTAGCTTTCATTTATCATGTATCTCTCGCCCAGCACAAAGTCCCAAGCGACTGGAAAAAAGCGCAGGTGACTCCAGTATATTAAAAAGGTAAAATAATGGACTAGTATGTTGGCCTCGACGGCGAGCGTCTATCGGGGACAAGGTTGTCGTCAGGAGCGTCCCAGCGAAGTGTGACAGGACCGTTGTTGTTCTCTATATACATAAATGATTTCGCGGCAGGGTGGGCAGCAATCTGCGGTTGTGTGTACGGTAAGGTGTCAAAGCTGAGTGACTGACAAGACGACTTAGACAAAATTTCCAACTGGTGTGATGAATGGCAGCTAGCCCTAATTGTGGAAAAATGTAAGTTAATGTGGATAAGTATGAGGAACAAACTATAATGTTCGGAAACAGTATTACTAGTGTCCTGCTTGACACAGTCAAGTCGTTTAATTATCTGTGTGTAACGTTGCAAAGCGATGTGAGATGGAACGAGCATGTGAGAACTGTGGTAGGGAAGGCGAATGTACGACTTCGGTTCATTGGAAGAATTTTAGGAAAGTGCAGTTAACCTGAAAAGGAGCCCGCTGGTACGACCTGTTCTTGAGTACTGTTCGAGTGTTTGGGATCCATATCAGGTCGGATTGAAGAAAGACTTCGAAGCAATTCAGAGGCGGGCTGCTAAATTTGTTACCAGTAGGTTTGAACAACGTGTAAGTGCTACGGGAACTCAAATGGGAATATCTGGAGGGAAGGCGACGCTCTTTCCGAGAAACACTATTGAGAAAATTAGAGAACCGGCATTTGAAGCTGACTGTCGAACCATTTTACTGCTGCCAATCTACATAGCTCGTAAGGAACACAAAGATAAGATACGAGAAATTAGGACGCATAAGGATTCATTTAGACAGACATTTTTCCCTCGCTCTATTAGCGAGTGGAACAGGAAAGGGAATGTCTAGTGGTGACATAGGGTCCTCTTCGCCACCCACCGTACTGTGATTTGCAGAATATCTATGTATGTAGATGTAGATGTAGAACGGAAAGTATCTTGCAAATAAATTATAACATGAAAATCAACAATAGTAAAACAAGGGTAATGGAGCGTAGTCTGATTGAGTCACGTGATGTTGAGGGAATTAAATTAGGAAAGGAGGCACTAAAGGTAATTGATGAAGTTTGTTATTTGGACATTAAAATAACTGATAATGACCAAAGTAGAAAGAATATAACATGTAGATTGGTAATGGCAAGAAAAGCATTTATGAGAAAGAGGAATGTGTTACGTGCTTCCCTTTCATGCCCCACGACTCTTGTAACTGCCGTCTGGTACAAGCTGTAAATAAGTCTAAGGAAATTTTTCTGATGGTATTTGTCTGGAGCATAGGCTTGTACGGAAGTGAAACGTGGACGAAAAGCATTTCAGACAGATGATAACAGAAACTTCTGATATGTCATGCTACAGAAGAATGCTGAAGTTTAGATTGGCAGATTATGTAACGAATGAGGAGGTACTGACTAGAACTGAAGAGAAGAGAAATTTGTGGCACAATTTGACTAAAAGATGAGATCGACTGATAGGACGCCTCCTGAGACATCACGGGATCATAAATTTAGTGTTAGAGGTAAGGGTGGCGGCTAATAACTGTACAGGGAGACAAAGAGATGAATAGAGCAAGCAGGTTCAGTTGGATATAGGTTGCGGTAGCTATTCGGAGACGAAGAGGCTTGCGCAGAATACAGTAGCATGGAGAGGTGTATCAAACCTGTCTTCGTACTTAAGACCACAGGAGGAAATTCACGATAGGGAGTCCAGTAATTCAGTCTTAAACTATATTACATTATCAACATGACAATTAATACTACGTGTGATGAAGATACCTCTGCAGGATACTTTAGATTTAACACAAGACACAGTTCTTAAAACACGCTTTGTGTTCTGAAAATAGGCCTACTGTCCATATAATCTGAATTTCCTTTAAAAATGATATCGTAACCCATTAGCCAATGGAAATATTGACAATCATAATAAACATTTTTTCCATCTTTAAATTACCTGTACCAGTAGTAATTATTGCTGCAAATGTAACTGAATCAGAGTGCTTCATTAATTTTACGATGTGATTTTTATAAGTGGGGTTGTATTCCATCTGTAGTTTCGATAGCTTAACACTTTTCACATTTCATTGTTTGAATACACAATTTTTATAGCTTGTTGAATTGCATGAGATGTATGTAATTTTATGTACTGAGTCCTGTGAAAATTTAACTATAGTCCTTTTGCCTTCAACCATCTGTTGATGGCTTCGAATATTTAGTTTGCTGCCTTTTCAGTAAGAGGACTGATACATTTCTTTCTTATACTTGTATCATGTGAAAGGAGAACAAAAGTTTTATTTTCTGACAATGAAAGCGGAAGGCGTTTTATGTGTATTAGAAACAACAGGGGAGAAGTAGAATCCTGCGCCTATTCCTATACTATCCAACATAACTGACTTACTCTGATATTTGTCATACAGACAGAACAAGAACTAAAAACCTGTCGTGAATAATGTCCCAGAATATTTTAACGTTTATACGACGATATCGTGGTTACAAAATACTCCTAACGGTAATAATTTCTGATTTACTGATCATAGCGTATCAATCATGAGAACAAGAGCTTCACATCCACAGTATTGCGATACAGGCTTCCGCTAGAGCATATCGTGCATCTGACATGACTACCACTAGAGTTTTTAATTAGTAGAGTAAATTACGTAAGTCGCTTTCAGATTCGAATTAAGAGGAAAATATTTGTTTCCGTAGGACTGGTGTTACTGGAGCTCCGGTACAGCACTCGGCTGAATCATCGGCGTTTAAGCAAACATTCGGTCGAAATCCGAGAGGCGGAAAGGAGAAGTTGGCGGGAGGGAGATATTTGTTGTAGTTAACGGCCGGAGCGAGTCCCCCCTCTCCAGCTTTATTTTGTATTTGGGCGGAACGGCGCGGCCGGAATCACGCCTGAGAGCGGAAGTGCGCTACACTTGCGACACGCCCAAGAAAGCAGATTACGGGGCTCGCTCGCTTTATCTCCGCCGGAGAGAGGGGTTGGCCGGGCCGAATTAACAAGCGCTATTTTCTTGCTCTAGTCTTTGCACTATCTTTATGAAGTTTAGTGTACGTGCGGGGTTCGCCCGGGCCATTCGCCCCAACTGTAATTGCGTCTCGATTTACGCCGGCGCGCTGTCAAACACGGCAGCGCTCCCGTCTGCGTTCTCCCACTGCTGCGCCCGCTTATTGTGGCCGCACACCTACCGAAAGCGTTTCAAATCAATTTAACGAAAAAAGAATATTTTTTTGCTAGGGGAAAAGATAAAAGAGATTAGCATTTAACATCTCCTAGGCGACGAGACATTACATATCGAGCACGGCTATCGTCAGATCTACAAAAATGAAGCAAAAGACGATGAACATACGGGATGCGAGAAGTATGCCTTCTCCATTTTGATGTCATCCGACATTCCAAACCTTCTCCAACAAGAGAGGGAGACTCTCTTGTTGACAATCTTTTTCTTCGATGAATCTTCGTTGCAGGAAATTACTGCGTAATATATGTTCCAGCCAATATATATTACCATTCTTATCCTTTCCGCCAGTTCTATTTCCTGCCTCTTTCTGACTATCAGTATGAACCTACACTCTAGATAATCACTTGCCGACACTCTTTCTGAGTTTTATCAGAATGATTTTTCTGTGAGCAAAGCTTTCATGTTTTCAAAATCACACATAGCCGTAGATATTTTCCTTCGTATTTCTTCTACAGAGTATCCATTTTCTGTCAACAAACTTCCTAAGTACATCAAAGACTTTACTTGTTCCAAGGTCTTTCGTTCCTACGGTTCTTTAACGGAACCTTTAGTTTTATGATGCTTGTCACTTTGGACTTTTGTACATTTATCGTCATTGAATGTCCTTTTCCCTCTTTCACGATGTCACCGCTCTCAAATTTATTGACGGGACTTTAAACCCAACCTTCCTTCCTTCAAATTTATTTTAGTTCTATCTCTGAATCTAGATTATTTCTCTTCTTACTACTATACGTTTTGCTTTTTCTTATGTTTTGTATGTTTCTTTCTCGGCGTAAGCATTTTCTGACCAACAATCCTTATCATCACTTTTTGTCTGCCACACGGTTCCTGCCTGCACTGTCAGAAAACAACACGAAAAACATTACTAAGTGTGGCTGGACAACATTTGAATCCTGTATATAGTGGATATGTTTCCACTCCAGAGCCACCGAGTCGAAATTGTCAATTATCTCTTGGAATCATTCTTCTCCCTCGCTCGTTTTCCCGCAATGGAAGTACGTTATAGCCAGTCGTAGACCGTGTGGTACTGTGTTTCATAAAAGGTGAACGGCCATGCTAACATTAATGCACAACAAACGGCACCTGATACCTTAAATACAGTAATTAAAACACTGTCTGCCGACTCATACCATACATGACACTAATGCTACTCTTCTTCTTCTCGATAACGCTGCAAGTTGAGGCACGAGGTAGCTGGAGAGGAGGGTATAAATGTGCTGCTGGGTTAATGAGACATCGCATTTCCGTCACAGTTTCTTGTAGCAGACATGTACACCAACGAAAAAAAAGTTAGATATGCTTCTAGTGTATGATGAAAGCAGAAGAAATGCTGTTAAAGCAATAAAGAGATATGGAGAGCTGTATCTTGATCATGAGTGTCCTACGCGCCAGCTTCTTGCACATATTTGCAAGAAACTACTTGAATCTGGGTCATTGAACGCCATACAGAGGGCAAGGCAGAAAACTGCAACTGGTGAGGCACATGAAGAGAGCGTTCTAGCGTTGGGGCATAACGACCCAAGGTTTCGTCACGGCGTATCGCCTGTTAAGTTCCTCAGTGGTCAACAGGAAAGGTCGCATTGGACAGCGCCGCTTCGAAGGGCGAATACGATACGGGAACATATGTGTCTCAAAAACTATTCGCCTAAATATTATGATATACACATATTTGGAACCATCTTTTTAAGCTCGCCATGTTACGATAAAATTTAACATAGGGTTCCATTAAAAAAATAAACCAAAGATGGCCTCATATCTCTGTAATAAAAAATATCACAAACATGAAATGTGATGCATTCAAGTAGACCCTGTCCCTGCAATTCACTGTCCAAGCGGCACCTTTGTATCTATTACGGTTGGGGAGATACAAGGGGTGTTATGACTTAGCTGCCTCACCCTGTATACAGGATTGGTGCATTAAAACGCACAGTTTTCCCATAAGTTCAATAAACACAACAGATACCCATAGTAGAGGCTTTAATCATCAAGAATATATTCTCCTTCACTGTTTACAACAGTCTGCTAGTCGATTCTGCGACTGTAGAAATCACGTGGTTTTGATGCGAAGAACTCGTCTACATCTACATCTACATCCATACTCCGCAAGCCACCCGACGGTGCGTGGCGGAGGGTATCTTGAGTACCTCTATCGGTTCTCCCTTCTATTCCAGTCTCGTGTTGTTCGTGGAAAGAAGGATTGTCGGTATGCTTCTGTGTGGGCTCTAATCTCTCTGATTTTATCCTCATGTTCTCTTCGCGAGATATACGTAGGACGGAGCAATATACTGCTTGACTCCTCGGTGAAGGTATGTTCTCGAAACTTTAACAAAAGCCCGTACCGAGCTACTGAGCGTCTCTCCTGCAGAGTCTTCCACTGGAGTTTATCTATCATCTCCGTAACGCTTTCGCGATTACTAAATGATTCTGTAACGAAGCGCGCTGCTCTCCGTTGGATCTTCTGTATCTCTTCTATCAACCCTATCTGGTACGGATCCCACACTGGTGAGCAGTATTCACGCAGTGGGCGAACAAGCGTACTGTAACCTACTTCCTTTGTTTTCGCATTGCATTTCCTTAGGATTCTTCCAATGAATCTCAGTCTGGCATCTGATTTACCGACGATCAACTTTATATGATCATTCCATTTTAAATCACTCCTAATGCGTACTCCCAAATAATTTATGGAATTAACTGCTTCCAGTTGCTGACCTGCTATTTTGTAGCTAAATGATAAGGGATCTATCTTTCTATGTATTCGCAGCACATTACACCTGTCTACATTGAGATTCAATTGCCATTCCCTGCACCATGCGTCAATTCGCTGCAGATCCTCCTGCATTTCACCACAATTTTCCATTGTTACAACCTCTCGATACACCACAGCATCATCTGCAAAACGCCTCAGTGACCCTCCGATGTCATCCACAAGGTAATTTATGTATATTGTGAATAGCAACGGTGCTATGACACTCCCCTGCGGTACACCTGAAATCACTCTTACTTCGGAAGACTTCTCTCCATTGAGAATGACATGCTGCGTTCTGTTATCTAGGAACTCCTCAATCCAATCATACAATTGGTCTGATAGTCCATATGCTCTTACTTTGTTCAATAGACGACTGTGGGGAACTGTATCGAACGCCTTGCGAAAGTCAAGAAACCCGGCATCTACCTGTGAACCCGTGTCTATAGCCCTCTGAGTCTTGTGGACGAATAGCGCGAGCTGGGTTTCACACGACCGTCTTTTTCGAAACACATGCTGATTCCTACAGAGTAGATTTCTAGTCTCCAGAAAAGTCATTATACTCGAACATAATACGTGTTCCAAAATTCTACAACTGACCGATGATAGAGATATAGGTCTATAGTTCTGCACATCTGTTCGACGTCCCTTCTTGAAAATAGGGATGACTTGTGCCCTTTTCCAATCCTTTGGAACGCTACGCTTTTCTAGAGACCTACGGTACACCGCTGCAAGAAGGGGGGCAAGTTCTTTCGCGTACTCTGTGTAAAATCGTACTGGTATCCCATCAGGTCCAGTGGCCTTTCCTCTTTTGAGCGATTTTAATTGTTTCTCTATCCCTCTATCGTCTATTTCGATATCTACCATATTGTCATCTGTGCGACAATCTAGAGAAGGAACTACAGTGCAGTCTTCCTCTGTGAAACAGCTTTGGAAAAAGACATTTAGTATTTCGGCCTTTAGTCTTTCATCCTCTGTTTCAGTACCATTTTAGTCACAGAGTGTCTGGACATTTTGTTTTGATCCACCTACCGCCTTGACATAAGACCAAAATTTCTTAGGATTTTCTGCCAAGTCAGTACCTAGAACTTTACTTTCGAATTCATTGAACGCCTCTCGCATAGCCCTCCTCACACTACATTTCGCTTCGCGTAATTTTTGTTTGTCTGCAAGGCTTTGGATATGTTTATGTTTGCTGTGAAGTTCCCTTTGCTTCCGCATCAGTTTTCTAACTCGGTTGTTGTACCACGGTGGCTCTTTTCCATCTCTTACGAACTTGCTTGGCACATATCTAACGCATATTGTACGATGGTTTTGAACTTTGTCCACTGATACTCAACACTATCTGTACTTGAGACAAAACTTTTGTGTTGAGCCGTAAGGTACTCTGTAATCTGCTTTTTGTCACTTTTGCTCAACAGAAAAATCTTCCTACCTTTTTAATATTTCTATTTACGGCTGAAATCATCGATGCAGTAACCGTTTTATGATCGCTGATTCCCTGTTCTGCGTTAACTGTTTCAAATAGTTCGGGTCTGTTTGTCACGAGAAGGTCTAATATGTTATCGCCACGAGTCGGTTCTCTGTTTAACTGCTCAAGGTAGTTTTCAGATAAAGCACTTTAAAAAATTTCACTGGATTCTTTGTCCCTGCCACCCGTTATGAACGTTTGAGTCTCCCAGTCTATATCCGGCAAATTAAAATCTCCACCCAGAACTATAACATGGTGCGGAAATCTACCCGAAATATTTTCCAAATTATCCTTCAGGTGCTCAGCCACAACAGCTGTTGAGCCAGGGGGCCTATAAAGACATCCAATTACCATGTCTGAGCCTGCTTTAACCGTGACCTTCACCCAAATTATTTCACATTTCGGATCTCCGTCAATTTCCTTCGATACTATTGCACTTCTTATCGCTATAAACACGCCTCCCCCTTCACTGTCCAGCCTGTCTCTGCGGTATACATTCCAATCTGAGTTTAGGATTTCATTACTGTTTGCGTCTGGTTTCAGCCAACTTTCTGTCCCTAGTACTATATGGGCATTGTGACCGTTTATTAATGAGAGCAGTTCCGGGACCTTTCTATAGACGCTCCTGCAGTTTACTATTAACACATTAATATTGTTATTCCCTGTTGCATTTTGCCTACTCCTACCATGCCGCGTCTCAGGAGGCGTCTTGTCGGGCCTAGGGAGGGAATTCTCTAACCTAAAAAACCCACATGTGCACTCCACACGTACTCCGCTACCCTTGTAGCCGCTTCCGGCGTGTAGTGCACGCCTGACCTATTCAAGGGGACCATACATTACTCCACCCGGTAGCGGAGGTCGAGAAATTTGCACCCCAGATCTCCGCAGAATCGTCTGAGCCTCTGGTTTAAGCCTTCTACTCGGCTCCAAACCCGAGGACCGCGATCGGTTCTGGGAACGATACTACAAATAGTTAGCTCAGATTCCACCCCGCGAGCGAGGTTTTCCGTCTTCACCAATTCCGCCAACCGCCTGTACGAACTGAGGATGACCTCTGAACCCAGACGGCAGGAGTCATTGGTGCCGACATGAGCAACAATTTGCCGTCGGGTGCACCCAGTGCTCTCTATCGCCGCCGGTAGGGCCTCCTCCACATCTCGGATGAGATCCCCCGGCAAGCAGACAGAGTGAACACTGGCCTTCTTCCCCGACCTTTCCGCTATTTCCCTAAGGGGCTCCATCACCCGCCTAACGTTGTAGCTCCCAATAACTAATAAACCCCTCCCCCCGTGTGCCTGCTTGGACCTTGCTGAAGGAGCAGCCACATGTCCACTCACAGTCAGAGCGGGCGATGCCACACGGCCAACCTCCAAATTGACCCTCCGCCTCGTGCGCCGCGAACGCCGCTCCCCTTGGGGAGAGCGTGGCCCAACCACGCACGGTACCCGCGAAGATGTCTCTACAGCAGGGACCGTGGGTGAAGCATGTAACACCTGGGGTGTGCCATGCGACGCACCAGACTCCCCACTGCTGCTACACTCCGAGGCAGCAGCCTGAAGACGGGTGACCGCGGCCATCAACAAGTTCAGCTGTTCGCGAACAGTGGCCAGCTCCTCCTGCGTCCGTACGCAGCAGTCACACATCCTATCCATCCTAAGAAATCAGTTTACTGTAGAGAGTTAATCAACTTTTAACTGGACTGCTAATTCACTAAAGGCGGCTGATAGTTAACTAAACTGTGGTTACTAGACACTTCTTGTAGAAAACAATGAAAATAGCACTACCTGTCTCTGGACTGTATTCGAAACAAACACTAACACTACTGGCACTGTGGCTGACTAAAGGGACTCTCTCTGACTGCATTCAAAACAAACACGAAATCTATGGAACACTATTACTAGCACTCGACAATTAAAGTTTCTTAAAAGCAAAAACACACGGAATAAGAAGTGACAAGTACGAAAAATACAGTTAATACTTAAATTAACGTAGCTCGCTGCACAGCAGACGTGAAGCATACGGCAGTTACGCCGTCGTCGAGCCATATTCGGAATGTATTTTCATCCGGAAAGGAAGTTCCTTGAAGGATGTCGATAGAGAACGTAAAAGGTGAAAATGTGAGTGCGGAGGATCAGGTGAATAAGGTGGGTGCGGAATGACTACCCAACCCAACTCCTGTATAATGATTTTTGTCAGTCTAGCAATGCGGGTGGGCGTTATCGTGGAGTAACGTCACTTCACGAAGTCTTCCTATTCTTGGATTGCGTCTGCAAGACGCCACAGTTGTTGACAATAAATGTCAGCAGTGATGGTTGCACCTCGGGGAAGCAATTCGTAGTACACCACGCCGTCGCTGTTCCGCCAGATGCATATCATTACATGAAGAACAGTTACCATTGGTAAACTTGCAGCTCATGAAGAATGAAATTATAATGAAATCCAGATATTTAGCTGCTTACAGGGACAGTTGAAAATGTGTGCTCCGACCGGGACTCGAATCCGGGACCTCCTGCTTACATGGCAGACGCTCTACCCGTCTTTTTTCATTATTTTTTTATTTTTTTACCCAGGATCTACTTTTTATAGCACAGAAGCTCTCTCCCACATTTTTTTGTACGGGATAGTGGACCGGTGGGGGCTCAGGGGGCAAAGCCGGCAGGGGTCGAAACTCGAGGCCTGGCCACAATGTCCCCCTCATCACCACCAAGCCCGCAGAGCATAGAGAAGTGGAAGACACAGGAATCAACAGAAGGGGAAGTCGTTGCTGTTGTTTATTTATTAGTTGCGTTTTGTTTTTGTAATATTCGCTATTATTATGAAATTATGTGGAACATAAAACAGTGACAGATAAAGAAATGTAAATGCTCGGTAAAGAAAAAGAAAAGAAAAAGGACGACGCGCACTCCCATCCGCGGAGGTCAGAGGTAGATTCGATCATAGGCGGCTTAAGCTCAGACACCGCGTGGGGGGGGGGGCGAGGTGTGCCCTCTGCTCCAGGCACCCTCCAACTTATTGGAGACCTAACAAAGACCCCTCGAAGATAGTTAGCAAATAATATTCGGTAACGTGGGGTGTTTTCGAGAGATACATGGGCTGTTTGTAAGTAGGTCCAGAAGTCGAAGTGGAATTTAGGTCCCTCATGAAAGGAACAAGCGACCGTCCACCCTTTGACCGACGTATTTGCATGACATTTGGTGGCTGGAAAATGCTTGTCCTCCGGGTATAAAAACATTCGAGGCTCGATTGTGTCTGGTAGCACTCGGAGATAGCAGGCAATGATTTGCTGCACGAAGCTCCAGGCGAAGTGGCGCATGTCAGACGGTGATCATCAGTGTCCAGTCGCTGGCAAAGGAGACAAAGAGGGGACTCTGACAAGCCAATGTTGTGCAGTCGCTGTTTCGTGGCAAATTTCCTGTTGACGATGTGATACCACAGTGACCGCACATCCGTAGGGAGGAAGAGCTGGTGTATGGTAGTCCACACTCTGCGCCACTGCATGGAGGGATGTTTGGTCTCCATCACATTCTGGGGAACACGGCGCAATAGTAGGCTGTAAAAATCCTTAGTCCTGGGAGGGCGCGTATCTGGGAGAATGGTATGTGTGTAACTGTAGTCGACGAAAGAGGTCGAAATGTGAGACAAATGAGGCACGATGTGGCCGACAGACACCGGTGGTAAGGTAGAAGCAGGCAGGAGCACCTCAAGCAAGCTGCGTGTTAGAGATGTACCCCGTCCAGTCCACTGTCTTCTCATGGTAATCATATACAAGGCCGCAGCTCGCTTACGGACATTGACGAGCCCGAGGTCACCATCCCGTGGGGGCAGGTTAAGTGTCTCATAACGGACTTTGAACATGGAACCCGCCGTGAGATAATAGCCAAAGGCCGCCTAAAGGCTGCGTCCAATCGCCGTCGGCAGAGGGAGAACTTTTTTTTAAATTCTTTATTTGCAAAACCATTATAATTATCTAATGTAACCCACCACTTTATATAATTCGTGGGTCCTTAGATGTTACTAATTATTATAATTCCAGCTAGTTTACACGTTAACAAGTGAGCTACAGCCAGTACAGATTTACAGATTTGCAATGGGTAGCTATATTACTATTGAAATTCTACTTTATAAGCTACTAATATCTAATCACTACTGCCTGCAGCGTCACAGGTGTGTCAGCAAGTATATAAACTACTATAGAGCTTTGCTCATCGAGCTAACCACTATGAGCGTGCCCCTGACACAAGGCAGGCCAAGGATGTCTTATCGCTACAGGTACCTATTTTATTTTCCTGTCGGCACTAATGACGTGTGTCGCTTTGGATCTGAGGAAATTCTCTCTGGATTCCAGCGGCTATCTGATTTGGTGAAGGCTGCCAGTCTTGCTTGCGAGATGAAGGCAGAGCTCACCATCTGCAGCATCGTTGACAGAACCGACTGCGGACCTTTGGTGCAGAGCCGGGTGGAGGGTCTGAATCAGAGGCTCAGACGGTTTTGCGACCGTGTTGGCTGCAGATTCCTTGACTTGCGCCATAGGGTGGTGGGGTTTCGGGTTCCGCTGAATAGGTCAGGAGTTCACTACACTCAGCTGGCGGCTACACGGGTAGCGGAGGCTGTGTGGCGTGGACTGGGCGGTTTTTTAGGTTAGGAGGCCTCGGGAAAGTGCGGGGTGGGTTGCAATCTCAAAGGGTGCATGGCAAATACAGGACGTGCTTGGATCAAGGAACAGTCGGAATTGTAGTTGTAAATTGTTGTAGTTGTGTTGGGAAAGTCCCTGAGCTTCTACCGCTAATAGAAAGCGCAGAAGCTGAAATCGTTATAGGTACAGAAAGCTGGCTAGAGCCTGAAATAAGTTCTGCAGAAACTTTTACAAAGTCTCAGACGGTGTTCAGGAAAGATAGATTAGGCAGAATTGGTGGTGGAGTGTTTGTGTCTGTCAGTAGTGGTTGATCTTGTAGTGAAGTCGAAGTAGATACTCCGTGCGAATTGGTATGGGTGGAGGCTATACTTAACAGCCGAACTAAGTTAATAATTGGCTCCTTCTACCGACTCCCAGACCGCGATGATATTGTTGCTGAACAGTTCAGAGAAAATTTGAGTCTCGTAACAAATAAATACCCCACTCATACGGTTATAGTTGGTGGGGACGTCAACCTTCCCTCGATATGTTGGCAAAAATACTTGTTCAAAACCGGTGGTAGGCAGAAACCATCTTCCGAGATTGTCCTAAATGCTTTCTCCGAAAATTATTTCGAGCAGTTAGTCCACGAACCCACGCGAATTGTAAATGGTTGACCTCTTAGCCGCAAACAAACCAGAGCTAATAGAGAGCATCATGACTGATACAGGGATTAGTGATCACAAGGTCGTTGTAGCTGGGCTCAATACCGTTTCTTCCAAATCCACCAGAAACAAACGCAAAATAATTTTATTTAAAAAAGCGGATAAAGTGTCACTAGAAGCCTTCCTAAGAGACAATCTCCATTCCTTCCGAACTGACTATGCAAATGTAGACGAGATGTGGCTCAAATTCAAAGATATAGTAGCAACAGCAATTGAGAGATTCATACCTCATAAATTGGTACACAAAACAGGACCGAACTCTGTTGCAGAGGCAACGGAAAAAGCATGCAAAGTTCAGAAGAACGCGAAATCCCGATGATTGGCTAAAATTTACAGACGCGCGAAATTTGGCACGGACTTCAATGCGAGATGCCTTTAATAGGTTCCACAACGAAACATTGTCTCGAATTTTGGTAGAAAATCCGAAAAAATTCTGGTCGTATGTAAAGTACACAAGCGGCAAGACGCAGTCAATACCTTTGCTGCGCAGTGCCGATGGTACTGTTACCGACGACTGTGCCGCTAAAGCGGAGTTATTGAACGCAGTTTTCCGAAATTCCTTCACCAGGGAAGACGAATGGAATATTCCAGAATTTGAAACACGAACAGCTGCTAACATGAGCTTCTTAGAAGTAGATACCTTAGGGGTTGCCAAGCAACTCAAATCGCTTGATACGTCCAAGTCTTCTGGTCCAGATTGTATACCGATTAGGTTCCTTTCAGATTACGCTGATACAATAGCTCCCTACTTAGCAATCATATACAACCGCTCGCTCACCGATAGATCCGTACCAACAGATTGGAAAATTGCGCAGGTCGCACCAGCGTTTAAGAAGGGTAGTAGGAGTAATCCATCGAACTACAGACCTATATCATTGACGTCAGTTTGCAGTAGGGTTTTGGAGCATATACTGTGTTCAAACATTATGAATCACCTCGAAGGGAACGATCTATTAATACGTAATCAGCATGGTCTCAGAAAACATCGTTCTTGTGCAACGCAGCTAGCTCTTTATTCGCACGAAGTAATGGCCGCTATCGACAGGGGATCTCAAGTTGATTCCGTATTTCTAGATTTCCGGAAAGCTTTTGACACCGTTCCTCACAAGCGACTTCTAATCAAGCTGCGGGCCTACGGGGTATCGTCTCAGTTGTGCGACTGGATTCGTGATTTCCTGTCAGGAAGGTCGCAGTTCGTAGTAATAGACGGCAAATCATCGAGTAAAACTGAAGTGATATCAGGTGTTCCCCAGGGAAGCGTCCTGGGACCTCTGCTGTTCCTGATCTATATAAATGACCTAGGTGACAATCTGAGCAGTTCTCTTAGGTTGTTCGCAGATGATGCTGTAATTTACCGTCTAGTAAGGTCATCCGAAGACCAGTATCAGTTGCAAATCGATCTAGAAAAGATTGCTGTGTGGTGTGGGAGGTGGCAGTTGACGCTAAATAACGAAAAGTGTGAAGTGATCCACATGAGTTCCAAAAGAAATCCGTTGGAATTCGATCACTCGATAAATAGTACAGTTCTCAAGGCTGTCAATTCACCTAAGTACCTGGGTGTTAAAATTACGAATAACTTCAGTTGGAAAGACCACATAGATAATATTGTGGGGAAGGCGAGCCAAAGGTTGCGTTTCATTGGCAGGACACTTAGAAGATGCAACAAGTCCACTAGAGAGGCAGCTTACACTACACTCGTTCGTCCTCTGTTAGAATATTGTCGCGCGGTGTGGGGTCCTTACCAGGTGGGATTGACGGAGGACATCGAAAGGGTGCAAAAAAGGACAGCTCGTTTTGTATTATCACGTAATAGGGGAGAGAGTGTGGCAGATATGATAAGCGAGTTGGGATGGAAGTCGCGGCGAGATCTATTTACGAAATTTCAGTCACCAACTTTCTCTTCCGAATGCGAAAATATTTTGTTGAGCCCAACCTACATAGGCAGGAATGATTATCAAAATAAAATAAGAGAAATCAGAGCTCGAACAGAAAGGTTTAGGTGTTCGTTTTTCCCGCGCGCTGTTCGGGAGTGGAATGGTAGAGAGATAGTATGATTGTGGTTCGATGAACCCTCTGCTAAGCACTTAAATGTGAATTGCAGAGTAATCATGTAGAAGTAGACGTAGATGAATCTTAAGTCCTACAAACTACGGTTCTAGTCTATGTCATATTTGGTGCATGTCACGATTCGGTGTTATTGTACCCCGCTCCCCCTGGTCCTGCACGTAGCGGATTCCAACTATGATGCAAGTCAGCCTGTCCACGCACAGGCGGTATAGGATTAGGGCACTGGACACGTTTGGTGTTTGTTATTATTCACGGATGTCCCTCAGATATTCTGTCAATACTTTCCGTGATACCTCATTTGCCAAACTGTTCAGAGTTTGAAATGTGTCTTCACGTCTTAGTAAGTAGTAGGTGTCATTGTTAGGTAACTGATGTCGTAACGTGGTTGCTACATCATTGGAAAGGGGGCACTCATAAATCACATGGTCGGGAGTACCCTCCGATGCGCCACAGTCACACGCGGGTGTAGCCCTTTTTCCAAACCGACATAAGTATGTCGGGTACGGCCCATGACCAGTCAGAAAATGGAACAACCCCTGGATTGGATCGAAGTATTTCAACCCTACTCGTTCCCTCACATCCGGTAAAACTTCAAAAGTTCTTCGGCCAGTCTCTTCTGCTTCCCATGTTTCCTGCCATAACTCGATACCTCTTCTCCTTATCACCCCTTGTCCTCAACCCTTACACCTAGTATATCCCCTATTTTCATGAACTCCCCTTTTTTGGCCCAGTACCACGCTGCCTGTTCCCTGATTTTGATGTCCAGAGGACAGAGCCCCATTATGGTTAACAGGGCCCAGAGGGAGAACTTTTCTTTTAAATTTCTTTATTCACAAAACGTTTATAATGATACATTCTTAACCTACTTCCTTATGTGATTAGTGGGTCCTCAAACTTTATACAAAACACTGATTGCAGCTAATTATAATTTTAATAGGTGAGCTAATACTCTCTTTAGAAAGCCTACCTATAACTAGTCTCTACTGTTTGCAGCGTCACAGGTGTGTCAGCAGTATACAAACCTACTTATGGAGCCTTGCTCATCGAGCCAATGCCGATGAGCGTGCCCCTGACACTGGGCAGGTCAAGGATGTTAATCGCTGCAGGTTCCTAACTAAATTTCGTAATTCTAAGTCCTACTGACTAATTCTAAGCCGGCCGAAGTGGCCGTGCGGTTAAAGGCGCTGCAGTCTGGAACCGCAAGACCGCTACGGTCGCAGGTTCGAATCCTGCCTCGGGCATGGATGATTGTGATGTCCTTAGGTTAGTTAGGTTTAACTAGTTCTAAGTTCTAGGGGACTAATGACCTCAGCAGTTGAGTCCCATAGTGCTCAGAGCCATATGAACCATATGAACTAATTCTATTTTCTGTCCGCTATTGCCGCTGTGCGTGAGACTGTGGGGGTGAAGGTAACGCCCAAGTACCGGGAAGTCCGCACAAGCGGCAGGGGTGCCACTTCACCTTCCTGGAGGCCTCGTCCAATGTGCATTGCAGAAGATTTGGCGACATACATGGTACTCCCAGTGGCAGCCCCATAATGTGTGATCAGTTAAGAGGACCGCTCGAATCTCAGAGCCGGGGCGAATGAGGAGGAGGAGGTCATCAGCATATGCCCGACAGCGAAAAGTGTGTTGGTGAAGGGTGAGGCCAGAGAGCCTGGTTATCAAGCCCCCAATGAGGGGCTCAAGGGCAATGGCATACAGGACGGTAGAAAGGGGGCACCCTTGCCGTATGAGGAGGAGGAGGAGGAGATTAGTGTTTAACGTCCCATCGACAACGAGGTCATTAGAGACGGAGCACAAGCTCGGGTTAGGGAAGGATGGGGAAGGAAATCGGCCGTGCCCTTTCAAAGGAACCATCCCGGCATTTGCCTGAAGTGATATAGGGAAATCACGGAAAACCTAAATCAGGATGGCCGGACGCGGGATTGAACCGTCGTCCTTCCGAATGCGAGTCCAGTGTGCTAACCATTGCGCCACCTCGCTCGGTTTGCCGTATGAAACGGCAGATGGGTACCGGTCCTGCTAAACATCCATTGACTTGGACACGTGAACTGGCAGTGTTGTAAAGACGCCGGAGGACCTCGAGGAACGAAGGGGGATGCCCATTCGGGCCGCTACCGGAAACAGTAAACGATGGCGTACTTTATCGAAGGCGCTATCGAAGTTTATAGCGACGACCGCTGCATGGAGTCTGCAGGCCGCCGCCATCGCAATTAAGTCGTGGCATTCCCCTGTGGCAGTCTGTATGTTAACCTGTTCCCCAGGCGTCGTTTGCTCTGGGGAAAGGATATGAGGGAGTATTGTTCAGAGACGAATTGCCAGTAAGGGAGCGCAAATCTTGTAATCGGCATTGAGTAGGGTGAGAGGTCTGTAACTCGTGACCGTCGAACCACGGTCTGGTTTGTGGACCGGAATGATGATACCCTCAACAAAGGTAGGTGGGATTGCTTGGTCAGATGTCATCAGTTCTTGATACACAGGCGTCTGCCGCGGTGCCGTGAGGTCCTTGAGGGCACGGTAAAACTCAATCGGTAAGCCGTCAGTGCCGGGCGATGTGTTAACTGCACCCTTGCCGATTGCGTTGTCGACTTCGTCTCGCGTGACCGCCACCGTCAAAGCATCCGCTTCCGTGTGGGGGAGAGTGCGCGTGACGTAATGCAAAATGGAGTCCTCTGCTCCGGTATCAGCATCTTCTTCACTATAAGGACGACTTTAGTGTTCGACGAATGCGTGGTCGAAGTCATTCTGATTGGTCACCTGCGTGCCATGAGGAGTGGTCAGAGTGTTGATGATCTGACGACGACGCCGTCGCTCGCCGGATACTATATGATGCATTGATGGAATTTCGAAACCCGCATCATCGTGGTGCCGCGACCGTATCACCACCCCTTGCAATTTCCGGCGTGCCAGCGCAATTACCCTCGCCTAAGTTCGTTGCCGTTCCAGCTGGCCATTTGCCAGCCTTCGGAGCCCCGTATCGCAGATCTAAGAATTTGTGAGACATATATCCCGTCTAGTCGGCTCGCGGAATGACGGTAAGAAAGGTATGGCCAGAAAGGTTACCGTGTTGAACTTCCCAGGTATCGTGAAGCAGGAGGTCCCGTACCACTATACGTAGTTACTGGCATGTAGTATAGTGTGAAATCTGATCTTTGGGGTGCAGAACGCAGTTAAAATCACCTCTTAGTAGGCAGTGGTCATAGCGCCCTAAAAACAGGAGGGAGATTTCCTCTGAATAAAACTGGGCCCGTTCATGTCTTTGGTCGGTGCCTGAAGGAGCGTAGATACTAATGATGCGTGTCCCCATGGCAGTGACTGCCATGCCCCTAGCTGATGGAAGGAAGGCGACGTCGGTGACAGAAATCCCGTGGCGGACGTAGATGGCCATCCCACGGCCCATAGGATCACCGCAGAGGCGTGGGTGGTATAGCCATTGATATCCGGGAGACTGGCCAAGTGAACTTCCTGAAGAAGGGCGAAATCAATATCAGGTGCCCAGAACATCTCCTGCATAAGGCGGATTTTCAACCCGGAGCGGATGTTGTTGGTGTTGATGGTTGCTATTCGGTAGGCCTGGTGGTGGACTGCTGGAGGGTGGACCACTCTGGCGTCAGCGCATGAGCGTGGGCGTCGCAGTGAAATGTTATCCCACTTGCCCGCAGGGGATCCAGGGAAGAGTATGATTAGTGGATCGGCTCCGACGACGCAGGGTCCCATAACGGGTCCTGCTCCTCGACCTCCTCCTCTTGCCACGCCGTGGTGGCGGCACCGGTGTATCGTCCATTATGTCTGTAGAAGGTCATTTAATGGTTCGTGGTATAGTGTCGGCTGTGCTATGTCCATCAAGTATTACAGCGCCCACATGAAGCGACGGGGAGACGGGCGCAGGCACACCGGTGGATGTCTCCGCGCTCATAACGTCTTCGTCGGCAGTAGCGGATTCGGGGGCGTCGTGCTGGTTGGCGGTTGCGTAATCCTCGACTTACAACGTCTCCTCTTCGCCGGAAACGGTGCGCCGCCTTCTCTTGCGACGTTTCGGAGAACATTGTTTCCTTATGCGACCCTCCGCGTCCGACGACGGAAGGGAGTCGCGTCGCTCTGGCAGGAAAGCCGCCGTAGGGACGATGAGAGAGTCGTTCTCCATCGTGTTGCTGAGGGAAGGGTCGGCGGTCGGTCGCGTCGGCATCGTCGGAGCGGCGTCGACGGGCGGCCGAGGCGGCGGGCCGTCCGAAGTGCTCTTCGTCGGGGTCTGCTCGGGTTCGTTTGTGGCGTCGTTTGTGGCGTCGTTTGTGGCGTCCGGGCGCCGTTGCGATGCGGTAGGAGAAGCTAGAGCAGCGGCATAGGTCACCGGCAGAACCGTAGGTTGCGACGTGGGTAGTCCTTCGGCAGCTGGAAGTTGCGTAATACGACGTTGTAGGCATTCGGATCTCAGGTGCCTTTCTTTGCCGCACCCGGAACAAGTCCGAGGCTGGCCGTCGTATATAATTATTGCACGGCATCCGCCAGTCTGTAAGTAGAACGGGGCGTGGCTTCGGAGATCAGTGGAGACCTGTTGGACGACGTTTAGGACTGGATATGTCCCAAACTGTGCACACTTCTCCGCAGTACGGCCGTGGACTGTGCCGTATGGTCGGAGTGCCTCGACGACTTCCTCAGTAGGAAATTCGAATTTCAAATCGAAAATGCGTATCGTACACATACTTAAGCCAGAGTGGTCGATGGTCACCTCCCCCACATTGCCATCAGCATGACAGAAGCGAAGCCCCTGTTTGGTCTCACGTAGGATGCGTTCGCACGCCGTGTCGTTAATGATTATAACATAGACCGTGCTGCTCACGATCGACAGATGTATGCCGACAGTATCGGTCGTCGGGAGCTGCACTTCCTCACGCAGAAAATGCTCCGCCTCTAATGCTTAGGGTCACTCATAATCGTTGCAGAAAATAAATCGGAGTGTAGATTTATGGTAACGGTTCGGCATGTGTCGTATACGGTAAGACGGCACTTAAGCAACGGCCGTCAGAATGTAAACAAGGCGAGCTCGCGCTCCGCACACGGTAAACACAGACGCGTCCGCTCTGTTACCCTGCCAAAGGCAGACTGCGCCTGAGCCATCGAGGACACAGAGGATAGTGCGACTACAGGGACTTATCTCTGGCACGCTCCCCGTGAGACTCACATTTGCAACTTACTGTCCACACACTGCCCACTATACTCATTACTTGCGGCAGTCAGTCTACCGAGTCCCGTAAGAGTTTGGGCAATGTGAGTGCATCTGCACTGAAGAAAGATCATTATCCGGTTAGCCTTATCTGTATGAAGATGGTATCTAATCTTTCGGACATCTATATGAAGATCGTATCTGTTCTTTCGGACATATCCGGAAGAACAGATACCATCTTCATATTGATAAAAGCTTACCGGCTAATGATGTTTCTTCAGTGCAGATGCACTCACATTGCCCGAAATCTTACCGGACTCGGTAGATTGACTGCCGCGAGTAACGAGTGTAGTGGGTAGGAGCACTACAAATGTAGTGTGTGGACAGTAAGTTGAAAATGTGGGTCTCACGGGGAGCGTGCCAGAGATAGGTCCCTGCAGTCGCACTCTTCTCTGTGTCCCAGTGATGGGATGGCGAGGCGCGGCGACTCGAGCGCATCGAGAATTCCTCGAGCCTCTAGTTCTCAAGCAATTCTCGAGAAGCTCACGAGAAACGGCTCGGCAGCGTGTGCCGCTGCGCGCCAGTTGGCTGCGACAACATACGCTGCGCCGATGTTGTTCTATGAATTGAATGCCGCCGCTAGACAAACACGCTCGCTGCTCGCAACTAGTATGTCTCAGGTTTCATTCGAGTAAAGTTGTTATTCAAATCAATATGGACACTCGAAAACGAACATCATGGTGCTGGCGATGCTTTACGGAGGATGGAGATAAAGTTACTTGCAACATTTGTCGCAAAAATCTCCGTAATGTAGCAAAAAATTCAACGGGCATGATTAAACATCTTAAACTGTACAATTTATCGAGCAATAAAACAGCGACGTCCGTGGATACAGAGGCCCATTCTTCCAATACTGCGAGGCAGACAAAATATCCAGGTACGTATGGTACAAAAGGCGAATTCCGTGCAAAATTTCGGATACTGTCCGAAGCGGTCCGCCACGCTTGAAAAACATTGATTTTTTAATCGTACTCCGATAACATACAACATACCCCAAAATCAAACCTATAATATCCTAGTTTTTGCACGATACGATATGTAATTTTATTGGACTAGTTGTCGAGCATAACGTATCCCCTTGCAGGAGCACTGATCTAAATCTTACGTTTTTTTTTCATAGAGGGAAGTAAACGGCAACAACAGCTAGATGAAGCACTAGGGGCCATGATAACAGACGATTTTCAACCGCTTTCAATCGTCGAGGACACTGGTTTTCGACGTTTTGTTTCACTGTTGGACCCACAGTACTCGATACCAAATCGAAAATAGTTGCGCCTCATGATTGAGGACGAAAACTACACCTCTCTTTCGAAAGCTATTCCAATAATCAGCTAACCCTAACCGTATGCAATGGGAAGTGGGCTACCACGACAGCGCAAGAGCTGCAGCAACATCTGCACAACTCAATAATAGCCCGGCTAGGATTAATAACAACAAACAAAGTACATGCCGTTGCCACAGTTCTCGACCAAAGATTCAAAACGTTACCATTTACGAATCCCATTCATTCAAAACATGCCGTTGCAAGCCTAATTGCAGAGTGCACGAACGTGGTAGAGACCATGCGATCTGCTCATCCGGCTGCTAACGACATTCCGTACAAAATTCCAGTAGTTCCTTATGGGCTTCTTTCGATGAAGAGGTTTCCAATAAAAAGCTAAAGAAAAGCGGTTGTGCTAGCATAGACCTTGAGGTACAACGATATTTGGAAAAACCATACCTACAACGCACGGATAATCCTTTACAATACTGGAAAAAAAAATGAAAACAGTTACCCAGGTCTAGCTGTCGTGGCAAAAAAATATCTTGCAATACCTGCAACTTCTGTTCCCAGTGAAAGAATATTTTCGAAAACAGGACTACTTATAAACAAACAAAGAAGCAGACTAAAAGGTCAATTGGTTAATAAAATCATATTTCTAAACAAAAATCGACGCAGTGCAGCAATGGGATGTAAAAATGCCTTCTGCTGAACCACTTTTGTTTCCTTTCTTTCCTCAGTAAGTAAACACATATACGCAGTTTCTGTATATAAAAGGCTATAGCACTTCTCTTTTACGTTTAAGCATGCATGCATACATGCAGAATGTACAAGGTAATTTAGTTTGTAAGAATAAAGCTTCTGTTTCATGCGAATTCTGTGCTTTGTTTTAAACAACAATTCTATGATTTTTGTCTTATGAGACGTATACTAATACTTCAGTACACATTAATAACGGCAGTACAGTTGATATCAATAAGAGAATTTCAAAGTTTTCCGTGCACGTACGTAGGACGGGTACGACTGCTGCGGCTCAGTGCTTCGTGTACTGAAGGCTTGCGCAATTTCTCAGAGAGCGCAGCACTGTCAACTTCTCCAACGTTCCGGAAACATTCTCGAGAAATTGCCTTCGCGTCGCGCGTTTCTCGAGCGCGATTCATAGCCCATCCCTACTGTGTCCTCGATGACTTAGTTCCACTAGGGACGCGATAGCGACCGGACGTGCCGGTAGTTCCGCGTAGTCGTAGCACCGCAAGCCGTATTTATAAAAGTTCTTGGATTGTGACCTGTGATATTCTCAGTGCTTCTTCACTACCGTCGTACACATGCTTATTAATTAACTCACGGCGGTCTCGGCCGCTCATATAGTGCAGTTATGGCTCCCAGTGTACCCCGTAAGTATACCCTGTGTTTTGCATTTGAGAATCAAGTATGTGCAACCGAGTTCTCTAGAAATCCATGACTGGATAGTAGATATTATTAGCATCACGTCTGATCAGGTCCACACACCATATAATGACATGGCGGAATACTGTTTCTTTGTGAAGTTTTTAGATCAGATACAACTGGAGAAAATTTTGGTGAATACTGGTGGGAAAGCAGAGTTCCGACATCGTGATCAGTCGGTGAGTACAGTTTCAATTACTAACACTGACGTCGAATATAAACAAGTGCGAGTGTTCAGTTTGCCACCTGAGGTTGAGAATTGTTTTCTTAGAGATGTCCTTATCAAATACGGTGACATACGACAGATTAGAAACGAAAACTGGTCGAGCCGTCACAAACTCCAATGTTACAGTGGGGTTCGCTGAGTTGACATGGCCATTTAAGTCAATATCCCATCCTATGTAATGGTTTGCGGTTATAAGGCTCATGTCATTTACGATGGACAAGTAGGCACCTGTTGTATCTGTAACACGAGTGGCTATTTGCGAGGTGATTGCCCACGGCGCGTTTCCGTGCTTCGAAACAATCTCTAACAACGACAGAGATTAACTTCGGCTGATGTCCTAACTCAAAATCAGACGCTTTCTGTGACTGACTCCCAACCAAGTGCGTCTGTGTCAGTGGACAACGATCTCGGTAAAGGCACCTTCCCACCCTCACCTCAGAAAACCGTGGCCAGTCACCTCTTAACTGCCGGCGTTGCATTATCTGTCGGTAACAAACGACGCCGTACTAGTGACGGTAGTGGCTCCGGTGACCAAGTCGTAAAAAATCAGACCGATGGCACGGAGACACGGGCCTCCATACAGGACACACATATGTCGGACGGCCAAATTCACATTGAAACTCCCGTCACAGAAACTTTCAGTACGAGTGCAGTCGAGTGTTTACAGCAATCCGTTGCGATGCCGCTTCTCGACTCGCCACAGGTGGTCAACATACAAGAGGCGGAAGTCAGTCAACTGATAATCGTAAGCGCAGAGGATGATGCACGCGGTGTAGAGCATAACATAAACACCCGCCACCTCGGAACTGCTTCTATCCAACGCGAGGAACCGGTAAGCTGTATGCAAACAGCCAATGCAACTCCAAACAAACACATTGAGCCTACTGAAGACGCGTCTTCGGACTTGCCGTCACTCGCTCCGAAGCGAGGACTTCCACATACTGCTTGCAGTCATGACTCGCCAACTCCACCGTCTTCTGTGACACTTCGGATCACTGTACGACGGCAAAATAACGTTACACCAAATGACTCCGTGGCTAGAAGTAAGTAAAAAAAGTAAAGTCAGCGCAAAAACTGGTACGAAACCTGCGGATGTAGGTTCAAAGTTCGACAGTGAGATGGACTGGGCTTCCAACGCTTCCCAACATCCCCTCGTCTCTGACTATCGTGACTCAAGCTAATACGTTTTTGTCCCTGAACATTAATAGAGTTAGGACAGATTTAAAATTAGCAATGTTACGGCAGTTTATCTATGAGTCCGAAGCTGATATAGTTCTGTTACAGGAAGTGTCTATCTTAAGATTTCATGCATCAGGATTTGCAACAATCGTAAACACCGCGGCGGAAAAGGGTATCGGTAGGATCATTCTATCACGAGACGAAATCCCAGTGAGCAATATCGAAATTTTGGACTCCGGTACAGGCATAGCTTGCCAAATTTTTGACGTCACCGTCTTCAGTATCTATTCTCCATCTGAAACGACACTAAAACCAGAAAGATCTAACTTCTTTAAACAAGACGTCATCTACTAATTACGCCGCAACCTAACCCAGTTGATAATTAGTGGTGATTTTAAATGTGTGATCCACAGAAAAGATCAGTCGCCAAACTTTAATTACTGTAGGGAACTACATGATCTGGTGCGTCACCTGCAGCTGAAGGATGCGTGGGAACTAAAATTTCCTACTCTAGTAAAGTACACGTACCTGACTTCCACCGCATGTAGCCGTCTAGACCGTTTGTATATCTCTGAGAACATTTGCCAACATGTTCTGGACGCCGATGTCATTCCGTCTAGTTTCTCCGACTACTGCGCCCTATGTGTTACGATAAATCTGTCCAAACAGCATACTAAATGGCATAGGATTCCGTGGAGCCTAAATGTTTCTATTCTCGCCGATGCCGTGCTACGAGATATCTCCACGACATGGGCGGATTGTCTCAAGCAATGCCGCAGACATCCGAGTAAGATAGCCTGGTGAAATGTTGAGGTCAAACGGAAAATGCGGTTATCATTAAAAAACTACAGTTGGCAACGGGCGCAAGATGTCAAACGCAAGATTGATTTTTACCAGACAGTTCTGCGAGAGCTGTATGCGACTATGTCACCAACTAACACGCAGCTGGCGACCATCAAGCAAATAAAGGCGAAGCTTATAGGCATAAAGCGAACGCAGCTTGAAGGACTTAAGATCAGATCTAAAGCAAAATCGCTTCAAGAGAACGAAATTGCAACGCTGTATCACCTCATAAAACATCGTGCTAATCGCAAGAGAGCTTATATCGGGGAGCTGGACACAGATGATGGACTCCGTTTGACCCGACAGAGTGATATTCTTACTGTAGTTTACCGATACTTCACGGATCTGTACTCGCAATGCGATACACGTGGTGATGACGGCGGCGAGATCGTGCGTGCACTGCTCCTCCCCCGTAGCCACGCGTGCGGAGACCTCGGCGGTCGTACACGATTTTGCTCCAAGCGAAGTCCTTGAACTGATTTCTGGCTCACCATCGAATAAATCCCCTGGCTCTGATGGTTTGCCACGGGAATTTTATGTGCGTTTCTGGCCCATAATCGGACACGTATTTACAGATGTTCTCAATGAAGTGATGCGAGGGAGTGACGTGCCGGCCGAAATGAAGGAAGGTCCAATTGTATTGATACCAAAAAGCACAGTGTACAGCCTTATATATTATGCATTACGAACTAAGACTTGTCAAGCAGTGTTTTCTTGAAGTAAGCTGTATAGATGGAAACTATGTCACGCAGGATTTACCGTCGACGCACCTGTTATTAAAAAGATGGACATCTCCAATAATCCAGAATTCCATTGAACTTAAATAGCCGAGTGTTCATTGGAAAGCAGTTTGGGACAACATAAGTTTAACCGTCCACACTGTTGAGGTGGCATCCACACGCTATAGAGTGGTGAACTATGTTATCCCCACTAATGAAAGGTCGCACAGAATCGGCTTATGTGACAGTGGTAAATGCGTCCGCTGTGGTCTGGTCGACATCTTACGCCATCGCTTCACTTGTGGCGGTCATCTCATTAAGTGGAAATGGGTGCAGCAGAGGCTGCGCCTGATTACCCGCAGCACCCCAGCCAGCCACTGCACCGACATCCTGCTCTGTCAGGACACGAAGCATTTTCCCGCTACCAAGAACAACACCGTGATGTGGCTGTTAGGGCAGTGTGTGACATATATCATCATCCACAATAGTGAAGATAATCTCATTAGTCTAGAGGCTTATATGAGAACGACACATAGGAAGATGAAACGTTACCCAAATGTCAGGACGATGTTTGGTAACATGTTAGACATAATTTTTGAAAAACAAGGCGTAGGGTAATTCTTGACGCCGGTAAGGGCACAAATCACATGCACGACGATGTAGCGGAAAAATTACACAACGAATAAGGGGATACACCTGTTCCCAGGACTGCTCCCAACTTCTTAACGGTGTTTATCAACTTCATTATGACGTTTTCCTTTATTTATGTGGCCTGTGCAGGTCTTTGTTATTAGTTTGTATGCCCCAAATGACTTTCTGTGAAGAGCTTGGACGGTTGTGAATCAGTTGACAGACCTGCAATTCTAGTTAAGACAGTCAATTATATTTTTTTGTAATTCTCTTTAATATGTTTGCTGTCTGGACTGAAGCTGCTTTTGTCAGTTTAAAATTTTTGTTATGTTTTATAAGCTTAGAAATGGCACTAAGTATATTGAAATGTATTCTTCAGTCTGTTGTAGGACATAATTTGTGTTGAAACCGTTTCAGTACTTCATTATTTTGTTTTTGTGCTTCTGTTCTTCATGTGATTGTTTAATAAAAAAAATGGTAAGGCGAAAAAAATGGCTCAGACGGATAGAGCATCTGCCGTGCAAGCAGGAGATCCAAGGTTCGAGTCCCGGTCGCCGCACACATTTTCAACTGTCCCCGTTGATATTTATCAACGCCTGTAAGCAGCTACAGGCCTAGATTTCATTGTAATTGCATTTGTATAACATTATCTTCTGTGGATGCGCGCTGGTCTTTGCATGGGAAAGCTGCTTTGTTTGCGCTCAGCCATTCCTTTCTTTTCCTTACGGTAGCATGAAGACATCATTTCTCGTCACCAGTAACGATACAGGACATGAATGGTCGGTGTTGTTCACGAGCCAATTGATGACGAGCAAGCAGGGATGCACATATGGCACCCCACTTTTTTTTATTGTAGCTTAGAGTACAAGTACACCCGATTTTTGAACTTCCCCCATTGCATGAAAATATCGCACGATGATTGAATGATCAGAGTTCGTCACATTTGTCAGTTCTCGAGTACACTGACGTGGAGTCCGCAGCTCGTGGTCGTGCGGTACCGTTCTCGCTTCCCACGCCCGGGTTCCCGGGCTCGATTCCCGGCGGGCTCGGGGATTCTCTCTGCCTCGTGATGACTGGGTGTTGTGTGATGTCCTTAGGTTAGTTAGGTTTATGTCGTTCAAAGTTCTAGGGGACTGATGACCATAGATGTTAAGTCCCATAGTGCTCAGAGCCATTTTGAACACTGACGTGGATTATTGTGGATTAATGCTTTTAAATGATCTTCATCAAACTCCGAAGATCTTCCTGAACATGGAGAGTCCCTAATGTCAAAACGATCCTCCTTAAAAAGATAAAACCATTTCCTTGCCATGCTCTGTCCAATGGCATCATCCCCACATACGGCGTAAATGTTTCTGGCTGCCTCCGCTGCTGTCACAGACAGAAGAATATGTCGGAAATGTTCCGATTTCCCCACTTAGCAATCCATTTTCGAGTGTTCACAGCTCCACTCACTATCTCCAAATGCAAACATGTTAATATTTAAACTCAAATAGCAACAATGAACTACAAATAAAAAATGACAATCGATAAATTAACGTATAGCAACCGGAAAGCAAAATTCGAAACAAAAACGCTACGAACTTATGCATCAACCTAATATGTTAACTGACTCTTCTAGGAATCGCCGTATTTTAATAATAAAATACAAAGTTTGCACAATGCCTTTGCTACTCGAGCATCTCCGTGACACTTTGACGTGCACCAAGTGAACTTCCTTTGGATCTTCTAGCCTGTCGCACTTGGTGATTTGTAAGCTACCGTCTCCGTGGGTACGGAACTTTTCCAATGAATCTCAGTATCTCCTATCTTACTGCTAGTTTGCGGTTTTCCACTTTAAATCGCACCGTCGAATACCTCCAGATATTTAATGGTTGTGACTGTTTGCAGCGTTACACGACACTGGTCCGTATGTCTATTCATTCGCAGTACCTTACATTTATTTATACTGAGGATGAAATGCCAGTCCCTGAGCTAAGTACCGGTACTCCGCAGATCTTCCTGCATTTCGCTACAATTTTCTAGCCCTGCGATTTCCCTGTAGGAACATCATCCCCGAATAGGCTTATGGAGCTTCCGACGTTGTCCACTAGGCAATCTAAGTTTTTATGAACATATTTGAAGATTTTTTTTCGTTGAGAACGACACGATGTGTTATATCTGCTAGGAGTACTTCAGTCCGACCACAAAAGTGATCCCGTATCCTGTATGCTCGCATCTTGTTCATTACGCGACATTGCGAAACTGTATCGAACACCTTCCGAAAGTCTAAGAACTGGGAATCAATCTGAGTTATTTATTGCCTTCTGGATCTCGTTCCTGAGCAAAGTTAGTTGGGTTTCACAAGAACGATGTCTATGTGACCGATGTTGCTTCCGACAGAGGAGAATTGCAGTCTCCAAAAACGGCATATTACGCGACCACAAAAGGTTCTCCAATATTCTACGATAGACTGAGCTCAGCGATACAATTCAGTGGCCGTCTGGAACTACTTAACGAAAAACTGGAACGACTTGGAAATTTTTAGAGTTAGTTGGAATGCTTCCTTCATCCAACTACTCGTGCAAAACTGCTGCTCGAAGAGAAGCAAGCTCATTTGTTCAAATTTATTGGCTTTCGGGAGGTGCTGAACAGTGTAAAGATGATACGGCAGGGTGTTTTGAGAATTCAGAACATCCATTAGGGTCCAACCATACCCTGATACGAAGTTACATAGGCATAGACCTGTCATGTTACGTCATGCAGGCAATTTTATTGTCACTCATGACGATACGAAGATAACGACAATACGACACCCACTCCCCGAGCGGAAAAAAATGTCCAACACGCCCAGCAATCGAACCCGGGATCCTCCGGGTAGCACTCTGCCGCGCTGGAGCTTCGCATATCTTACGTAGAATACGTAGAATGGTATAAGTATATCGTCATCGTCAGGTGGTGTTACGTTTTCCCTTTGGAGTGATTTTCTATCTCACAGTCGCTTATCTGTCAGTTTCTTGTTCGTGTGGCGGCTGAATGGAGGAACCGTATTGCTGTCTTCCGCAGTGAAACAATTTCGGCATATGGAGTTTAGTGTACAGCCTTTTTTTCATCCTCTATCTACATATTGTCTCTGACTAGAGAGGTCGCTTTGATCCCTTTACTGATTTGACGTAAAACGAAGTTTCTTAGGTTTTTTCTCACGTGGTGTATAAATTTTCTTTTAGATTTCGCCGAAGGCTTCATGTGTGGGTCTCTTTACGCTAGATATGTATCGTTCAGTTTTTGTTTGTCAGTGAGGCTCTGGCTACAGGTAATTCGTGGTTAAGTCCTCTTTGCTTTGGAAGCAGCTTTCTAACACAGCTGTCGAACCACGGCAAGCTTTTGCTATCCCTCACAAATTTTCTTGGCACATACCATTTTCAGGCATATTGTACATTACTCGGATTTTGTTCATTCCTTCTCAATAAATATTAATAACTGATGTTTACTGCCCAGGTTGTTGCACTTACTGAAGAGGACTATTTTCCTTCCTTCCTTAATATTCCTACTGACGACCGGATTTCCCGCTTATCATGAGTGGTTGCCTTATCATTTGACTATTCGAGCACGACTCTAGGCCAGGCCCGAACTTCCATATGTCGTCAACCATGTGTCTATAACCTGTACTCGTACCGTCCATTATATATGTTCCCATACAGGGGAGACATTTTACTTTGAAGTCGCTCGCCCGGTGTCGGCACATAAAACGATACTTCAATGCCTGTATTATTCCGAGTTAAAGTGCAATGCATGCATGTCCGAAGGAACATTGTATCATAATTCGGCCCTGCTGTTTCGTATTTTGGACTTAATCGCTTACCAAATCCATGCGGTCATCAAGTCCAGGGGCGGAATTACAACATATTAAATGATAATTGTATTTATTTATCCAACGATGACTAATTTTTTTTATCCTATAAGCTTATTTATGTTCAGGATCAACAGCTAGTGCATTTACCATTCATCAGTTCTTTCCCGGTCGTCCTGCAGTTGGCTACTGTCTTGTGATGTTGCTATCTCCTTACAGAGAAACCCATCATCTGCAAACAGCCTCATGGAGCTTTCCACGTTACCCAGTTGATCATTTTTATACACTGTATACAGTAACGATCCTGTCACATTTACTTGGGGTACTCCTGAAATTATTTTTACACCTGTCGATTTCGTTCCGCTAAGAGTGACGTTTTTAGTTTTACCTGCAAAGAAGCCTTGAACCTGCTCACAAATATTGTCCGATACTGGGTACACTCTTTTTTTTTTTTTTTTTCACTGAACGATAACGCGGGATTCATTCCTCCACGCCGGCCGCGGTGGCCGTGCGGTTCTAGGCGCTCCAGTCCGGAGCCGCGCTGCTGCTACGCTCGAAGGTTCGAATCCTGCCTCGGGCATGGATGTGTGTGATGTCCTTAGGTTAGTTAGGTTTAAGTAGTTCTAAGTTCTAGGGGACTGATGACCACAGTAGTTGAGTCCCATAGTGCTCAGAGCCATTTTTTTTCATTCCTCCACGTGGAAAATTTCTCCAAGTATTTCTGCGTTTCCTTAACATCTTCCTATTTTCCTGTTGACAACAGAGTCGTCAGTGAACAACCTGACGCAGTTGCTCAACCTCTGTGATAAATTATGTATATACATTGAGAACATCAGAGCATGTATGACGCTTCTCTGGGGTACACCCACTGTTATTTTCGTTTCTTTTGAGTAAAACGTAATACGTTCTGCAAATCAAACAGTAATCGAGCCAGTCGCATGAAGAACGGTGTCCAACCACTTTAGGAAATCTGAGACCTTCAGAAACTAGCAGTTCACCTGCTTCCACAGTTTGCAAGACATCGTGTGGAAATCTTTCTAGTTATATTTCACGTGAATTGCATTATTTCTGAATCCGTGCTAATTCTATGAGTGAACCCTCTTACGTTATAATGACCGAGCCTCGAATATGATCCAGGACGTTATTGTTGTTGTGCATTCTTTCTTTTGCCATTTATGTAAATAGGAATGAACTGCACTCTATTACAGTCATGTGGGCTATTCTTTGCGCGATAAATTTTCGATAAATATGAACTCGAAAATTGTCTCCACATGGCATTCAATCTCTCATTTGTATTCGTGTGACATTCGGTAACAGATTTTTAAACAAGGAATTTAATGTTTCAGCTTTCTGTCTGCTGTCTTCAATTTCCACTCTAGACTGGTCCACGTGAGATTGGACTTAGACTTCTGTTGCTTCTATTTTCACACATATTCCTCGTTACGTGTGTTGTAGTATTGTTTTTGTTTTATAGGGAAGCAAGAACATCCTAGATTGCTTTGTACTGATTATTATTCTCTCTTGTCTTAGTGCCGTGACTGGTAACAGGTAGTACAATGGACTGAATCATATGTCTCCCGATTTATAAGCAGTGATCAAAAAGTTTCAGTTCGAAGGGTGTACAGTCCAGAATCGGTATGCCAATCAGGCAAAATCGTCGTGAGCAATGAGGCAATCATCCCACTGACGTGCCAGATTGAAGTTTCCTGTTTGGTAAATCACCGTGTCTTGCTGCGTGAAGAATTCCGTAACTGCCTGCTGCATATCCTTGTCCGACGGGAATCGTCGGCTCTTCGAGGCATTTTTTAAGGGACCGATGGCGTGATAATCACATGGGGAGAGATCAAGACTATGGGGCGGCTGCTCGAATGTCTTCCACTTACAGGCGCAGCTTCGGCACCGCTGCCCTTCCAGATCGACCGGCGTCTTGTGTCGAACCGCGAGCAGCACGGAACTTAGCTCACTGTTCCACAACGGTGGTTTTCGATCGACAGGTCTGCCGGTGTTTGTCCTTCGGCAGCCAAGAAAAGAATAACACCACGTTGGTCGTGTTTAGACACATTTTGTAAGAACTTCACGATTCTCCATTTACAGCACGCACGTCGAGAAGACACGAATGTCACACTAATCCTTTACCTACATGTCGGTGATTATATATACCAGCATCGGAGTCGCGCTACGTTGCATATACGCAGCAGCAACGCCCTCAGACGTATAATTTTTGATAGCCCCTTATATTTCTATAATAACTGAAATTACACATCAAATAATAACTGCACTGCATTCGCCTCTGCTAATGGAACAGTTCACGTGATCGTGATGAATTCTGAACATAAACTGTCCGACTGAGGCAGCCTCGAGATCTGGACACGGTTGACAGCAGCTAAATCATCGAACCAAACGCGTCGGGCGCTCTAGCAACCTAGTTGTTCACTGGCTCTGCGTCATTCGCTAATGTCCGAAAGTTGAAGTGGAACTTATAAAAAGGAAAGTAGAACTACCGCGACGATTTATCCACAAAGCGGATCTTTTTTCTATTTAAGTAACGAAGAAACACTCCCTGCTTTGGACAGGTATGTGTTTAATAGATAAAGGCTGTTCTCAATCCGAAGGTTAGTTTAAATAGTACAGCGCTTTACTACACACGTTCGTGTTAGAGGTGGTATATCCTTACCTACGTCCGACTTTTTAACTACTCAGCCACTCTAGCAATTACCCAGCTTTTTTTTTTGTCCTGCCCTTGAGGTTTGTCCTTCAGGCAAGGTATACATCAAATCCACAATAAATCAGAATTACTTTGGGCATATAAAACAATTTGAGGAAGAAAGGAAGCTTGAACTTAACGTCTCGTCGACGACGAACTCTTAGAGATAGAGCTCGGCCTCAGATTTGGTGTATAATACGGAAGGAAATCGGTACCATTCTGACATTTGTCGTAAGAGGTTTAAGAAAAGCACGGAGAATGTAGATGTAAACGGTGTTCGGAAATTCCCGTTAGAAACATCTAGGTCTTGTAGAGAGGTGTGATTACATAATAGCCGGCCGGAGTGGCCGAGCGGTTCTAGGCGCTTCAGTCTGGACCTGCGCGACCGCTGCGGTCGCAGGTTCGCATCCTGCCTCGGGCATGGATATGTGTGATGTCCTTAGGTTAGTTAGGTTTAAGTAGTTCTAAGTTCTAGTGACTGATGACCTCAGATGTTAAGTCCCATAGTGCTCAGAGCCATTTGAACCATTACATAATATTTTGAACAGGAAAACACGTGCGGAAACGTACCTTTTCCGTACTACAACGGTTTCATTTCACATCTTTGACTCATCCATTTCTGCTTGAGGAATTGAATTAGGCGTGACGCAGTACAGTTATTAGGTAACAGTTCGAAATGGAACATAACAAAAAATCCATTTACCACTTAAGCAGATTTGTCTGTATTAACACTTAAACATTACGTGTTTACATTGTTACAAAATAAAAAAAAAAAAACAGCATACTCTATGTACAGAACAGTACTGATGAATTACTAAAGCAACTCTATGTGGCGACCACCAACGTTGTTACAGACATTGTACCTACGAAGCATGTTCTGGTACACACTCTCCATCCCACCAGGTGTCTCTTCAGTTTCTAGTGCAGCGGCCAGAACCCGTGCTAGCAGATTTTCCTCTATCTCCACAGCAGTCTCGTAAATTAAACTCCAGAAGAAGTAGCCCATAGGAATTAAATCCGGCTATAGCAGCGGCCACGCGGTTCGACCACCTCGACCTATCCATCTTTCACCATATCGTCTGTTGAAACGTCTCCGAATCGCACGTGAGAAGTGACGAGGTACACCATCACACTGAACACACTTTTCGTGACGGACATTCAGTGGTACAGCTTCCAAGAACTTCTCCAATACGTTTTGTAGGAATTTCAAGTACGCAGGTCCTGTTAGCTTGCTTGGAAGGAGGTATGGCCCAGTCACATGACCGTCCAGAATACCTGCCCACATGTTAATACCAACCCGGTGCTGAAATCCCTGAACATGAGTGGCACGCGGATTTTCGTCTGCCAGACATGGCTGTTTCGCGAATTCAGATCACAGCGCCTAATGAATTTACAGTCATCTGTGAACAGAACTCGACACACAAGGTGGGCTGTGTCGTTGCAGCGATGGAGGAACCGCGTACAGTAGGAAACGCGTTGTGGTAAAACGGCTGGATTCATAGGGTTTACCCTTTGTAAGAGATAGGGATGTAATTGTTGCTCACGCAGAACGTCTCAGACAATACTGTGAATAACACCCATTGCACGCAGAATTGTCTGAGTAGGCCTACTCGTTGACGGGTTCTCTTCAATGCGAAGCAGTACGTCTTCTTCAAATTCGTGCTTGCGGTGTTGCCGTGGAGCACTACAGTCCCGCCTCTTAACGGTGTATGTACCGAATGTACCTGTTTGTTGGAGCTGCTGCGTAGCTAGGGCAAAAAGTTTGTACGATTCTGTGCTACGTTCGTGGTACAGCCGACTAGCAGCTCTTCCGTTACCTCGAGCTTCGCCATACACAGGGAGCATGTCTGTGTATTCCGAAAACGTCTACCGAACCATGTTTACTGTATCGACGCACAGGCATTGAATATGTCTCTCATCAAGGCAGACGTTAAGTGACATCAGGTGACCGGCCGACGTAGTACAAGTCATATTGTCTACCCTACTGCATACCAGGTCAGGCAACTCCGAGACTTTTCTCTTTCCCGCTGCAGACATGGACGCCTTGCTCATTCGCACTGAAACTGTCGTAGAACGGAAACGGTACGTTCTCGGACACGGGGTCCTATTCAAAATATTATGTATTCACTGCTCTCTACAAGTCCTAGAAGATCGTAAGAATTTCAAAACACCTTGTATGTGGGTGGTCGGCTTTTATCTCGTCGTTTTACCGAATACGAGACCAATGCACTAACCACTGAGGAATGGGTTCTTCTCCGTTAAATTCAAATTAAATCTTCTTGATAACTAACAAATATTTATAAACATAAATTGCCTTGAAACTCAAAATCTCTGCGGCAAACCAAAACTGTTCCCCGTAGTAAATCTTTTGGGAAGGGTAATATTAGTTTCGACTCAGAAACAAATTCTTCTTGGAATAAGATCTTATCGGGTTCCTTGCCGCAACAATAAGCGATGTGTCCTGATGTTTCGAAAGGCATATGTTTCCTTCCGTTTTCTGACACTGACACCCCACGAAAACCTTCATTTGCAAATTCTTATTATAAACTGAAAATCTGTTGTGATACTCGATACTACAGTCTTTTTTCAATCTAAAATTTTTAGGAAAACAGAATGTTATTGAAGTAGTAAGGTCTTTGTTCAGGCTTGATTTATGAAAGGCTAAGTAAAATAAACCCTGAATTCCTGATATGGAAGAAAAGCTCATCTTGTACAAAAAATTTTCGCTGCGAAAGATCTTCTTTAGTTACTGAAAAAAAAACTACTGTCCAAATGTCAATCTGTCTCCATCTGAATACGTCGAGTGCCCTCGCCGACGTTGGGCGTAATTTGTGATACTTCTCAGGACAGGATCGCATGAAGGGGTTTAGTAAGCAGCTCCTGCACTTATTCCAAGTGTTTTCTTTATAATTGCGAATGCTGCACCACGGGAAATTTAAAGCTAACTACAGTGTCCAGATTAGTAGATTTTAGCGAATTGCGGACGAGATGAGCAACTGTCCACATGTAACTGCGGTGCTCAGCAAGCAGCAAGAAATGTCAGTCTGGTTGCAAGACGCGGCATATGATAACGATGTTAGGTGCTTTCCGTGTGATGAAGGCCAGCTTCTTTTAGGGCTAGATCTGAATCACCACTTGTCCCCAGACAGGAAGGCGTTTGGCTGTGACTAAAACCTTTCTGTTATCGCATACTAGAGTCTGGGCGAATTTCCTGTGGGGTTTAAGTTGGCGATGACATCTTACCACTTTGTTCTGGCAAATTTAGTTAGTATTTTGTACAAGATGTTGCTCCACAATTTCGACTAGGCGTGTCATGATGACGAAGTGCAGAGGGCTGAGCCGGGAGGGGGACGCATTTAGCCACCCAGCCAAAGATAGCGCAAAGTGAGGCATCAGGCGTATAATATCTCTGTCGTGCTTGCGGTATAGTTGAGAGCAGACTGCAGTCTCTCGGCGAAGTTTACAGCGTAATGCCATAAAGACACCATTAGGATCCTGTTTTACCGTGTAGAAACTATGAACGCCTCGATGCAGGTAAGGCACCCTGAGATGTTCAAAAATGGTTCAAATGGCTCTGAGCACTATGGGACTTAACTTCTAAGGTCATCAGTCCCCTAGAACTTAGAACTACTTAAACCTAACTAACCTAAGGACATCACACACATCCATGCCCGAGGCAGGATTCGAACCTGCGACCGTAGCGGTCGCGCGGTTCCAGACTGTAGCGCCTTTAACCGCTTGGCCACCCCGGCCGGCGCACCCTGAGATGTGTAGAGGGTGTGACATACAGCGTGATTACAAGGCTCTGGCAATATTTCCATAAAGACGGGAAACGTCCGTAGGCCAGCAGAAGGTCGATCAAGAGTAACTACTCAACATCGCTTGAGAACATTTATATACGTCATAGGGAGCGTAGAGCACAGTTCAGTAGTTCTACTTCCGGAGGAGGTCGAGTGGGTACTACAATACATATGAAGAATATTAGTTCAGTTTAATAAAATTCTTTATTACAGATTACTTAACTTGGATGCAGTCCGTGTCTACATGAATGACAATATACACAGCCGGTAAAAATGGCAGCACCAAGAAGTAGTTGTGCCACATACAGGGTGAAAAGTATTTAAACCGACAAACTCTGGGAGGTTGTAGGGGACATCAAAACAAATATTTTTCCCTAATGTCACTTTTTCCTATGAGGATTATTTAAACCGGTGGAGGCTGTATTACGCTCTTCAGTTGTTAGAGGCCATGTTACGATCTTCAGTTGTTAGAGGGCATATTACACTCTTCAGTTGTAGGCTATTGCTGTCCACCAGTGTAGTAGTGCATTGTCTCTGTTCACTAATGGAGCGATACGTCTGGGGTGGGTACACTGATAGGGTTGGTGCGTGCTACATAGCGCACCACAACGGACGACCTGCACAGCGGGTTTATCAACAACAATATCCTAAACGCCAAATCCCGCATCATACGACCTTTGCTGCTGTGTACCAACGTCTGCGTGAGACCGGGTCATTTAGCAGATTACCTGGACAGCGACGCCTTCGCACAGTAAGAACGCTGCAATTTGAGAAAGCTGTCTTGCAGCATGTGTAGCAGGATCCTTCAATCAGCACTCGCGCAATTGCACGTAAAGTGGGGACGTATCAGACGAATGTAAGAACAGTCCTTCGAGAGCAATTGTTACGTCCATTTCACTTACAGCGTGTCCACAATCTGGAACCAGTTGATTATCCACCAGAGCACAGTTTTCGCAGTGGTACCTGGAACAGTGTGAAATGCATCCTAAATTTCCATCCTCTGTGTTGTTTACCGATGAAGCTACGTTTGGGCGTGATGGAGTCTTCAACATGCACAATTTGCATGTTTGGAGTGAGGATGACCCATATGCCACAGTTACTAGCGCTCATCAAGTGCAGTTCTTGGTTAATGTGTGGGTCGGTGTTGTTCGGCACTGTTTAATTGGGCCGTATCTGCTACCTAGGCCATTAAATGACAGGCGCTATTACAATTTTCTCGCCAGAGCAGCACCAGAATTGCTAGAAGACGTCCCGCTCCCTACAAGACAACGCATGTGGTTCCAACATGACGGGGCGCCGGCACATTTCAGTCATCGTGTGCTTCGTTTCCTGGACCGACGGTTCCCACAAACATGCATTGGCTGAGGTGGTCCTGTACCAAGGCCTGCTCGATCCCCAGATATGTCCCCTCTGGACTTTTTTGTGTGGAGAGAGATGCGTAACCTTGTTTACGCAACTCCTGGTGCATCAGAAGTGGATCTGGTTGCCCGGGTAGTAGCAGCAGAATGAACAATTCAGGTTACTCCTGGGGTTTTTACCCATGTCAAACAGAACATGATCCGACGGTGTAACCTTTGTTTACGTGTCAATGGCGGCATTTTTGAAACTCTACTGTAATTGAAATTGGGTTGTGTTAATGTGTTATCTCTTGGTCATAAAAAAATTGAAAGTGTTTGTTGTTTTAATTAATCTTCCTCTACCGGTTTAAATACACCTCATAGGAAAAAAATGACATTAGAGAAAAATATTTGTTTTGATGTCCCCTACAACCTCCCAGAGTTTGTCGGTTTAACTAATTTTCACCATGTATACGAAATTTGGTAGGCGTGTTTCTACACTCCTTCCCAGGAAGGGAAAACTTTATTGACACATTCCTGGGGTCAGATACATCACATGATCACACTGACAGAACCACAGGCACATAGACACAGGCAACAGAGCATGCACAATGTCGGCACTAGTACAGTGTATATCCACCTTTCGCAGCAATGCAGACTGCTATTCTCCCATGGAGACGATCGTAGAGATGCTGGATGTAGTCCTGTGGAACGGCTTGCCATGCCATTTCCACCTGGCGCCTCAGTTGGACCAGCGTTCGTGCTGGACGTGCAGACCGCGTGAGACGACGCTTCATCCAGTCCCAAACATGCTCAATGGGGGACAGATCCGGAGATCTTGCTGGCCAGGGTAGTTGACTTACACCTACTAGAGCACGTTGGGTGGCACGGTATACATGCGGACGTGCATTGTCCTGTTGGAACAGCAAGTTCCCTTGCCGGTCTAGGGATGGTAGAACGATGGGTTCGATGACGGTTTGTATGTACCGTGCACTATTCAGTGTCCCCTCGACGATCACCAGTGGTGTACGGCCAGTGTAGGAGATCGCTCCCCACACCATGATGCTGGGTGTTGGCCCTGTGTGCCTCGGTCGTATGCAGTCCTGATTGTGGCGCTCACCTGCACGGCGCCAAACACGCATACGACCATCATTGGCACCAAGGCAGAAGCGACTCTCATCGCTGAAGACGACACGTCTCCATTCGTCCCTCCATTCACGCCTGTCGCGACACCACTGGAGGCGGGCTGCACGATGTTGGGGCGTGAGCGGAAGACGGCCTAACGGTGTGCGGGACCGTAGCCCAGCTTCATGGAGACGGTTGCGAATGGTCCTCGCCGATACCCCAGGAGCAACAGTGTCCCTAATTTGCTGGGAAGTGGCGGTGCGGTCCCCTACGGCACTGCGTAGGATCCTACGGTCTTGGCGTGCATCGGTGCGTCGCTGCGGTCCGGTCCCAGGTCGACGGGCACGTGCACCTTCCGCCGACCACTGGCGACAACATCGATGTACTGTGGAGACCCCACGCCCCACGTGTTGAGCAATTCGGCGGTACGTCCACCCGGCCTCCCGCATGCCCACTATACGCCCTCGCTCAAAGTCCGTCAACTGCACATACGGTTCACGTCCACGCTGTCGCGGCATGCTACCAGTGTTAAAGACTGCGATGGAGCTCCGTATGCCACGGCAAACTGGCTGACACTGACGGCGGCGGTGCACAAATGCTGCGCAGCTAGCGCCATTCGACGGCCAACACCGCGGTTCCTGGTGTGTCCGCTGTGCCGTGCGTGTGATCATTGCTTGTACAGCCCTCTCGCAGTGTCCGGAGCAAGTATGGTGGGTCTGACACACCGGTGTCAATGTGTTCTTTTTTCCATTTCCAGGAGTGTACTTATAAAAAAGATATCTATTCAAGTTTCACGCCAGTCGCATACGAGTGGTGCTAGTAGAGTGAAAAAGGGCTATTATAAGCTATGTGTTCCTTCTGGGAGAATGCAGAGATACTCGGCAGGAATGTAGCCACTGTAGATAACTGCTGGCATCGGTGGTCACGAGAACGTACGGTCGCAAGAAGACGGGCTCCGGACGGCCATGTGACACTACGAGACGGTAGACCATTGTGTTTGGCGTGTGGCTGTGGCGCATCGTATAGCATCTGCAGCAGCAATCTAAGCAGCACTTGGCACCACAGTGACACAACGAACTGTTATAAACCGGTTACTTCAAGGACAGCTCCGACCCAGAGCCCCTGTAGCGTGCATTCCGCTGACCCTACAACACAGCCATTTGTCACCTCGGTGGTGTCAAGCGAGAGCTGACTGTAAGGTAGGGTGGACGTCTGTTGTGTTTTCTGATGAAAGCTGCTTCTGCCTTGATACCAGTGATGGCCGCGTGTTGGTGAGGAGGACGCCAGTTGAGAGCCTGCAACAAACCTGTCTGCGTGCTAGACACACGGGACCTGCACCTGGTTTTATGGTCTGTTGTGCGATTTTGTATGACAGCAGCAGCGCTCTCGTGGTTGTCCCATGCACCTTGACTGCGAATTTGTGCATCAGTCTGGCGATTCGACCTGTTGTGCTGCCGTCCATGAACAGCATTCCTGGAGGTGTTTTTCAACTGGATAACGCTCGCTCACGTACCACTGTTGTAATCCAACATGCTCTATAAAGTGTCGACATGTCGCCTTGGACACCTTCATCACCAGATCTGTCTCTAATCGAGTACGTATGGACAACATAGGACGACAACTTCAGCGTCGTCCACAAACGGCATGAACCACTCCTGTATTGTCCGCCCAAGTGATACAGAGACGGAACTCCATCCCACAAACTTACATCCGGTGCTCGTAGAAACAATGCATGCAGTTTCGCATGTTGGAATTCAACATTCTGGCTGTTACACCGGTTATTAAAGTACCAGCATTTTACATTTGCAGTGGCTTGTTTCGCGCTTACATTAACCTGTTATCTTGCTCTGTTAATCACGCATCGAACGTGTTGGCGGCGTGTCTTCGTCGACATCTCTCATTGGTGGCTGCGTCTGGCAGCCATTGTCCTTAGATACTGGTTCCGTCGTAAGGTAGCAACTTTAATATAGGACTTCACTCTTCGGACGACACCACGAGGACAGTACCGACATGTGAGCTTCATTGCACCATGAAATCCAAAAACTTCTCCAAGACAATTGTCTGCAGAACTTACAGTTGCCTCCGGGCGGTAATTTCCTGCCAGAAATTAGTCAGTGTGGTTCTTATGAATGCTTACCATTCATTGCGGAGCCAGGAGCGTTGAGACTGAAGCAGTAGTACACTGACGATGGACTCTTCATAGACGAATTTTCGTTTAGTTTGCAGTTGTACTGATATAGGAGAAAACATGACATTTAAGATTAAGAACGAAAGCAGTATTTTCTATACACTATGTGATGAAAAGTATCCGGACACCTGGATGAAAATGACTTACAAGTTAGTGGCGCCCTCCATCGCTAATGCTGGAATTCAGTATGGTGTTGTCCCACACTTACCCTTGATGACAGCCTCCATTCCCACAGGCATACGTTCAATCAGGTGCTAGAAGGTTTCTTGGGGAATGGCAATCCATTCTTCGCGAAGTGCTGCGCTGACGAAAGGTATCGGTGTCGGTCGGTGAGGCATGGCACGAAGCTCCAAAACATCCCATAGGTGTTCTATAGGATTCAGGTCAGGATTCTGTGAAGGCGAGTCCATTACACCACCGCCTCCGAATTTTACTGTTGGCACTACATACGCTGTCAGATGAGGTTCACCGGGCATTCGCCATAAACCCACCCTGCCATCGGATCGCCACATTGGGTACAACGTTTTTCCACTGTTCAGTCGTCCAATGTTTACGCTCCTTACACCAAGCGAGGCGTCGTTTGGCACTTACCGGCGTGATGTGTGGCTTATGAGTAGCCGCTAGACCATGAATTCCAAGTTTTCTCACCTCCCGCATATCATAATACTTGCAGTGGATCCCGATGCAGTTTGGAATTCCTGTGTGAAGGTCTGGATAGATGTCTGCCTATTACACATTACGACCCTCTCCGGTCTCTGTCAGACAACAGACGATGTCGGCCTGTACGGTTTTGTGCTCTACTTTTCCCTTCACGTTTCCACTTCACTATCACAACGGAAACAGTGGACCTAGGGATGTTTAGGAGTGTGGAAATGTCGCGAAAGGCGTATGAGACAAGTGATACCCAGTCACCTGACCACGTTCGAAGCCCGTGAGTTCCGCGGAGCTCCCCATTCTGCGCTTCAAATGGTTCAAATGGCTCTGAGCACTATGGGACTTAACATCTATGATCATCAGTCCCCTAGAACTTAGAACTACTTAAACCTAACTAACCTAAGGACATCATACAACACCCAGTCATCACGAGGCAGAGAAAATCCCTGACCCCGCCGGGAATCGAACCCGGCAACCCGGCATTCTGCGCTCTCACGATGTCTAATGACTACTGAGGTCGCTAATATGGAGTACCTGGCAGTAGATTGCGGCACAATGCACCTAATATGAAAAATGTATATTTTTGGGGGTGTCCGGATACTTTTTATCACATAGTATATATCAGCATTTACATACTCACAGGTGTAGTTTCAAAGGATGTAACAGGTAGTCAGTTGGCCTTATAGCAGGATCCACTCCGACATTTTCCTGAAGTAATTAAGAAAAATGGCGGAAAAGTGTGTGGGGAAATGACCTAGGAGATTTATAATTTGTTGCTTGTGTTAGTTTGTTACCTAAGTACTCCTTCACTATATGGAGTGTGTTGTTTAACAGGTACTTTTTAACTGACGTCTTAATAAATCTGATTTAATAACATTTTAAATTTCTGTACGCCGTTTACTGTACAGTTTTATCCCCAAGTAGGAAACTCATGACTTCAAATGGCTCTGAGCACTATGGGACTTAACTTCTGAGGTTATCAGTCCCCTAGAACTTAGAACTACTTAAACCTAACTAACCTAAGGACATCACACACACCCATGCCCGAGGCTTGATTCGAACCTGCGACGATAGCGGCCGCGCGGTTCCAGACTGTAGCGCCTAGAACCGCTCGGCCACCCCGGCCGGCAGGAAACACATATTAAGGTTTATTTTGTTTATTCTTTCATGGTGAATGTAAGTTCAGTCTGAATCTTGTTCTGTGTTCATGGGTAAATCTATTCTCGTGATAAATACCTGTGGAGGAAAAGTGGTAGACGAAGAGTCACAAAATGGTATGGGAAGAGACCAGTTTGACGCTACCGCGGTCCTGCTGTGGGAAGACATCAGCTTAGCTGGGCTGCTTACAGGAATACTGAGATGAGGCACACGTTGATTATTTAGAGGAGCTGTCACTCCAAATCCTCTCTCGATAGTTGACAACACCCATATCGAAATGCTATGGAGGATGAATTTCTCGCTTAGACTGGCCAGCGAGGTCTAGGGACTTAGATCATATGGCTCACGTCAGGGATGTGCTGATGAAAACAACAGCAGACCTCTGCGCAACTGTCTCTCAGGATTGGAGTTGACTTCTATTGTTGTTTTAGCCACAAGCCCTTAGGTTGCTTTCATACAGCTCTGAGTTCGTGTCTCTTGCCTGCTGTGATCTACTGTCTGCCCCTGACAACGTTTTTCACTATCACCGCTTCAACACTGACTCACGTCCCAATATGTGCCCAATAGTTCTATCTCTACGTTTGATTACGGTCTTCATTTGACAGTTTTTCCTAGACGTCTTGGTCCAGGTTGTATTCGTTCCTCAATCAATCCATCTGATCTCCGACACACCTGTTTAACGCATTTGAGAGGCGCATAATTCTTTCGTTAACGTCTTTTACGTGGTCTGTGTTATACACGCCTACAGAACTATGCTCGAAACACAGCCTCTCACGATTTTTTTCGAGCTTCAAGGTTTGTGTTTGTGGATGTCAAGAGCAGACTATTTTTATAGAAAGATCTTTTGGCTTAAATAATCCTTGCTACTACATATTTCTCGGATATTTTTTGTGTTTTTAAACTGAGCCTTCTTCAAAACACATGTTCTGCGGAGTGCAGAGTTTAGAAACACAAATTTAATTCGCAAACACGGAAGAAGCGTCAACTGGAGCTTCTCACCCCAGAAAGTTAATTATTAAATCTCATTTCTTGATTTATTCCACTTCCAAGACAACACAATTCACCCTCTTCTTCAAGAGATTTTTTTTCATAGCTAAACATTTAATCGTCCGCCATTCGCACACTGCTATCCTAGTTTTCTTCTCGTGCGTGTTTATATTATAGCTAGTGTCTATAACAGTCGATTCAAATTTCTGTTCACTGCTATGTCATCAGCGCTGAAAACTTCCACATCGAGTTAGTGCTTTACTTCTCTCACTGCATCTTCTATGCATGTCATTGATGACAATAAACAACCTCAGCCCATCTTTCAGGGTTTTGGGCTCTTGATCCATTCTCTCACTGCAGACTATTCCAGTCTGCTTCGCCTACAGAGAGTAGATTACACTTATATCTGTAGCTGATGCAGCACTGCCTAAGAATGGGAAACATTTTATTCTTTTACTAGTAGAACACGTGAATGACTTCATAGTGCGGCTGCCACGCAGTTGCCAAGCATGCGTGGAGCCTACGAGTAAACATACCTCATATTAATCGTTTTGTTGTTTTGGAATGGATTTACCGCTTTTTTCATTTGTTAACGTGTACTGGCGCTCTCGGTCGGTCACTGTGAACATCTCAAATGCTTGTAGAAACTATGCAGCAAACGCAGGTATGCCCATATGGAATCACGGTCATCCTTCATATGGGCTTCCTGTTCGCTAAAGTACTAGTAGAAGATTATATTGGACATATTGGCTGGTCACTTTTTCACTTTTCAACACGTCTCGATGACAACATATTTTTACACACTGGTAATTATCATGGAATGAGTGAGGGACAGGAATGGGTTTGCAACTGTCAAAAAAATAGCTCGGAGCACTTTGGGACTTAACATCTGAGGTGATCAGTCCCCTAGAACTTAGAGCTACTTAAACCTAACCAACCTAAGGACATCACACACATCCATGCCCGAGGCAGGATTCGAACCTGCGACCGTAGCTGTCGCGCGGTTCCAGACTGAAGCGCCTGCAACTGTCGTCAGCTGTTGCTGAATTCTTCATGAAGGATTTTGAAGAGCGACCATTACATACAGCCGCGCACTCTCCCGTCACCAAAACATGCACAAATACGAGCGCTTTCATAGTCATCACTCTCCATGATTGCCTCTTCAGCTGCTTCCTTGATTGAGCTGTTAAAAACTTCAGCAACAAGAGTTCCAATAATTTTACTGTACGTCATAAATTTTGCAGGTGGATTTGGAATGTCAAGTAATGCACATAACGAGTTTGCCTGCCTCCATCTCTTTACCAATAGATCTGAGACCATAAACTAGCTTCATGTTCTTGAGGGTATTTTTGGTTTGTCGTTGCAAAGCATCATCAGTGGCTTTAACTCAATAAAGCGAAACGCGTCTGGTGAAAAAATCACGCATTTTTTGTAGTTGCAACGACAGACCAAAAATACCCTCAAGAATTATAAAGCAACTAAGGGCACTACGACCATACAAATGAAAAATTTAGGCTCATGTTATTCTAATACAAATTATTCTTTGCCATTTCTGATGTCATTGCTATAGCAGCTGCACTACATTTTGCACGATTCAGTCCACATATTCTGCACACATTATTTTTGGGAATGACATCACACAGCATGCTAAGATTCACCACAATATTTCCAAATGAGTGTTGATCTCCACAAGCTGACAGGTCGGAAACTCCTTCAAGACACTGCAGTTTCTCTCATGAGGTGCTGATTATGTTTACATCTATAATTCTTTGTTTCCTTGACCCACTTACCTCATTTACCTTTACGAATTTATTTACTCTGAATTTTAATTTACGCGAGAATTTCTTTATTCGTGGCATTTTTATGAAAACGTGCGAAACCAGAGGAAATATATATCAACACTTACTTCACTCGCATCAAACTTCGCTAAGTACAACCAATAGCGCTCGAAAACAATAACAAACACGATCAGAACGATGAGTATCGATTATAGGTACAGGTTAGGAAACCTTGACACGATAAAACAATAGAAGAAGGAAACAACGTACAAGTGATAAAAGAAAGCTGTGCAAAAAAGAAGGCGTGGCATTCGAATGCCCGATCGCACAGAGCGTCATCATAACTCACGAAATAGCGGGTATTTCAAAAAATTACTCAAAAATTTAAAAATCGATTTTTTTAGCCCGTTTTCCTCCCCTCTCACCTCAAACAGCAAGGATTCAAACCTGTCTTCCAGCTACCCACAAATTTTAAAGATAAATTGTGACCTGTCAGAGACAAACACTTCGTGAGAGTTGAAGCTATTTCTAGTGTTCTCATCGAGTATAGTATCATTTATATGAAGCCGTCTACTGCCGATCGCTCTGCTGAATGCCAACTTCACGTTAAATATGGAAATTTTGAAAATCAGACGTGGCCGAAGAAACACCAGATTATGTGTAAACAGAAGAGGATTCCGGTCCATGCTTCGAACCACTGGGACTCTCTGTTTAGGGAACCCGTTGAAATCTGACGGTGTTACAGCAAATTTAACAAAGACGCTATTTATACACTTGACAGTGAATGAAACGTGCACATGAATACATCATATACGTAGGGCATTTGCGCGCTAAAGGCAAAGGTCCCGAGTTCGAGTCACGGTCGGGCACAGTTTTAATCTGCTAGGAAGTTTCACATCCTATACGTATTTTACAGCCTCCAATCGACGTTAAACGGCGAGAGCAAATGTAATATGTGGGCGCAGAGGGCGGTACCTCTACGTGATGTCATATACCGACCTCTATAGCCGACCGGAGTGGTCGAGCGGTTCTAGGCGCTACAGTCTGGAGCCGCGCGACCGCTACGATTGCAGGTTCGAATCCTGCCTCGGGCATGGATATGTGTGATGTTCTTAGGTTAGTTAGGTTTAAGTAGTTCTAAGGTCTAGGGGACTGATAACATCAGAAGTTAAGTCCCGTAGTGCTCAGAGCCATTTGAACCATTTGACCTCTATACATAACAGTGGGAACTTCAACAGTTTCATGAAAGTCTGTCTTAGCCTGAAACGTCGATATTGGATGTTATCATCGGGAGCTTGAGATTTTATTCGAATCTGATGCGGTAAGTTAACCGATACATTTGGCTAATCAATGATCTTGAAAATGGTATTGCGTCAACTGCCTTATGGAAGCTTCACATTATTCTGTATCCTTTTAGCATTCTTTCGAGCGAGTGTGTTTTCATTTTATTGTTATGCGCAACTTTAGGAAGGTAGTGTAGTTCTAGCGTTCAAGAGAAGCCGTCGTGTGCTTATTGCCATGCAAACGCTGCGAGGTAAGTAGCTGTTGAAGTCGATTAATTTGGGCAGTACCAGTCGGTTAATTTAGGCTGTAACATGCCTCTCATTAGGCATTTACTTTTAGGGTTCAGTCCTGGAAAGCAACATCTTGGGTGGAGCCATACCACCCAAAATATTCTTCTTAGTCTACGGCACAGAACTAACCATCCCAAACTGGCAGCTCTTCTTTCTGCCTGTCACAAAGCAATGGTATAACATCATCTCAAGAGCAATGCTATTGGACGCGCTATGAGGTGAAAATTAATCTTGACTGAAGAGTTGTTGTACACGCTGGTACTAGTTCAACAAGAAGCTAGTTAGACGATACGTCTGCCTTAGCAACAGAACAACAATTCGATCTAGCGGTGGTACTTTAGAGTAGAGGAAGTACACGTATAGTGAAATGGTACGATTATTCTGCATTAGTTAATGATACAGGTACATGGCAGAAGATCACATACGTCTTTGGAAGCGAAGGACACATACCATCAATTAAATTGAACGCATCTGGGATTCTGCCGAGAGGAGTGCACTGATCGCCTCTGCGAGAGCTTTTATATTGCACCCGCCGACAAAAGACGTTAGGCACCCAGAAGGAGAGGAAGAAGAGAAATTAAACCTGTTGTGTTGATTTGTTGTTATTTGGTTTTACTTCAGTTAGTGAGGCTAAATGTGCAGCGTAATTGGCAGTAAGATCGCTTTGTTTGTAAGATGTTGCATTTTCTTGCATTTACGCAGTTGGAAGCGTGTCATGCAGTCATTGCATCATCTTCTGAAGTATGTTGGCACACAACTATTGTAATATAAATGTCATGAATATTATCACTGGGATAGAGTTCGTGCCCAAGCCTGTTCCACCCGTGTCCTGATCAGGGGACTGGTTAGGGGAGCCTGCTGGCCAACAGAGTTAACTCATCATCTTGCAGTTAGTTCATGCAAATACAAATATTGTGTGGACAAGGATCGTCATTTTGAAAGATGGTACCAGGATATTGTCTCATGAGAACTAACATAGGACGATGGATGTCTGTTACGCACCGATGTGCCGTCGTAATTCGATCATTGCTTACATTCGATCATCGTAATTCGATCATTGCTTACATTCGATCATTGCTTACATCCTTCTGTGTGTTCTGTAGTACTGGGTACCGCACTATTTGTATGCCAGAAAATCTAAATATCTTATAGGTTAGTAGCTCTGTACAGACTTATCAACGGACATGTTTCTTATGGCACTTCAGCGATTCGCCGGAAGACGCAGATTACCCCACACGATATATACAGATAACGCGAATATATTCCACGCCACGAATATGGAACTAGCCCAACTTTGGAAGGCATTAACCACTACAAAAACTTATCAGTTCCTCGCCCACCACGGTATTACTTGGAAATTCATTGTCTCCCGGACGGCTTGGTGGGGAGGATGGTGAGAAAGAATGGTGGGCACTACCAAGCGATGCCTACGGAAGGTATTAGGACTCCCAAAGCTCACAGAGGAACAACTGAACACCACCTTGATCAATATTGTAGCCGCGGTGAACTCCAAGCCCATCACACCAGGAGATGATTCTGATGCACTCACACCTTCCCATTTTCTGACGGGAGAAAAACTTACGACTATTCCGACGGGACCAGAGCCTTCAGCGAACACGAATGTAACAAAGGAATTGCGACTGAGACAGCAACTGTGTGACATTTTTTGGAACCGTTGGATTAAAGAATACCTATTGGAGCTCCGGAACTACCATGAAGTTAAACGCCCATCGGGACGAGTCATCCCCTTTCGCCCTGGCGACATCGTGCTGATCCAAGAGGACCTTCGTCCGCGACGGATGTGGAAGAAGCTCAGGATAGGAAAGGTACTACCAGGAAGAGACGCCAGGGTAAGGACGAGAATACTCCGGACACCGGAAGGTCACATCATTAGTCGTCCTGTGCAGCTGGCCGTACCTTTGGAGGTCGACCAGGGTGGGGAGGATGTCACAGAGTGATGTTCTTCTGGCAAGTGAGAGACTGTTTGTTTACTCTTAGGACAGTGCATCTTTGACATGTTGTATTGTATGTTCTGTCGTATGGAGATGTTATTGGTAAATCAATTTTGCATAATTTTATTCACTATTGGCGTCCTTGGCCAGTCGGATCAGCCTTCTACTGATTGAGCAATCCTGTTACTAGTTATTTAGAGCTTCACTCTGATTTTTTAAAACAGGTCGCATTAGCTCCCTCGTGGGTATTCAAAACTTTTGAGCCATCCTTACGAACACACGGACGTTTGAAGATGTACTTATATGGATGGATTAAGTTTTCCTATTTACTGAAAAGGAATTCCCCCTCCTCTCTCTTTTTATCCATAAATTACTGCATACAGTATTTCAGCTCCACTCAAATGCAGAACACAAGTAATGCAATTGTTTGCAAATCCTTATACGAAATTAATCTGGAATAAGATGTCTTGTTTCATTGTTTGTGTATCCTGAGGAAAGGTATGTTCTTTTTTTGTGATAAGGACAATCACAACGTAACGTCCCGTCGACGACGATGCGATTAGTGACGGAGCACAGACTGTAATTGTGGGAGTTGGCGGAATGGTATGATACTGGACTCGTATTCGGAGTGACGCCGGCTCAAGCCCCGTCAAGTCGTCCAGTTTTAGATTGTCCTTGATGTCCATAAATCGCTTGAAATTAATACTGGAGTGGTTACTTTGAAACAGCAAGTCCGAATTTCTTCCCGATTCCTTCTGAATGCGAGATTGTGCTCCGTGTCTAACGACCTCATATGTTTTGTTCGTCGGTGTGGTCGTTTATGATCTTGAATTAATTGTTGAGATAGTAAAGAGCCAAAGAAGATCTGGACGATTAGTCACAGCTTTCTATAATGAGCGGGAGTGTGTCGGTTAGTCAACTTCATCTGGAAACTTTGCAAAACTTACTCTGGGTTGCAGAGAGCCTTACTCATACAGTTCCAAATCCCATGCTCTAAAATGAGGTATGAAACATATATTTACACCAAAACGTCTAATGCATAACGACTATGCCGCTAAAATTAGGGAAAACTGGGCTCATACGGAAGGGTATCGACAATCTTTCTACCCCTTTACCATCTGCGTATGGGGAGAAATGAGACTGGTACATTATGTACTATCTGAAACACGTAGAACTGTGGCCTACAGGGTACAGATGTTCACTGAGGTGACAAAAGTCATTAGATACCTCCTAATGTCGTGTCGGACCTACTTTTTCTCGACGTAGTGCAGAAACTCGACGTGGCATGGATTCAACAAGTCTTTCGAAGTCCCCTGCGGAAATATTGAGCCATACTGCTGCTATAGCCGTCCATAATTGTGGGAAGTGTTGCCGGTGCAGGATTTTCTGCACGAAATGACCATTCACTTATGTCCCAAAATCTTCTATGGAATTCATGTCGGGTGACCGGGATGGCCAAATCATTCACTCGAAATGTCCAGAATGTTCGTCAGACCAATCGCGAATATTGTAGCCTGGTTATACGGCGCATTATCATCCATAAAAATTCAATCGTTGTTTGGATGCAAATGGTCTCTCAAGTAGCCGAAAATAACCATTTCCGATCAATGATCGGTTCAGTTGGATCAGAGGACCTAGTTCGTTCCATGTAAACACACATGGAGCTTCTAGCAGCTTGCAAAGTGCCTTGTTGTCAACCTGGGTCTATGGCGTCTGGTGGTCTGCGCCACACCCGAACCCCACTATATGTTCTTACCAACTGAAATCGTGGCTCATCCGACCAGGCCACGGTTTTCAAGTAGTGTAGGATTCAAACGATATGGTCACGAGCCCAGGAGAGGCGCTGCAGGCGATTTCCTGCTTTTACCAAAGGCACTCGCGTCGCTCGACTGTTGCCACAGCCCATTACCACCATATTTCACCGCACTCTCCTAGCCGATACGTTCGTCGTACGTCCCACATCGATTTCTGCGGCCATTTCACGCAGTCTTGCTTATGTGTTAGGAAACGCCGCTGCTCTGGGTCGTTAAGTGAAGGCCGTCGGCCACTGCGTTGTCCGTGGTGAGAGGTAATGCCTGAAATTTGATATTCTCAGAATACTTAATTCCCTAAAGATTTCCGAAATGAGATGTCCCATATGTCTAGCTCCAACGACCATTCCGTGTTCAGAGTCTGTTAGTAACCGTCGTGTGGTCAAAATCATGTGGAAACCTTTTCACATGATTCACCTAAGTACAAACAACAGCTCCGCCTCCGTACTGCCCTTTTATACCTTGTGTACGCGATACTATCCCCATCTATGTACGTGCATGTCGCTATCCCATGACTTTTGTCACCTCATTGTAGATGTACGTGTAGAAGACATGAAGACATTACACCCGACTCTGTTTGGCTGTTCTGCACAATCTTGTTAATGTTTTTTTTTCTTTTATTTGAAGAAAATACTTGTTCTGGGTGGTGACACTTAAATTATTCAGTGAATCGTGTGTAGTGTATTTAGTGTAAGGTGAGTGGTATGACTGCCTGTTCCTGCGCGACTCAATCCGCGATATTTCCTCAGCACGTGTACCGCGTCGGCGACAAAGGCAGCAGTCCACGCACTCACTTCCGCTAAAAAAGGAGGAGCGCTGAGTGGGGAGTGCGTGGAAGGAATGCGGCAGATATTATTTAACGGTTTCCGTAACGAGCAGCCGTTCGTTATGTTGATGAAGGGCGGAGCACTTATCGTGCGTCCGCGGCCAGCACGTGGGGTCCCCACCCTTGTATTGGGGGTAAGCCTTACAACACACCAAGGAATGCTTTGCATGGAAAACCGCCGGCCGCTAATTCCCCTTGCAAAACGAGAGACAGTTTTGTGCAATATTTGCTATTTTGGAGCGGGGCGGTTCCGCCGCGTCAGCTCCGGGCCCGCTCAGTTTTTACCCCCCTCCCCCCTCTCTTATTGACCGGGCCGGCCAGTAAACAAGAAGACGGGTCATCAGTCGGGTCATTGCTTTAACGACCGATGCTTGTTTTCCTCGGCTACATAGCCGGCCTGCGCGCTTTTCTTATTGTAGGCGCCCGCTCGTTTATCGGAATTCACAAAACCAATTACTACAACTTTCTGGCGGGCAGTAGTCGTTTGTTTTATTCGAAATCATTTCGGGAGACGTGTGTGTGTGGAGACAGTCCCTGGTGCTCTGTATCGGCTCGGAGACCACTGCGGTCACTTCTCGACTTAATTACCGACAATGGATCCTTGCGCCCCATCGATTCATCGCGTTAACGGTTTTCAGTTTGATGGTATTCAACTTTATAACGAGCCCCGCAGGGAGTCATTTACTAATCACCACATCTACTTTCTTTTTCCGCGCCACCAATCGATTTGACGAAGAATTTCTTATTCCGCACTGATTACATAATTAGTGGTATCCGTACTCAAGTATACTCCAATGTAACAAATACGTTTTTGTGATCGGACGAGTTCCTTGGAGTGTTTTTCGAGACGTACCTTCTTTTCATTCTCCTATCTTACCTAAATAGAATTCAATGACACTCATCTAAGGTACAATCTTGTACGAGGGGCGTTCAGTAAGTAATGCAACACACTTTTCATTTCTGACAGCAGTTGATTTTATTCACAATTCCAATACACCATATTATTCCGCAGTCTTTTGGCTACAAAACCCTGTTTTTCAACAGAATCTCTTTTCAATGCGACGGCCTTACGCCACCATACTAGGAGGGCCTGTATGCCCGCATGGTACCATTCTACTAGTCGACGTGGCAGCCAACTGCATCAATAACCTCCTCACCACCCACGCACTCCGTCCCACGTAGTGGATCGTTCATTGGGCCAAACAGATGGAAGTCTGAAGGTGCGAGGTCCGGTTTGTAGGGTGGGTGAGTAAGAACAGTCTAGTGAAGTTTTATGAACCCCTCTCGGGTGCGCAGAGTTTTCTGAGGCCTTGCGTTGTCAAGGAGAGGGGAAGTGCGCTTGATTTTTGTGGTGACGAACGTGATGAAGAGGTTGAGAGATCAGGAAATCGGCAGGTTTGCGCGACCTTGTTTGGGTGATGACAGACGCCTCGCCCAACGACTCACCGTGCTTTTGTTCACTGCCAGGTCTCCGTAGACATTCTGCAAGCGCCTGTGAGTATCTGCAACACCCTGGTTTTTTGTCAAAGAAACTCAATGACAGTTCTCTGCTTGGAACGCAACTCCATTACAGAAGCCATTTTTAAGGGTACGTATAGCTGCGCCACCTATCGGAACTTCGTGACACTGATGTTGTTGTTGTGGTCCTCAGTCCTGAGACTGGTTTGATGCAGCTCTCCATGCTACTCTATCCTGAGCAAGCTTCTTCATCTCCCAGTACTTACTGCAGCCTACATCCTTCTGAGTCTGCTTAGTGTATTCATCTCTTGGTCTCCCTCTACGATTTTTACCCTCCACGCTGCCCTCCAATACTAAATTGGTGATTCCTTGATGCCTCAGAACATGTCCTACCAACCGATCCCTTCTTCTGGTCAAGTTGTGCCACAAACTTCTCTTCTCCCCAATCCTATTCAATACTTCCTCATTAGTTATGTGATCTACCCATCTAATCTTCAGCATTCTTCTGTAGCACTACATTTCGAAAGCTTCTATTCTCTTCTTGTCTAAACTATTTATCGTCCATGTTTCACTTCCATACATGGCTACACTCCATACAAATACTTTCAGAAACGACTTCCTGACACTTAAATCTATACTCGATGTTAACAAATTTCTCCTTTTCAGAAACGCTTTCCTTGCCATTGCCAGTCTACATTTTATATCCTCTCTACTTCGACCATTATCAGTTATTTTGCTCCAAAATAGCAATACTCCTTTACTTCTTTAAGTGTCTCATTTCCTAATCAAATTCCCTCAGCATCACCCGACTTAATTCGGCTACATTCCATTATCCTCGTTTTGCTTTTGTTGATGTTCATCTTATATACTCCTCTCAAGACACTGTCCATTCCATTCAGCTGCTCTTCCAAGTCCTTTGCTGTCTCTGACAGAATTATAATGTCATCGGCGAACCTCAACGTTTTTATTTCTTCTCCATGGACTTTAATACCTACTCCGATTTTTCTTTTGTTTCCTTTACAGCTTGCTCAATATACAGATTGAATAATATCGGGGACAGGCTACAACCCTGTTTCACTCCCTTCCCAACCGCTGCTTCCCTTTCATGCCCCTCGACTCTTATAAGTGCCATCTGGTTTCTGTACAAATTGTAAATAGCCTTTCGCTCCCTGTATTTTACCCCTGCCACCTTTAGAATTTGAAAGAGAGTATTCCAGTCAACATTGTCAAAAGCTTTCTCTAAGTCTATAAATGCTAGAAACGTAGGTTTGCCTTTCCTTAATCTTTCTTCTAAGGTAAGTCGTACGGTCAGTATTGCCTCATGTGTTCAAGTATTTCTACGGAATCCAAACTGATCTTCCCCGAGGTCGGCTTCTACTAGTTTTTCCATTCGTCTATAAAGAATTCGTGTTAGTATTTTGCAGCTGTGGCTTATTAAACTGATTGTTCGGTAATGTTCACATCCGTCAACACCTGCTTTCTTTGGGATTGGAATTATTATATTCTTCTTGAACTCTGAGGGTATTTCGCCTGTTTCATACATCTTGCGCACCAGATAGTAGAGTTTTGTCAGGACTGGCTCTCCCAAGGACGTCAGTAGTTCCAATGGAATGTTGTCTACTCCCGGGGCCTTGTTTCGACTCCGGTCTTTCAGTGCTCTGTCAAACTCTTCACGCAGTATCTTATCTCCCATTTCATCTTCATCTACATCCTCTTCCATTTCCATAATATTGTCCTCAAGTACATCACCTTTGTATAGACCCTCTATATACTCCTTCCATCTTTCTGCTTTCCCTTCTTTGCTTAGAACTGGGTTTCCATCTGAGCTCTTGATGTTCATACAAGTGGTTCTCCTATCTCCAAAGGTCTCTTTAATTTTCCTGTAGGCAGTATCTATCTGACCCCTAGTGAGATAAGCCTCTACATCCTTACTTTTGTCCCCTAGCCATCCTCCTTAGCCATCTTGCACTTCCTGTCGATCTCATTTTTTAGACGTTTGTATTCCTTTTTGCCTGCTTCATTTTTTGCATTTTTATATTTTCTCCTTTCATCAATTAAATTCAATATTTCTTCTGTTACCCAAGGATTTCTACTAGCCCTCGTCTTTTTACCTACTTGATCCTCTGCTGCCTTCACTACTTCATCCCTCAAAGCTGCCCATTCTTCTTCTACTGTATTTCTTTCCCCCATTCCTGTCAATTGTTCCCTTATGCTCTCCCTGAAACTCTGTACAACCTCTGGTTCTTTCAGTAGTTATTGAACGCCTCTCGTGTAAGGTCCCATCTCCTTAAATTCCCACCTTTTTGCAGTTTCTTCAGTTTTAATCTACAGGTCATAACCAATAGATTGTGGTCAGAGTCCACATCTGCCCCTGTAAATGGCTTACAGTTTAAAACCTGGTTCCTAAATCTCTGTCTTACCATTATATAATCTATCTGATACCTTTTAGTATCTCCAGGGTTCTTCCATGTATACAACCTTCTTTCATGATTCTTGAACCAAGTGTTAGGTATGATTAAGTTGTGCTCTGTGCAGAATTCTACCAGGCGGCTTCCTCTTTCATTTCTTAGCCCCAATCCATATCCACCTACTACGTTTCCTTCTCTCCCTTTTCCTACACTCGAATACCAGTCACCCATGACTATTAAATTTTCATCTCCCTTCACTACCTGAATAATTTCTTTTATTTCATCATACATTTCTTCAATTTCTTCGTCATCTGCAGAGACACTATAGGAGCTGAAGTGGGAAAATTCCATAATATCCCACAACGAATTTCGCACTTTTTCATCTGAAATAGGCTGAGAAAAAATTTATAACATTAGTTATTGAACGCCTCTCGTGTAAGGGGCGATCAGAAAGTTCACTTTAGAAGGTCGTACAGTCCAGAATCGGTATGCCAAACAGGCAAAGTCGCCTTGAGTATTGAGGCAATCATCCTATCGAGGCAACAGGTTGAATTCACCCGTTTGGTTAAACATTGTGTCGTGCTGCGTGAAGAAGTCCCTAACTGCGTGCTGCACATCCTCATCCGACAGGTATCTTTATAAGGGACCGAAGGGGTTACGATCGCATGGGGAGAGATCAGGTCTATAGGGTGGGTGGTCGAGTTGTTATAACTTCTGCGTTACGACATTTCCGATATGGAAACGTGCGTTACCATTATGTAGCAGCACCCCTCGGCACATAATTCCAAAACGGTGGTTTTCGACAGACATGCAGGTCCATACACATCTTCATTCTCCCATGGATGTCTACCGGTGTTTGTCCTCCGGCAGCCAAGAAAAGAATAACGGCACTTTGATTCTGTTTGGAAGCATTTGGTAACAACTTTGCCGTAGTTCACTTTGCCGTAATCACCACACGCTCGGTGGAAAGACACGAATGACACACTAATCCTTTGGCTGCTGCATGTCGGTGCTTATATATCCACATCGGAGCCGCGCTACGTTGCATATACGCTGTAGCAACGGAAACATTTTGATCTCCTGGGTTAGGGAAGGATGTGGAAGGAGATCAGCCCTGCCTTTTCAAAGGAACCATCCTGGTATTTGCCTGGAGCAATTTAGGGAAAACACGGAAATCCAAAACCTGAACGGCTGGACGTGGATTTTAGCGGTCGTCCTCCTGAAAACTAAGTCAGTGAATAATTGTGTCAGCATACAATAGAACACTGAATATCATTGTGCTGATTATCCCAGTCTTAGATCTCCCGAGTTTAAAGTGGGTAAATTTTGGCTTCTGATTATTATGTTATGTTTTTTTTTCCCAGATGTAGCGGTCCACTATCGATTCCAGGTGTGGCTATCGCAAAGCAGGAAAGATAGTTGTTTAATAAAAGATCGTCACTGAATACACGCTTGTCACGGCCTCCAGCCTGAGCTTCGCTTGCAGGCGAGAGTAAAAAATTTTCTTTTCCGAAACTGACCTTTTATGTAACGTGCGGAAACAACGTCTATTGAGTCTGAAATACCATTCCTTTACATTCTTAGATTTTTGCTGGAAAAGGCATATCAGTGTTTGGAAGACGCCAGTTGTGAGCAACGACGTCACTTGCCGATTTAATGATTGACGCTGGGTGGGCCCAGTTTATTAATCCAATAAGCACGCACATAGAAAACTGAATACAAAGAAAATTTACATGCAAAAAAGGCGATGTACATGGGAAGGTATCACGTTTTACTGATCCTACTTTCGACATTTATGAGTGGGTTGCAGGGTACGGGAGAAGCTAAACGAAAAACGTGGTCTCCAGTGATCACGTTCGAATCCAGTACCATGATAGTGCAGGAAAAACAGCAATGAGCGTGCTGAGAGAGGACGGTGCTAATCAGACATGCTAAGGAATCAATGATACCCACTTGGAACAGTAATGAGCAAACATGTGGCAGCATGTGCACAAAGATTCACTTGGATAAAGTTCACTCGCAAATCAATAGAAGTAGGGAGATCATTAATATGGTGCTAAACAAAACAAAGGTGACAGTGAGGATCCCAAAATCAACTGATGCTCAATTAAAACTACGAGTACATTCTTCGCGCTTTCGGTTCAAGTCAACAACCAGAGCGAAGCACCCACTTACCCAACCACCAGCCAAATCAGATTTCAGCACCACAGTGATCAAAAACTTTACTTCTGTCTCCTTCTGATATTTCCGCAGAGAAAATGCACCTAGGCTAGCACCGGCCAGTGAGGTGCTTGGCCTGTTGTCACCCAACGACATGAGAGGAGATCGCCATTGCAATTCCCACTCATAAGAGAAAGACTCGAAATAACCAACCAGCCATTCCCGTTGAGGAAAAGATAGGCTTGATGGTAGCTGACAGGTGACACTCGGAACTTTCGTGAACCGGTAAGTAAAGCGAAACGAAAGAACGCACCTTAATTGGGTAACGAGCAAGCGAGGTGGCAGACAGTCGCCATCTCATGGCGTGAGAAATAACTTCCCGCAGTGGTTCCTCACCCCAGAATATTTGAAACGTATGAAACTGGAGATATCACACTCCGAGACGAATGTGACAGACCTCTGAAAGGTCTAAGTCGAAACAAGGCCCCAAGGGTAGATGATATTCCGTCAGAACTACTGATAGCCTCGGGAGAGTCAGCCGTGACAAAACTGTTCTAACTCGTGTGCGACAGGCGAAGTAACAGCAGACTTCAAGATCAATGTAGTAATTCCGTTTACAAAGAAAGTAGTTGCTAACAGGTGCGAAAATTACCGAACTACCAGTTTAATAAGTCACGGCTGCGAAATACTATTATGAATTCCTTACAGAAGAATGGGAAAGCTGTTAGAAGTCGACGGCGGGAAAGATCAGTTTGGATTCCGGAGAATTGTAGGAATACGCGTGGGAATACCGACCCTACGGCTTATCTTAGAAGATAGGTTAAGGAAAGACAAACCTACTTTTATAGAATTTGTAGATTTAGGGGAAGCTTTTCATAATGTCGACTGGAATACTCTCATTATAATTCAGAAGGTAGCAGAGGTAAAAAACAGGGAGCGAAAAGCTGTTTACAGCTTGTACAGTAACGAGACGGCAGTTATAAGAGTCTAGAGGCATAAAAGGGAAGCAGTGGTTGAGAAGGCAGTTAGACAGGGATGTAGCCTATCCCCTATGTTATTCAGTGTGTACAACGAACAAGCAGGAAAAAACAAACTTAAATCCGTCCGAACAGGCCTTGGAAGGCCCAACTGTACCGACCGGACGTCGTGTCATCCTCAGCCCACAGGCGTCACTGGATGAGGATATAGAGGGGCATGTGGTCAGCACGCCGCTCTCCCGGCCGTATGTCAGTTTATGAGACCAGAGTCGCTACTTCTCAATCACATAGCTGCTCAGTTGGCCTCACAAGGGATGAGTGCACCCCGCTTGCCAACAGCGCTCAACAGACCGGATGGTCACCCATCCTTGTGCTAGACCAGCCCGACAGCCCTTAACTTCGGTGATCTGGCGGGAACCGATGTTAGCAGTGCGGCAAGGCCGTTGGCGAACAAGCAGTAAAGGATCTGATTTGATCCATTATAAATGGTTTTTGAAAGCCTGCGACTGTAGATACAATAGGTTTGTTTATAAATAAATAAATCTTCTGCTACCAGTCACGATTTTCTTTATTTTACTATTTGCACGACGCGTTTCGAGAAATAATTCCCATTTTCAAGTGCGTTTTTATGATGTGTGTTAAGCCATTTCTTTTGATGTTGTCAGTGTGTGTGAGTCTGCTTCATTTTGTTGACTTTTACTGTAATACATAAGAAACGCGATTTTTAGTTGGGTGTCAATATTTTCTGTGAGGTTAGTGGCTAAAGTTTGAGAACAATTTGTACTTACAATTTTCTAATGGTCCATTTGTGTAGAGAGTCACACACACTTAACATCACACACAACTTGTACATTTTATACATCGAAAATATCTGATATAAACAAAACAGTTACAAAGATTTTCTTATAGGTAGTTCACAGAGATAACATTATAGGTCTTCCACAGATTATGATATGCTTTTGTACAGAGGTTAATTTATCTTTACAATTTGGCTCATGAATTACTTATACTGATTTTACATTTGTGCTTATTTCTATGTTTTACTATTTTTATTTAAGTATATTATCAAAACATCTGAAGAAATTCACTGATTCATTTTCAAGTTTTTCATTTAATATTTTATCTTCGTATTTTCTATAATGTGAATATATCTCCAGTTCTTCAAGCAAATCCATTTTATGTCCTTTATCTAGTCGGTGGAGTACTTTGACATTTTGCTCTATTTTTCCAAATGGGTGTCCTGTATTATGTATGTGTGTTGCTATTGCTGATGTAGCGTGTTTGTTGTGGGTGTATGCTCTAATGTGCTCTGTGTACCTGGTGTTGATATTTCGGCCTGTTTGTCCTATGTAGAACTTGGAGCATTCCTGGCATGTTACCTTGTATATTCCAGAGTCTGAATATGGATCATGATTACACTTTATATTATGTATTAGTTTTTGGTGTAGTTTATTGGATGTAGAAAACCCAATTTTTACTCTGTGATTTTTGAAAATATTTGCAATCTTCTGTGATATATTGCCTATGTATGGAATGTTAGATATATATTTGTTTTTCTCTTTTTCTTCTGTGGTGCAGTTTGTACCTGGGTTTCTCTTCATTTTATCTAAGATTGTGTCAACCATGGAAGCATTGTAACCATTGGCAACTGCAATCTTCTTCACTGTGTTTATTTCTTGTTGCATATTTTCTTGGTTCAATGGTATTTTTGTTGCCCTATGCAGCATTGACCTGTAAGCTGCCTGTTTATGAATATTTGGGTGACATGAGGTTGCAGGGATTGTGGTGTCAGTCATTGTGTTTTTCCTATAAATTTTGAATGTGCATGTGTTGTTGTGTCTTGTAATATTTAGGTCCAGAAAGTTGATACTTTTATTTTGCTCATGTTCCACTGTAAATTTGATTTTCTCATTTAGATTATTGAAATGATTAAGAATGTCTGTGATGTCTTTGGTATCTCCTTTCACTAACAGTAGTGTGTCATCTACATATCTCCTATAAAATTCTATTTTCTTTAGGCAGGGTTCTTGGCTGTCAAATAATTTTTGTTCTAAGTGATTTAAGTATATGTCAGCTATGGTACCGGATGCAAGCAAGCTTCTTGAGAAAGAAATGAATAAAGATAAGTTTAGATCTAAATTTACAATAAATGATACAAAAACTTTAAAATCTATAAACAATAAACTGAAAAACAACCAATCCATAGTTGTAAAGTCAGACAAAAGTAATACATTAGTTGTGATGAAAGAAAAAGAATACATAGACAAAACAAATGAATTTTTTGCTGCTAATAACATTCAGCACATCGAAAAAGACCCAACCAAACAATTCCAAAGTAAAATTAAGGAACAATTAAAGAACACACATTTCCTGTTGACAGAAAATGAAAAGAAATACCTTACATGTATGAATCCAAAAGCACCACGCCTAAGAGCACAACCAAAAATACACAAAAATGGATACCCGATACGTCCTGTGGTCAACTCTATAAACAGCCCAGCATACAAACTGTCTCAAAAACTGAATAACATACTGGTGAAAAATTATACATATGAAACAACATATGCCATAAAAAACAGCATGATTCTAGCCAAAGAACTAAGAACCAGAAAGCTCCCCCAAGAAGCACAGTTTATATCACTTGACATCACCAACCTTTATTCAAACATACCCATACAAGAAGCTCTAACAGTAATACAAAAGAACCTTATGCATCACAAGAAACTTTCATACACAGAGATTGTAGAATTTATGGAACTCCTTCAGCTAACCCTAAGTTACAACTACTTTACCTTTAATGACAACATTTATAAGCAACCAGATGGCCTAGCAATGGGATCATGTATATCCGGTACCATAGCTGACATATACTTAAATCACTTAGAACAAAAATTATTTGACAGCCAAGAACCCTGCCTAAAGAAAATAGAATTTTATAGGAGATATGTAGATGACACACTACTGTTAGTGAAAGGAGATACCAAAGACATCACAGACATTCTTAATCATTTCAATAATCTAAATGAGAAAATCAAATTTACAGTGGAACATGAGCAAAATAAAAGTATCAACTTTCTGGACCTAAATATTACAAGACACAACAACACATGCACATTCAAAATTTATAGGAAAAACACAATGACTGACACCACAATCCCTGCAACCTCATGTCACCCAAATATTCATAAACAGGCAGCTTACAGGTCAATGCTGCATAGGGCAACAAAAATACCATTGAACCAAGAAAATATGCAACAAGAAATAAACACAGTGAAGAAGATTGCAGTTGCCAATGGTTACAATGCTTCCATGGTTGACACAATCTTAGATAAAATGAAGAGAAACCCAGGTACAAACTGCACCACAGAAGAAAAAGAGAAAAACAAATATATATCTAGCATTCCATACATAGGCAATATATCACAGAAGATTGCAAATATTTTCAAAAATCACAGAGTAAAAATTGGGTTTTCTACATCCAATAAACTACACCAAAAACTAATACATAATATAAAGTGTAATCATGATCCATATTCAGACTCTGGAATATACAAGGTAACATGCCAGGAATGCTCCAAGTTCTACATAGGACAAACAGGCCGAAATATCAACACCAGGTACACAGAGCACATTAGAGCATACACCCACAACAAACACGCTACATCAGCAATAGCAACACACATACATAATACAGGACACCCATTTGGAAAAATAGAGCAAAATGTCAAAGTACTCCACCGACTAGATAAAGGACATAAAATGGATTTGCTTGAAGAACTGGAGATATATTCACATTATAGAAAATATGAAGATAAAATATTAAATGAAAAACTTGAAAATGAATCAGTGAATTTCTTCAGATGTTTTGATAATATACTTAAATAAAAATAGTAAAACATAGAAATAAGCACAAATGTAAAATCAGTATAAGTAATTCATGAGCCAAATTGTAAAGATAAATTAACCTCTGTACAAAAGCATATCATAATCTGTGGAAGACCTATAATGTTATCTCTGTGAACTACCTATAAGAAAATCTTTGTAACTGTTTTGTTTATATCAGATATTTTCGATGTATAAAATGTACAAGTTGTGTGTGATGTTAAGTGTGTGTGACTCTCTACACAAATGGACCATTAGAAAATTGTAAGTACAAATTGTTCTCAAACTTTAGCCACTAACCTCACAGAAAATATTGACACCCAACTAAAAATCGCGTTTCTTATGTATTACAGTAAAAGTCAACAAAATGAAGCAGACTCACACACACTGACAACATCAAAAGAAATGGCTTAACACACATCATAAAAACGCACTTGAAAATGGGAATTATTTCTCGAAACGCGTCGTGCGAATAGTAAAATAAAGAAAATCGTGACTGGTAGCAGAAGATTTATTTATTTATAAACAAACCTAAAGCAGTAAAGGAAACCAAAGAAAAATTTGGTGTAGGAATTAGAGTTCAGGGAGAAGAAATAAAAACATTGAGGTTTGCCGACGACATTGTAAGTGTGTTAGGGACAGCAAAGGACTTGGAAGAGCAGTTGAACGGAATGGACAGTGTCGTGAATGGAGGACGTAAGACGAACAAAAGCAAAACAAGGATAATGGAATGTATCCGAACTAAATCAGGTGATGCTGAGGTAATTAGATTAGGAAACGAGACACTTAAAAGTACTAGATGAGTTTTGATATTTGAGAAGCGGAGTAACTGATGATGGCCGAAGTAGAGAGGACATAAAATATAGACTGGGAGTGGCAAGAAAAACATTTCTGAAGAAGAGAAATTTGTTAACATCGAATATATATTTAAGTATTAGGAAGTCTTTTCTGAAGGTATTACTCTGGAATGTAGCCATGTATTTAAGTGAAATATGGACGATAAGTAGTTCAGACAAAAAGAGAACAGAAGCTTTCGAAATGTGGTAATACAGAAGAATGTTGAAGGTTAGATGGCTCTCTCACATAACTAATGAGGAGGCACTCGACAGAAATGGGGAGACAAGAAATCTGTGGCATAACTTGAGCAAAAGGAGGGATCAGTTGATAGGACACTTTCTCAGATACCAAATGGTCACCAGTTTAGTACTGGAGGGAAGTGTAGGGGTAAAAGCCGTAGAGGGAGACCAAGAGATGAATACAGTAAGCAAGTTGAGAAGAATGTACCTTGCAATAGTTACCCGGAGATGAAAAGGCTCGCACAGGATAGAGTAGCATGGAGAGCTGCATAAAACGAGTCTTCGGACTGAAGAACACAACAACAACAACAACCGACTGGGCGCCCTCGCCATAGATAAAGAGTCGGCCTACCGGCAACACCCAGGCACGCTGAGCCGCTACCGTCCCAAGGCGTGAGGGACGACCGCACTCAGAAGTCGCTCTCGCTAGAAAATTTCTCTATGTGGTGGCTCTTACTGTTTTAGTAAAAATCAAAAACTGCTCCTCAATCGCCTCCACAAGGAGATCATCTAAGTTCTAGAAGAAGATATAAAAGAAGCTAACTACTTGTGTTTTGCAATTTTTTCTGTCACTATGTCAAGCACTACATTCATTCTGTTCCTTGAAGTGGCGGAAATTAGTACCTCATGGACTGACTCAGTCAGACAACAAACGGATTAGTTTCAGGTTGAAATATTCATATAACATGCTTGTTAGAAAAGACTCGTATTTGTACTACAAAAAAAATTTTTTTTTCAATTAATGTAACCTCAAGATGGGAGGATATCATACTCCTTACTCCTCAAGACTGATAATGGTTTTACGACAAATAACTCATAAAACTGACTGGTTGGTGGAGTTTTCCGCTAACAGCAAATGACTGTTTTACGTATTTGATATGCGGGTGACTGTGTGGGTTGGATCAAAAACTTCTCAATTGTTGGCTTGGTTATAGTGAGATGAAATGAAAATTTGCAGATTACAAATGACTACCCAGTGAATAAGATTATTTTTTTCTGTGGATCGATACATCAAAACATGATTGTATATACACAGAGGGAAAAATCGTCTTTGATGACCGTCATTATGAAACGATGATAAAAATGAAAAAAGTTTTAAAAATTATAAACTGAAGAGCAGTTATTTATCCTCAGTGATCAGAATTGTTGCGACTCTATAGTTGTGAGAATTACTGTGTGCTTTCACGAAAAAGGAGTGAAGAAATAATGGTATAAATGATGAAATTAGGAAGCAAAGTGCTTCTTTTATTTTTAACGCCGTTACGATTGTAGTTCGCTGTGCAACACGTCGTTGATTCTTCGACAGGTGGTAGAAAGAAAGAAGCTACCAACATGTCAACGTCGGCTATCGCTTTCCCACATGATTCTGGAGAGCCTCTCAAGTTTTCTGACGCAGCTCGCAGAATCGAACCATTAATGTCGAATAAGCTAGTTTGGGTAATCTCTGGAGACTTTGCGGGTCATCCCGATGCCCTTACTTCTGTGTCACTATTCAGCTACCATGCTGCTGGTATGGTGAAGTGGAAGGTAGTCTTCTCCATGCTGGATAGAGAGATCAAACGATAGGCAACATACCCTCTTCTAATGCGTGAGTGTGTGCCTCCGAACCACCCTGGAAGAAATTGCACCCAGATCTTCCATTTCGGTTGCAATCGTCCCAACTCAGATAGCCAAGGTATCCCATCACTTTGTGCTTGGGCAGCAATGTGATTTGAAGACCGATGAGAGTTGTTAAGTCTCCATAAAGACGGTCTACCAGTCTCAGCCAACAAAATACTTTTTCTTCAATCCATACCAACGAAGTAGAAAAGTCCACCTACGTAGTTGAGTAGTCAGTGCGGCTGAATGCCATACAGGCGGCGTGGGTTCGATTCCCGGCTGGGGCGGAGATTTTATCCGCTCGGGGACTGTGTGATGTGCTGTCCTCATCATCATGTCATCATTGTCGATACGCAAGTCGCCGAAGTGGCGTCAAATAAACGGACTTGTGCTAGGCGGCCGAACCACCTCAGATGGGGTCCCCCGGCCAGTAATGCCATACAATTATTTCATTTAACCAAGTAGACGTCCTTGTCGGCTAGTACATTCTGGAAAAAGAGAATCACTCACACTTATTGACAACAGGATGTATTAGTTTGTTTTCGTGAGGCTTTCAGTCATGGAAACTAACAGCATGAAGTCGTCGGTGGACGGTTACTGGCAGGTCAAGATTTCTGAACACTTCTATAGCTGATATCCAGTCAAAGAAAACCATCATAACGACCGGGAGAGCGGTGTGCTGACCACACGCCCCTCCTATCCCCATCCTCACCTGAGTATGATACGGCGGTCGGATGGTCCCGATTGGCCGCTTGCGGCCTGAAGACGGAGTGCTATAGCTGATATGAATGCCTTCCTGATACTGCCATTTAAAATAGCTCGATTGTGGTCCCTAGTAATTATTTGCCTCTTTTTAGCGAGTACGAAGACCTCCTTCACCGTTCGCTTGATAGTTTTAACTCATATTTTCTCAGTTATTGCTGTGACGCTACCTGCTATTGCTGTAAGGGCAATCAGGTGATCCCTTTCCCATATACCAGCAATGCGCCCCTAGATGCCGCTGGCGGGTAACACAAGATTCTAAAACAACCCATTACATTTATTCATTTCTTCGTTTTATACAGGGTGTTACAAAAAGGTACGGCCAAACTTTCAGGAAACATTCCTCCCACACAAAGAAAGAAAATATGATATGTGGACACGTGTCCGGAAACGCTTATTTTCCATGTTAGAGCTCATTTTATTACTTCTCTTCAAATCACATTAATCATGGAATGGAAACACACAGCAACAGAACGTACCAGCGTGACTTCAAACACTTTGTTACAGGAAATGTTCAAATGTCCTCCGTTAGCGAGGATACATGCATCCACCCTCCATCGCATGGAATCCCTGATGCGCTGGTGCAGCCCTGGAGAATGGCGTATTGTATCACAGACGTCCACAATACGAGCACGAAGAGTCTCTATATTTGGTACCAGGGTTGCGTAGACAAGAGCTTTCAAATGCCCCCATAAATGAAAGTCAAGAGGGTTGAGGTCAGGAGAGCGTGGAGGCCATGGAATTGATCCGCCTCTGCCAATCCATCGGTCACCGAATCTGTTGTTGAGAACCGTACGAACGCTTCGACTGAAATGTGCAGGAGCTCCATCGTGCATGAACCATATGTTGTGTCGTACTTGTAAAGGCACATGTTCTAGCAGCACAGGTAGAGTATCCCGTATGAAATCATGATAACGTGCTCCATTGAGCGTAGGTGGAAGAACATGGGGCCCAATCAAGACATCACCAAAAATGCCTGCCCAAACGTTCACAGAAAATCTGTGTTGATGACGTGATTGCACAATTGCGTGCGGATTCTCGTCAGCCCACACATGTTGATTGTGAAAATTTACAATTTGATCACGTTGGAATGAAGCCTCATCCGTAAAGAGAACATTTGCACTGAAATGAGGATTGACACATTGTTGGATGAACCATTCGCAGAAGTGTACCCGTGGAGGCCAATCAGCTGCTGATAGTGCCTGCACACGCTGTACATGGTACGGAAACAACTGGTTCTCCCGTAGCACTCTCCATACAGTGACGTGGTCAACGTTACCTTGTACAGCAGCAATTTCTCTGAGGCTGACATTAGAGTTATCGTCAACTGCACGAAGAATTGCCTCGTCCATTGCAGGTATCCTCGTCGTTCTAGGTCTTCCCCAGTCGCGAGTAATAGGCTGGAATGTTCCGTGCTCCCTAAGACGCCGATCAATTGCTTCGAACGTCTTCCTGTCGGGACACCTTCGTTCTGGAAATCTGTCTCGATACAAGCGTAACGCGCCACGGCTATTGCCCCGTGCTAATCCATACATCAAATGGGCATCTGCCAACTCCGCATTTGTAAACATTGCACTGACTGCAAAACCACGTTCGTGATGAACACTAACCTGTTGATGCTACGTACTGATGTGCTTGATGCTAGTACTGTAGAGCAATGAGTCGCATGTCAACACAAGTACCGAAGTCAACATTACCTTCCTTCAATTGGGCCAACTGGCGGTGAATCGAGGAAGTACAGTACATACTGACGAAACTAAAATGAGCTCTAACATGGAAATTAAGCGTTTCCGGACACATGTCCACATAACATCTTTTATTTATTTGTGTGTGAGGAATGTTTCCTGAAAGTTTGGCCGTACCTTTTTGTAACACCCTGTATAGCAGCTGATGCAACTCACACGAAAAATTTGGGGAAATTTGTCGTTGAAGTGACGGCGGTAATGGGGTCACGTAGCCTGTGCTCGTTGACGAATCTGAATACGAAGAAGGACTGTGCACAGCAATTTCAACTTGTTGTCGCAGAAACGTACGTGTGTTCCTGACTGTATGTACGAGTTCTTAATAAAATTTGGTATCTGTCAAAATATAATCTTGTGCTGCCTAATAGAGCTGCTCCCTTCCAATCATAGTAGGACAAGATGCCTGTAATTACAGTACAATGTCATTGTTCATTCTTATTCGAATTTTAGTTGCTTGCCAGCATTCAAACAGTGCCGTACGAAACATATGTCCTGATAGATCACAATTAAAAGCAGAGACGCGTAGTGGTTTCGCTTCAAAAAAACTAGTGGCACGTCTTCTCAGAGGACAGATAACAGAATATGATGAAACGTGTACAGACAGCCCTATCTAATGCGTAACTGGCCACTAGATGTTACGAGCCGCGCGACTTGCCATTGCAAAATAAAGGTGGAAGTATTGTTGTCCGTAGAGATATAGTAACAGGAGAATGATTCGGTCAGGATAGATTTCAAACGTAGACTAGTTATTGGAGGTCACCTGAGTAACAATTCCATCAGAGATTTTTCAACCCTTCTAAATCTGTCCAAGTCGGCTGTTGGCGATGTGGTTGTAAAGTGGAAACGGGAAGGAACAGTTTCAGCTTCCCCAAAGATCAGGCAGATCTCATGTACTGACGGACAGGGACCATCAAGAATTGCAGAAGATGGTTGTAAAATATCGCATTAAATCAGCGGAACGAATCACTCGTGAATTCCAAAGCAGTCCAGCTAGCAGAATGGCTGTGCTTATGGATTTAAAAAGAATGGGGTTCAGTGATTGAGCAGCTCCTCCAAAGCCACAAAATTCCTGTAGTCAGTGCTAAGCGATGTTTGAGGTGGTGTAAAGAGGGACGGCACTGGAAAGTGGGTGACTGGGAACAGTGATCTAAAGTGACGAATCACGCTATATCTATAGGAATCCGATGGAAGGGTTTGGGTTTGGGTATGGCGAATGCCTGGAGACCGTTACCTGCCACCATGTGTAGTGCCAACAGGGAAGTAGGGAGTAGGTGGCGTTACAGTGTGGGTAAAATGGTTCAAATGGCTCTGAGCACTATGGGACTCAACTGCTGTGGTCATAAGTCCCCTAGAACTTAGAACTACTTAAACCTAACTAACCTAAGGACATCACACACATCCATGCCCGAGGCAGGATTCGAACCTGCGACCGTAGCGGTCGTGCGGTTCCAGACTGTAGCGCCTTTAACCGCTCGGCCACTCCGGCCGGCCTACAGTGTGGGTATTTTTAATGATTAAGGTGTGGTGACTTTATTGTACTTAAGAAAACACTAAATGTGGAAAGGTATGGCCACAAATTTAAAGCCATGTAGAGGGAAAATTCGCAGACGATAATAATTTATACGAGCATGATAATGCATCCTGTCCATGGGTCTGATATATTAGGATATGTGTTTATACATTTCAAGTTAAAGTACCATGGTAATACCTTAAAAATATAGTTTGAGACGCATTGTAAAGTGTGCAGACAGAAGCTAGTACACACAGGAGGAGATAGAACTGCGATTAAGTCATTTTGTCATCTCAGTTAAAAGTTTCGTAGTTCAAGACGAAATTCATGTGTCACTAACCACACATTGGCTATCAGCTACTAGAGTGTTTTGTCATCCGGTTAAGTCTGAAGTTGTGAAGCAGATGTATGCGAACACTCTGTGGAAATGGGTTATTCAGTGGAGTAACCGCCTCTCTTAAATATTTCAGCTGACAAATATTTACGGAACACATTCAATATCAGGCTTAGATTGCAGTATTAGACTTCTGAGGTATTTGAGAATAAAAGACTTCTCGTCGATATAAATCAAATAACGTTAAAAATTAGATGTTTATTTTCTTTTGTCTTTGATATAAAGAATTAAAAGGGCTAACAAAGATTTGTTCATTTAAATAGATGTTAGTTAGTGTGCAAGGTTGTATATCAGTCAGTAGGGAAAACATTCAACTACACCTTTAAATGAACTTTATTCTAAATTTTCTACTTGCAGACAATTATAATAGTTTCAAATGGCATTTCTGATACATCTTACCCCTCTGAGAGAAGAATTTATATTTGTACCCACTCTTGATCCGTTACTGACTGCAATAAATGTTGGATCGATACCTTCTTCATCAGTAATAATATTGTGTAAAATAGCAGTAGGCCCTACAACTGCTACTGCAGTGTCAACATGATTTTTAGTCTTTCAACAAAATTCTTAATTGTGATGAAAAATGCCGAATGAGCAATCCATAACTCTTCTTGCTCTCGCAATAAAGACTGATTTTTCAGCAGTTAAATTTATCGCTGGGCATGCTTGCATCAAATATGGTCTTGACGGAAATGCTTTATCCCCAACAAACACATGTGCCACTTCCTCATCTGAATTCGACGTGAATGAACCCTCAGACTAAATTAGTTCATGTGATTCCATTTTTTGATGAAAAACAGAATTATTAAATACTCCAGTGTCACTGTCTCGTCCATATGATCAAACATACATCGCTATAAATCTATATTTTGCATTTTTTACTGATAAAAGAACCATTGAAAAGAAATTTTTTAACTGAAATATTGACTTTCCAAATGAAGGTGGCTGCGAATTCTTATCTTTTTCCCATCGACGCTGCCAATGCGGTTTGGAAACAGCCATTTGTTGTAAAAGTGTTTTCGCGTATTAGAGAAGTTTTCTTTAGTTGTTGTGGCGTATGTAATGCCAGAAACATGACCAGGGACTCTTGACACTTCTTTCACGAAGTTTACCACAGTTGCTTCGCTATTTCTTTAAAAAACAATTAGTCCTTCACTGCATGAAGTTATGAAAACCGTAACCGTTTTGCCATTAACACGCAGAAAATGCTTAATTGTTAACGTTATTTACACAATACAAACTACACTAGCACTGATATGAAACAAATAAATTGTCAAAGAAACACAAAAACATTCTAATTTTATATAAGTCACTTTACATGTAGGAAGCACATACCAGTATGCAGCACAAAATTTATGGGCTGAAAAAGTAGATTATCTAAATCCAATGATCAGGTTTTTCCCACGCTTATCGGATGCTGAAAGATCATGGTTTTATAAGGAACACTCCTCTTCAACCGCAGCAGTATCAAGGCATTTTCCCCAACGCAAATTACCAAAGGGGTGGAGATACTTTATGCCAATCCGAAAAAATGAAAAAATTCAAAATTCGGTAATTGTTGTTGAACTATATGAACAACATACTTTTGAAAGAGGTACTGATGTGTAATTAGCGTCCAGATTCTAAAAGTATCTTTTAGCACACTATTAGTAATATGAACACACATTCAGTAACATGTACTTCCGATTTTATGGTCAATAAAAATAGTTGAAAACCTCAGATTTTGTTCATCGTTGTTGATTTGTACTCTCAACATACTTTTTAATGAGATACTGACGTGCGAGTGAGGCCCAACACCTGGAAAAACTGAACATGACATTAATTGGGTAAGGTGACATCTGCTACTGAGTCTTAAAGTTTTGAGTTAAGTTTAACTGAAAAATTGAATTCGTGTATGGAATCTCGTAGAAAACTTAATTAAAAAACCGTAAATATTTTTTTCAAAATCTTAAAATATAAAGTAAGTAACCAGATTACAATATATTGAAAAGGTTGGCGTAAAGTACGGCCCTCACCGATCCCCCTTGTTATTACAAGGGTTAAACCACGCATGAGAAAGTCCAACGTATCTGTGTTCACCTTCGTATTTTCGAAGAAACTGGCTGGTGGTCTTCGTAGTTTATGATATAAATGAATTCTCCATGAATATTCTTCCCTTTCTGAATTTTATGCATAGCGTTCCTTCATCGCCTTACAGTGAGGTAAAAAAAGTCCTCGGGTACCTCCCAACATCGTGTCGGATTTGTATTTGCCCAACGTAACGCAGCAGCTCAACGTGACTTGGGCTCAACAACTCTTTCGAAGTCCCCTGAAAAACATTGAGGCATGCTGCCTCTTTAGCCGTCCATAATTGCCAAAGTGTTGCCGGTGTAGGATTTTGTGCATGAACTGACCTCTCGATTATGTCTCATAAATGTTCGATGGAATTCATGTTGGACGATATGGGTGGCCAAATCCTTCGCTCTAATTGTCCAGAATGTTCTTCAAGCCAATCGTGAATAGTTGTGACCCGGTGACAAAACGTATTGTCATCCATAAAAATTACATCGCTATTTGCGAACATAAAGTACAAGAATGGATGGAAATGGTACACAAGTAGCCGAACATAACCATTTACAATAGATAATCGGTTCAACCGGACCAGAGAACCCAGGACATTCCATGTTAGCACCGACCATATAATTATGGAGCCACCGTTAGCTTGCACAGTGCCTTGTTGACAATTTTGGTGGCTTCGTGGGGGCTGCTCCAAACTCGAATCCTGACATCAGCTCTTGCCAATTGAAATCGAGATTCATCTGACCAGGCGACGGTTTTCACGTCGTCAAGGGTCCAACGGATAAGGTTGGAGAGGCGCTGCTGTTAGCAAAGGAACTTGCGTCTGTCGTCGGATTCCATAGCCCATTAGCACCAAATTTCGCCGCGCGCACGTCCGTCGTATGTCCCACATTGATTCCTGCGGTTATTTCACGCAGGGTTACTTGTCTGTTAGCACTGGCAACTCTGCACAAACGCCGATGATGTCGATCGTTAATTGAAGACCGTCAGCCACTACGTTGTCCGTCATGAAAGGTAATGCCAGAAATTTGGTATTCTTAGCACACTCTATACACTGTGAATCTCGGAATATTGATTTCCCTAACGATTTCCGAAGTGGGTGACCCATGCGTATAGCTCCAACTATTATTCCGCATTCAAAGTCTGTTTGTTCCCGTCGTGTGGCTATGATGGTTCAAATGGCTCTAAGCACTATGGGACTTAACATCATCAGTCCCCTAGACTTAGAACTAATTAAACCTAACTAACCTAAGGACATCACACACATCCATTCCCAATGCAGGATTCGAACCTGCGACCGTAGCAGCAGCGCGGTTCCAGACTGAAGCGCCTAGAAGCTCTCGGCCACAGCGGCCGGCGTGGCTATGATCGCACCATAAATCTTTCCGCATGATTCACCTGAGTGCAAATGACAGCTCCGCCAATCCACTGCCCTTTTATACCTCCTGTACGCGATACTTACGCCATCTGTGTGTGTGAATATTGCCGTACCATGACTTTTGTCAACTTAGTGTATTTTCGTAAGTAAAGGTAATTGTGCTTCCACACTGTCGAGGAACAACATTCTACGGTTTATGGACGGCTCTTCTAGTGAGAGTTCGTCTCTCACACGCAAGACACCCGAGTGTGTCGTCCGATGCGGCTGCTCGTAGTTGGAATGTCGCATATCAAGATCTCGCGCGGGTTCGGTTGGTTCTGTCGCTCACGTAGGACGCTGCCTCGGGGATATATTTGTGTCAGACGTGTGACGTATCTGCTGTCGATTTGCTAGTGAGCAACGGAACTATTGCCGCGCTAGTGGTTGGGGCTCGCCTGGCTGTGAATGCGCAGGAGGCTAGACGCCGGGCCCAGGCGTGGCCAAGTGGCAGGCGTTATGTTTGTGGCGGCGCTCGGTGATTTGTCGCTTCCTGGCGCTGCCGTCGCCGCTGCCTCCGGTGTTGCGTGCGTCCCCCGCCGATTGGATTTGTAATTTGCTGTGCGCGCCTTGTCAAGAAGTTTCACTCGGGTTTTCCACCGCCGCCGCCGCCGGCGCCGCGCTGGCAACTGGCCAGAGGACCACACATTTATTCCGATAATCCGCAGCCAGCACATCATCATCCCCCCTGTAATCTTTCCCCTCTTTATTCACCACCTCGCTCTCGTCCTGCGCAAGCTGTACATTTTAACTTGGAGAGGTGTGAAAGATAACGAATTGAGCCCAGTGCCTGGTCCTGCGTCTGCAGGCGCCGCCGGCCTTTTTCCTTTTTCCCGCGTCTGCCTTTCATTTTTCCCCCTTTTTTTTGGGTCCCGCCAGCACAGACGCAAATTCGCAAACAAAAGTGTATTCGACAAACAGTTTAACGGAGCGACCGCTGTTGTCCTCTTCCCGCAAACGCTGTAAATTTCCAGACGTTCGCCAAGCTGCCGCGTCCTAAGTAACATTAAATTGACAGTATCTCCCTCCTGTCTCGAGTTCACTGTAAACATTGTTATTTGCTTCCGGATTCGCGTTTCGTGCATACCGAGATTCAGAATACGTGGTGATTTGTGGCTGCGAGAATATAGCAGTGCGAGAAGTGTTAGTTTGGCGCCACGGGAGAAGCGTCGTTGTACAGAGGGTGCGGCGCATCGCTAGAACCACTCGTGTTAAGTAAGGAAAAATATAATTTGTTCCTTACAGCGTCCGGATACTCACAGAGTGTGGTGGAGGGTATTTGGTACTGGAGCAATATGACACTCGAGAGCCATATGGTGAACGTCAGGGGACTGTAATACGACCGTTGTTAGTCGTGTTAAAAATTAATGAACTATTCAATAGTATCAGAGCCAATCTCAGACTTTTCTTAGATGATGCAGTGATCTGTGACGAAATTCTGCTCCGTAAATATTGTGTACGAGAAGTCATTGTTTCCATGCTACATTCATGAATGGAATGGAAAGGCTACAGCAAAAGCGAGCCCTCTTCACACTGAGTCGCAAAGTGATGTGCACAATGCTGTAGAAAAGAGCTAGCTGCCAGTTTGTGCTGGCATTTTATAGATCGTTTGAAGTGGTCACACTGACATACATTCTGAAAGAAATGTATCAAACAATTTAATGCCGATACAGTACTCTATCTACTCAGTCGTTACTTAACGACTTATGCCGTTATGATGCAATCCTTAAAGCCAATATCCAATTTATACAACAAAAACAATTTTTCTTCTAGTCTTCCAGAATTTCCAAATTTTCTCAGTACAACATCCTTTTATAAATGCTTTGTGAATAAAAGTATTCCGTTAATAGTACATTACATACTTCTGTAAAAGTAATGGTAATTTTCTGCACCATATATTAATAAGTCAAGTATATTTAATACATTTCTACTTTTGTTTTTCTCTTCCTTGTCGCAAAAATAGAGAATGCCTTTTTTTATTATACATTACATACTATCGTACATCATACCGCATTCGTAATTTGCTCGGTGAATAAACATATACATTACTTAATTTTTCATATGTCTTTGGAAGCTATGGTTTCAGTTTAAAAGTAGGCGAGACGCTCTTCTCTGTTTAAAAATTTTTATATAAAAGTGTAACAATTCCCTATTCAGTCACCACGCTGTCAAAGATTTTTGCGCTATATGTTCCCAAAATCACGTCTGTTGTTTTCTGGAAAGATATTCTATAACTAGTAAAAAAGAAAAAAGTGGATGTAACGAATAATGTACATCTGCTCAACAAATATTTCCATGTGCTCATCGTCTGCGGATAATTTTCGCGGATATCCTTCCATTTCTATGAGTTGCTTTCTAAAGATATTGCTTTAGTCGCTAATTTTCCATCCATCGTTGCAGTGGGAAAAATGTGTCGTATAGGGAGCCGAACCCGGCTCCTTGGCTACGGTCAACTAAACCAATTAGGTCGCTGAATCACGCCTCTGAGACCAACTCAGACCTTCAACGTCACCATTGTTGTCCTCCTATTTGGTTTCTTTGATTTCACTGCTCCCATAGGTATCAATATTCATGGGTCTATACTACTGGCGGGCCAATCCATCAGTGTTCTGGAGTCATAGGGAAGAAGGACGTGGAGACATGCTCACTTTAAGCGTAGGCAGGTGATCCAGATTCGAATCCCAGCATGCCAAAATTTTAAGTGTGACGATAGATGAATAATAACATCACGGTAACTACTCAGGGAAATTATTTAATTGATTTCAGTTTCTACAGTGGCTTTAAAGCCTCCATCCACAACAACAGTACAAGTATACATGACAACTTACGTCGCAGATGGTGAAACGAGTGTAAGAATGCATGATGAGATAAATAAAATTGTTCAGTAAGTAAAGTGGAACGAACATTTAATTTTGATGGGAGATTCGAATTCGATATTATTAAATGGTAGGGAAGGAAAAAATGTGGTGTGGAAAAAAGAAAAAAAAACACGTGAAAGGAGAAGCTGCCTGGTAGAATTTTGCAAAGAGCAGAGTTCAGTCATTGTACACTCTTTGTTTAAGAATCAAAAAATGGCCGATAGAAATACAACAGAAGACAAGCTACCTAGCTTTGGGAGACGGGGTAATGAAGGCAGCGAAGGAACAGCTACGCAAAAAGACAAGGTCCAGTGAAACTTCTTGGATACTAAAGGAGACGTTACATGTAATTCATGAAAATAGAAAGTACAAAAATGCAGCCAAAGGAAAGGCAGAAGCGAACACAGCGGTCTAAAGGAACTATGACAGAAAATTCCGAATGGGAAATCAGGAACGGATAGAGAAGAAATGCAACGCTGTAGAAACATGCATGACCACGGGATAGATAGATGCAGCGTGTAGGAAAAGAAGAGCAACTCTATGAACGTCGTGAGCTAGGATGCCAACTCGGTTTTAAGAAAAGATAGAAAGGCTGATAAACGGAAGGAATTGGAAAGAAACTTCGAGACAATACTATGGGAAAGGAGGAGAAAGAGGACGAAGATGTGGGAGACGCGATACTTGGAAAAGTATTTGACATAGCACTTAAAGTCGAAACGAGGGAACTCGAATAGTCAGAATTATAACAATCTTAGGGAGGTCCAAGCTTTACAAAATTATTTCACCTGGTATACGGGTTAGATGAGACAGGTAAAATAACCCCAAACTTCAAGAAGTATGCAATTGCAAAAAAGGTAGGTGCCAACAGGTATGAACATGCCGTATCATCGGTTTAATAAAAAGGGTTGCAAAATACTAACAACAATTCTTTACAGAAGAATGGAAAAACTGGTAGACGACGTCGACTTGGAGAAAATCAATGAGAGCTGTGGAAAAAATCTAGGGACTCGTGATGCAATACTGACCTTACAATGAAGACCTACTTCATAGTGTGTTGGTTCACCTTTGGAACACAAACAAGCAGAGAGAATTAGATAATGCATTGGTAGGTTTCCGGACGTGTGTGGCACCAGATGTCTACGCACAGGTCACGCAGATCCCATAAACCACGAGCCGATGATTTGTGGATGCGGAGCTGGCGCTCCACTGCGTCCCGTATGTTTCATATCAGGCGCATTTGGTGGCTTAGACATCAACGCGAGTTTAATACAGCAATCCTCACACCACTGTAGTACGATTCTCACCCTGTAACAAGGACAGTTATTCTGCTGGAAGATGCCGTGGCTGTCGTGGGAAACATCAAGCATGAAGGGATGCAGGTGATCCGCAGCAGTGTTCACATAGTCCGCAGTTGTCATGGTGCCTTTTTTTTGGCTACCAAAGGACCTACGGAAGTCCATGTTAAAGTCCTCTCCCAACGGCGTGCATCCGTGGTGCGGTTCATCCAACTAGGCGACACGTTTCCACTGATCCGCGGTCCAAACTCGATGATCCCGTGCCTTCTGCAGTCGTAATTGACGATGGTGTTGGGTCAAGAAGGGTGCACTCAGGTGTCATCTGCTTGCGGATCCCCATGTTCAACAACGCGCGCTGAACAGTGGGCTCCAAAACATCAACCTGCTCCAGCGTTGCACTCTGTCATTGCCACAGACCGCCGTCTGTCCTGCTTTACATAGAGGGCAAGCGTCCAGCCTCCACATTAATGATGTCAATTAGACGTCTAACAACTTGTCCCCTACTTACGGTTTCACCACCCTTCGACCATTTTCCCTAGATACTCACGACAGTAACTCGCAGACAGCTAAGCAGATTCGCCATTTCCGAGGTGCTCGTTCCCAGGTACCGGGATACATCAGTCTGCCTTTTGTCACAGCACAGTCGCTAATACCAGTGGCTTCCCCCATTTGTGGCCCGTGTGGTCGCTAGAATGACTCTTCATTCGTCCCTGCACCGCTTACATAGCTCATCTACCACATCATATGTCCACAAGGCCAGCAGCCGACATTCATTGTCGCGATGGGCTGTTGTCGTAATGTCTCGGCTCATCGTTATATTTGAGAAGATAGACTGAAGAAAGACAAACAGGCAACAATAGCATTTGTGAAGTTAGAAACAGACTTTGAAAACGTCGACTGGAATACGCTCTGTTGAGTTTTAAAGTCATTTGGGATAATATACAGGATGCGAAATATATTGTACAACTTCTACAGAAGAACTTATACATAGATTAAAGTACATGAAACGTAGGTAGACGTACTGAATGGAGTGAGACAGGGGTGTAGCCTATCCCCAACGTTATGGAAGCTGTACACGGGCAAACACTAAAGGAAACAAGGGACAAAGGTCGAAAAGAATTGAAGTTCAAGCAGAAGAAATGAAATTTCTAAGTTTTATCGCTGAAGCTGTAATTTTTTTAGAGACAGCAAATGACTTGGACGATATAATGTAACTAACGGACAATGTTTTGAGAAGAGGTTATAAGTACGCAGAGATGAAGGGTTTGTACAGGACAGATTAGCGTGAAAAGCTGTGTCAAAGCATCCTTCGAACTGAAGATGACAACAACAACTCTGCCTCATGATGACTGGGTGTTGTGTGATGTCCTTAGGTTAGTTAGGTTTAAGTAGTTCCAAGTTCTAGGGGACTGATGACCATAGATGTTAAGTCCCATAGTGCTCAGAGCCAGTTGAACCAGTTGAACAACAACTATTTGCTCTCTCTTCTTAGACGAGTCGTAGTCTAAAAATCGTCCACCATCTCAGTTTGATACAAAATCATGCGCAGAAATTTGAAATGTGAATCATATCAACCCTTTTCAAAGAGTTCAGCTTTATCCAAAAATCACACACTTCTGGAGCTGAATTTCAGTTAAGACAAAATAACGATACATGCATTTAGCCATGATACTTCCTGGCCAATAAGCTCTTTAGTAGTGATATCATGTGTTATCTCTTCAGCCAGCATTCACTGTTCATATGCTAAAAAGGAAAATCTTTCGTATACAACGTATGATCTCTTCATCATACGGTTCAGCGGAATTATGAGATTACTATCGATAGAAAATGACTAGTAATGTTTTACTCTTCAAAGTTCCTTGCGGAGACTATAATTTAACATTGTAGCCTGAACGTGCTTAGTTCATTTAGCACTATTTTCTTTGACTTTGCTCTGATTTTGCGTCTGTGAGATCGAGCAAACGTGCATATTGAATCCTGCTCAGAGTGAAAATAGCGCAATATTTATTAAATATCGTAAGAAGGAAAGTCGTTGGTTCTAAGAAGGAAAGAAAGAAATCAGGAATCGAAGTTCCGTCGACACCGAGGTTATTTATAGACGCTAGTGGGTTCTATTTGTTCCCCACTCATTGGGGTAGACTTTATATGTGCGGCTGCTCTTTACGTTCTGTATACACATTACAATATAATTCATTGTTTGCATAGGGCTTGAACATCATTTGCTGTATCGATAGAATTGGAAATAAGAAAATTACCGAGCGATGTGGCGCAGTGGTTAGCACACTGGACTCACGTTCTGGAGGACGACGGTTCAAACGCCCGTCCGGCCAACCTGATTTACGTTTTCCGTGATTTCTCTAAATTGCTTCAGGCAGATACCGGGATAGTTCCTTTGAAAGGGCAAGGCCGACTTCCTTCCTCATCCTCCCCTAATCTGATGGGACCGATGACCTCGCTGTTTGGTCCCCTCTCCCAAATCAACCAACCAACCAAGAAAGTTAATTGGGTAAGTACATGCAGTTTGTAATGGGCAGATTTAAAGACGGAAGATACTTGAACAAGGAAGTACTGATGAATGGTCGAAGTAGCTGAAGCTAACAAACCATTCGTCGGATAATGACCCAAAAGGCCGGTGGAGAGTTGATTTTAACGTATAACATAGTTTCACAGAGAGCTGTCAGTTTCAAGAGAAATTGGAATTATAGCTTTTGGTAGCACTGATATGGGCTAAAAAATGTGGATAATAACAGCATCGTCAAAGAAGATCGTATCCTACTAGAAACATCAAAACTTAAATTTCACATCTTCCAGCTGATAGTGATACTAACACTACATTTGAGATGAATCGGCGTGTGGCGATTGACGGGATTGCTGATTCTCGAACAACAGACTGCTTCTTTGCAATTTTTTATCATTTGAAAATGACTAGTCAAGAGACTAAAGGAATCTCCGGAGATAATCGTAGAAAATGAGTACGAGATATATTATTTGGAACGTGAAAGCAGGAAATAGATTGTTATAGAACTTCTCCGCTGTCGCCAGACTAAGCAGAAGTCGTGGCTTGTGTTAGAAAAGTTATACCTGCCTCTCTTGTACAAGAGTTGGCCCATCAGAAAGTGAAAGTTGATCAGTGCGTATAGATAAACGCAAGAGGCCACGAGATACTGTGTAACTGCGTTGCTTTGTTTTTATTGAAGGGCGCTCCATACTGTTATGCGATAAGTTAAGTACAGTCTCGGTAATTGCAGATGATAAGCGTGTTCATGTAATGAGAAACATTCTCACTCAGGTTCAGAAAAATGTGTGCTGTTACTTTGCAGTATACATACAGAAAGTCAAAGCAAAAAATCCCTTTACAGACAGATGCAACGGCAACGTCTTATGAATGGCCTCTTTTCTGAGTGAATTAAACTTGCATCGGATCCTCCGAATAATTAATTTGTTATAGCCCTTCCTCGCATCTAGATTCACATGACTGGCCAATCTTAAAATGCTAAGGGCAGAAACTACTTGATACTTGAAGTTCGTGAATGATTCCAGTGATTAATCACCGACGATGTAGTCAAACGAGTCAAAGTATTTGCCTGTGGACACACATTTTTAGGGTCAGCTACCGCTGTTTGCACAAATCTCTGGTCATCTGAAAGTGTCTTTGCATTCTGTAACGATGTCAGCTCACCGTGTCAAACTGCTACAGACATCCGTCACGTTATTTGTACATCTTTATCTGTAGTGCCCCTATCACACCCTCTTGAAGTACTGATGACGTGACGATGTCTATCCAGTAAGAGATTCAAACCGAACTTTTTCCGCTAGGGAATCTTCACTCGTGAACGGGGAGACCAACCTTGTTTTTACAGAATCGGTACTTGCGGAGGCCATGTTGATTCCTAGATAGGAGTTCTTTTATAGTTACTGTCTCTTGATGCCAGAATTCATAAACAAAGTGTAGATGATATTGACACAGATTAATGTCCGTTTCAGTAGCTCAGTTCTTGAAAAGTCACATGTCGTCTGACGAGATGGTAGCGCATCATCAGGCTTAATTATCTGGGAGGTACACAGACACAGACACAGACAGTGCACAAAAGTAGGGACAGCAACGATGAATAGGTGGTAGTGGCGTTGGTGGTGTCTCATGGTCACTGGGGACGCCAGTGCACATCATCTGAGGTCGTTTGCAGAGCCTAGTTTGGTAGACGGTCGTATCGATGAATTTCCGTCCGCATATGCTGGAGTTGAAAGCCACACTTTACTAAGTGTTGCGAGCACAGGGAAGCTAGAGAACTGTACTCCAATTAAAGTGTACGTTTGTTATCTGATGCGTATGCAAGTAGTATGTGGTTCCGCACATGTCACTTCACGTTCCTTAGTTTGTAAGTAATACTTGACTGGACATCGAAACAACTGTTACCATCCCTCGAACGGTACAAGAGTTCAAATTAAGCGTTAACAAATAGATAAAACCTGTGATTTCCTTACATTCAAACACTATGGTAACATTCTCCTACATCTTTTTAAAACGTATGTATGTACCATGCCTTGCAGCGAACAAATGTTAATTGAATTATACCATCCTTCCGCCTGCCCTGTAACTTATTATTTTTATTGCTAAGTAAAGAACGTGCTTTAGTATCGCTTTTATTTCCACCGTACTACATAAAAAATTAAATACATTATAAAGGATCACAAAGTATTCAAGTGCCACCTAAATAATGAACACTAAGTCAATTTGAAAGTTTCGATCGCAGAAGAAAAATATGGATCATGCTACTTGAAATACACCAGTGTGCCAATACACATGGATAGACATCCTGAAACGGCAAGTGGCTGGAATATACACCGCTGGAGAAAAAGTCGCAACGCCAAGAAGGAGTTATGCGACATAAATGAAAGTTGGTAGGCGTGTTTCTACATCTGAATGTTGATGTCTATTCAGATTTCCCGCTAGTAGCTTCAGAGTAGCACCATTAGCGCCACTATAATGATGCAAATAAGGTTTGCTCTAAATACACGCTGTAACGGTCGTGAGCGTTAGTTACCTATGAGATTGGACGTGGTGAGTCGATGTAAATCGAGGATGCCTTTAAGGCGACAAAGACGCCATTGTCAACACCTCACTGAGATTGAACAAACTGGATGTTCCTTCTGCGACACTACAGAAGGACTTGGCAAGAATGTAGCTACTGTACATAATTACTGGCTGAGGTGGACACGAAAATGTACAGTCGCAAGAAGACCGGGCTCCGAACGGCCACGTGTCTCTGCCGAGAGGGAAGACCATCGTGTTCCGCGTATAGCTCTATCGCATCTAACAGCATCTGCAGCAGCAATTGAGCCGCGGTTAGCACCACAGTGACACAAAGAACTGTTACAAATCATTTACTTCAAGGACAGCTCCGAGCCAGATGTTCTGTAGCGCGTATTCCACTGACCCCAAACCACCGCCATTTGCGACTTCAGTGGTGTCAAGCGCGAGCTCACTGGAGGTCAAGGTGGAGATCTGTTGTGTTTTCTGATGAAAGCTGGTTCCGCTTCGGTGCTAGTGATGGCCGTGTGTTGGCTAGAGGGAGGCCCTGCAACCAACCTGTCTGCGTGCTAGACATAGGACCTACACTTGAAGTTATGGTCTGGTGTGCGATTTCCAATGATAGCAACAGCACTCTCGTGGTAATTCCACGCACCCTGAATGCATACTTCAACGTCAATCTGGTGCTGCCATTCATGAACAGGATTCCAGGGGGTATTTTCCAACAGGATAACGCTCGCCCACATACCTCTGTTGTAACCTAGCAAGCTTCACAGAGCGTCGATACGTTGCCTTGGCCTGCTCGATCATCAGATCTGTCACCAATCGAGAACGTACGGGACGTCATCGGTCTACAACTTCAGCGTCATTCATAACCAGCATTTCACAGTAGATTATCTCGTTCTTACATTACCATGTGATCTTCCAATGTTAATCACTTAAATAGTATACCTAAACAAACCTGTTACTGTAATTTCGTTAATCTATTCCTATTTCTGTAATTTCATTACCCTACATTAATATTTTTTTCCTTCAGTGTATGTACGTACAATACGAAAACGGTGTCAACCCCGTTAGTGTTTAACTTCATTTCACACCCATATTTACGTAAAGCCTAGTTGTATTATGTGTGGCCCCTTATACTTCCAGGCATATGTTATATATGCCGAGAGACTTTCACATGAATATGCATACTGCACAATATCGCCGTCAGCAGTCTTTTAAAATGTGAGTGTGCATCTGATCTACAGGCAACTGACAAAACCTTGTTACACACTATCAGTTGAGTCTCAGATCGCATCGATATCGGAGGTTACGACCAGCCCGAGTTCGTACACGCAAACGCCATTGCTGTATATCTACATAAACTGAGTGGCAAAAGTCACAAGAAGGGTCCCCCATATGAGGATTTGCCGAGTATGGCGCCCGAGTCTTGCAGTAGGATGCGGGTTTGAAGCGTCGGACTCGCATTCGGGAGGACGACGGTTCAAACCCGCGCTCAGCCAATCAAATTTAGGTTTTTCGTGATTTCCCTAAATCACTCCATGCAAATGCCGGGATGGCCCCTTTGAAAGGGCACTGCCGATTTCCTTCCCCATCCTTGACACAATCCGAGCTTGTGTTCCGTCTCTAATGACCTCGTTGTCGACGGAACGTTAAACCCAATCTTCCTTCCTCTTGTCGCCGGATGTAGCGTATGTCGCGAGTGTCGTGACGAAATCTGAACAGTCTATTACAAATTGGTGTGCAATGATCGTGAAGGTACATCGCCTTAGATCTAATGATAATCGACAGAAGGTGAATGGTTCATAGTGTATCGGAGACAACACAAGGTGTCGGGTTTTCTTAGTCAACAGTGCCTAGGATTGACTCTCAGTATCGCAGAGCCAATGTTTCTACATGTGTTAACCGCTGCACAGGACGGCCACAAGTGTCTGACGAACAGATGTGACGATGCCACTGCAGAACCAGGCGGGTCCGCAGTGAGTCAGACAGCCGCCGATACAAATGCACTGCATAGGGCCTTATAGGTCAGCAGCCGACTAGTGACTCTTGACCTCTTTTTTGCATACAGGTGAGTTTATGAACACTCCCCCACTTCCTCCTGTCGGGCACTGAAGGGATGTTGTCGATACCCGCCTACGCACGATGAAATCAGCACCAACAGCCGTTTCCAGGACGGTTGTATCACTACGCAGAGCATATGCCTGCAGTTCTGGTTCGTAAAGGAGAATATCGTTATCAAAATCATGTCCAGTACGTTCCCACGTCTTTTGGCCCCTCACTGTAGCGTAACAGTAAATCTATGTAGAAATAAATGCAAATGTCGTGTGACTAGGGCCTCCCGTCGGGTAGACCGTTCCCCGGGTGCAAGTCTTTCGATTTGACGCCACTTCCACGACTTGCGCGTCGATGTGGATGAAATGATGATGATTAGGACAACACAACATCCAGTTCCTGAGCGGAGAAAACCTCCGACCCAGCCGGGAATCGAACGCGGGCCCTTAGGATTGACACTCTGTCGCGCTGACTACTCAACTACGGGGGGCGGACATCTAAGTAGAAGCAATGCGTAAAAGAAACAATGTGTCACATGGAAATAGCCCCTACATGTAACAGCCCGTAAGACGTATGTTCAAAATCAAATGGCTCTGAGCACTATGGGAATTAACTTCTGAGGTCATCAGTCCCATAGAACTTAGAACTACTTAAACCTAACTAACCTAAGGACATCACACACATCCATGCCCGAGGCAGGATTCGAACCTGCGACAGTAACGGTCGCGCACTTCGAGACTGTAGCGCCTAGAACCGCTCGGCCACTCCGGCCGGCTAAGATGTATAACTTAAAAATGTGTTTCAGTCTATAACAATGCCCTACAGTGCTCTCCTCCGTAAAGTTTAGAAAGTTTGTAGGTAGCTGTTCATATTAACACAGGACAGAATTTGTCTAAGTACAACTGAAGCCCAGTACAGCACAACAGGTAACTCAGTTCGTCGCGGGACAGTACCGAGGTCCTCCGTTATGGAAAAAGCATCAGTTGTAGCAGCTGATTCAAAACCACTAATTCGTCTATCTGACAACCTGAAATGTTACCCAGAGCATTCTACAGATTAAAAATCTGCCATGGTATTTGTAGATTACTTCAAATTCAAAAGACAAGTGTGTTTCAATATACACACAGGTTACCGTTTTAATATGAATGTATATTTTTGATCTTTCTGTCAATAAATAATGCCGGTATCCACCAAATTAGAAGTGACCACTTCACATAGTTCAACACCTAGAATGGCAGCTTACAAGACAGGGATGGAAGGCAAAAATGGAATCCGTTTCAAACAGTAATGATTCTCTTTCTTCACAAAATCAAATAAGAAATCCAAGATGAGCAAAGAGTCGGCAGAAGCGAATCTTGCAGTGGAATGGAGACGATATTACGGGGAAAAAACCTCTACGTTGTAAGTGTCCGCACAGTAAAACTCAGTTCGAAAAATTAAAACAAGCATCCCTTCATGTTACTTCATTCTGTAAGATAGTATCGTTTAAATGACCCTAATTTAAAAATTCAGTGTCACGCATCTGATGAGTACGTCCACCAGGCCAGCTTTTCTCTGTTTCTGTGTGAAACTGTCTCAGAAATTCGATCGATTTCTCCTCGTCTTACTTCCCTCCGTCCGTAGGGGGAAAAACAAAGCGAGCCTATGACCCTATTCCACTTCAGATTTAAAGCTTCTTCGATTTGGCACTAACCAATAGCCAATATTTCAGAGGATAAAAAAGTAATTAAACCGATGCCGGAGATGAATCCGGCATTTCCGCGACTGCGTTCGCGCTCGCTGCAGAGATAAAAGGCGGAGGGCGCAAAACTTTGGAGAATCCGCAAAATATTGGCGGTGGCGCGGCTCGGCGTAAACAAGCGCTACAACTTCTGGCGCCGGCCGCTTATATTTCAAACGACCGCAATATATGGTATCGGTACGTCCATCCCGTAAAATTAATTTTATGCATGGCCACTTATAGCGTGCATTACGCTGGAGAAGACTGCCCCGCGTCAGCCGTCGCTGTTTACTCATTTCAACCATGACGCTCGCATTTGCATACTAAATGTGACTTGACAGCAAAGCGTCTTCCCGTTATTTGTAAACAAAGTTAAAGCTTCATGCTTGCACTGAAGCAAAATCTGCATATTAATCAATACAGTCTCTGTTTTGCTACGGCCATTACACGTCTTCCTCTGCAGTTTTGTAGCTTCAGGTTTTGCATCATCATCATATTTGTCTCCCCGTAGACCAATATTTACAGTCAATATTTACAAAAGCGCAGTTTCGGATCAAACACTGGCAAAAAGATATAAGAAAGATGTTGGGTGAAGTAGCTACTAAAAGTGATTGAAGGCCATTGTGCTACTTCACCTTAAAGTTTTCCCCTGTATCTCACTGTGACAGAGAAATATTGTTATGCAGATTAAGCGTTTACATTGTGTAAAAGCGATGTAACCGGCAGCACTGTGAGGCTGTTCGCAAACTATAACATTGTCTGTAAGAAAAAAAGAGGATGAAAGATTGCTTAAGGAGGTGGCAGTTGTCTTTCAACACGAACAAATGTAACGTATTGCTCATAAATATGTGGAAACATATATCACTGTTCCGTTACACAATCACTGAACAGTTAACAGCTGTAAAATATCTAGGATTAACCGTCCGAAACAATCTAAAATGGAACTACTATTTAGATTCATTCAAGAGACTTAAGTACACGAAAGAAGTAGCTTACTTGGCCAAATTCCTGAGTATTACATGTCATTCTGGGACCCTTACCAGATAGGATTAATAGAAGAAGTGGACAAGATACAAAGGAGAGCAGCGCGTTTCGTCACGGGTTCGTTTAGTAAGCTTAACGCTCAACATGCTTCAGTTGCAGAGTCTACAAGAGAGGCGTTGTTCAAGAAGCACAAGCTATCTGTTACAACTACGAGAGACTACTTTCCAAGAGAAATTATCCAACGTATTACTTCCTCTGATATACATCTCGCGAAATGTCCACGAAGGAAGAAATTGGAAGAAGGAAAGGAAAAGATCATTAGAGGCGAAGAGTTCACAGTGGGATAGCATGGGGAAGGAAATACCGTATCTTTGTTCGAGTATCTGCCAGTTGAGGTTTTTCCAAATTTGTTACACTCTCTCGCCAGTGAAAGAAGCTTGTAATACTAGTTCACACGATCCTTCGTCGTATTCGTTCCGTGTACCCTGTTACATGGGACTGATATGTGACCCACAGACGTTGAGCTTTATTCATGTATGGGTCGTACAAATGTTTTGTAGACAATCTGCAGTTTCCTAGCCATGAATGGCAACCTGCCATCTGATTTATTTACAACGGACCGTATGCGTTTGTTAAATGTCATATCTCTCCACATTACTACTCCCAAATAATTGTATGACATGAAGGACCCTTTTTCTCACTCACTAATTTCACAATCGAATGATACCATGTTCTTACGATTCGTCAAGTGTAGAACTAGAAACATTAAAAGCTAGTTACCAGTGTTTTCATCAGGCTGCGGCCGGACGGTGTGGCCGAGCGGCTCTAGGCGCTTCAGCCTGGAACCGCGCAACTGCTACGGTCGCAGGTTCGAATCCCGCCTCGGGCATGGATGTGTGTGATGTCCATAGGTTAGTTAGGTTTAAGTAGTTCTAAGTTCTAGGGGACTGATGACCTGAGATGTTAAGTCCCATAGTGCTCAGAGCCATTTGAACCATTTTTTGCATATGCTGTACACTGTTTATCAAATAACTCAGTGTTGTGTTTGTGTTGCAAAGAAATTACATTTTTTCGGAATGGTTATAGTTAAAGAAATTACATTATAGGTTTACAGCGTCAGAATGTGAAACATGCATTTCCCTTCCTTCACCGTAAGCAAATTTTGTGTAACTAAAATATTTGGTACTTCAAATCTACAGAAGCTGTTGCTATCGCAGATTAAATTAGATCCATTTTTCGTTGCAATTGGTCCAACGCCTGATTAGAGTGTGTCTGGAGTGTCAAAGGAGTAGCAGAAAATGTAACAACAGCCGATATTCATTTTTCGTCAGTTCCCGTTTAACAAGGAGAAACCACACCTCGTGACAGAGTGTCGGCATACCGGTCGGGACCATTTGAAACCGAGTTCTGCGAGAGGATTTACGTCACAATGTTCCCTATAAAAGGAATCGAAGTCAGGGCCGTGACACAAGAACCGTTCGGACTACGTGGTATTATTAGAACAGTCGCAAATAATGAAATTTTATGTACACATATTAGACTTGTTAATTGTTGCTATACACGACTGCGAATGTTCCACACGAATAAAATAACATCTGGCATATGCAAGGAGGTAATAGTGTGTATACTTGGTTCTACGAAAACGTGCTGAAAAGTGACGCCTCAGAATTGATATGTGAAAGCTCTTAAAGCTTTTTAAATAAATCAAACATTGTTAGTATTCTACATCTTTGTTCTTCTTGTCTTCATATTTATTTCTCAACATAGTCAACCTGACGACGAACATATTTCTCGCTATCAGAGACCAGTTTGTTGCTATCGTCACTATAGAATGTTTGACTTTGTTGACGGAACCGCAGCCTCACCTCTGCTCGCACCGCTCCGTCACCATCAAAGTGAGGTCCTCGAAACTGTTATTTAAGTTTTGGAAACAGATGAAAATCTGATGGGGTCAAGTCGGAACTGTATGGAGAACGATCGATGACAGCGAACCCAAGGTGCCGCTTGTGTGTCGTTTGGCATGGACGAACTCTTCGAATTCGAAACTCGATTACAATACGGTGTCACCCACCGACATAATTACGTTACACACAATCATGTTATACGCTAGAATTTGAAGACTTCGAGCGGTAGAGCGCTGCCAATATATTGACATGAAGAAGAAAGATGTAATATGTTAATGATGACTGTTTTATTTAAAAAGCATTAGTGAAAAATTCGATGGCATTACTTTTCATCACTTCGTCGTATTAAAAAATTCTTCAAGCCATTCGCAGATCCGCGAAGAAACTCAGTATTATAGTACCTTGGTTATTAGCTAAACATGTGGTGCTATGGAACGCATTTCAGAAACCTTGCATCTACTGTTTGCAAGATATCGTGTGTGAATAAATTATGCTGTGTTTTACACGAGTTGTTTCTGAGCCTTCCTTCCAGGAATGAAGATGCTCTAGACTCAAACATCACAGCTATTGGTCTGGCTATGCTGCTTTATATTTTCCGTCGCTTTTCTTAATGTCGGGGTGGTTCCTCCATATTTGTTCAAGTAATTTAGGTCTTCGTCTTAGATAAACTCGACGTCGACGTGCTGCTAAATTTAATAATCATCCCTTGTGGATGATGATGATGTCTGGATTGTGGGGCGCTCAACTGCGCGGTTATCAGCTCCCGTACAAAATCCCAACCCTTACTCAGTCTAATCTCGCCACTTTCAGGAATGATGATGAAGATGATGAGGGCAACACAAACACGAAGTCATCTCGAGGCAAGTGAAAATCCCTGACCCCGCCGAGAACCGAAAGCGGGACCCCGTGCTCGAGAAGCGAGAACGCGACCGCGACACCACGAGCTGCGGACTCCTTTCTCGAGCAGAGCATCTCGTGTAGTGCCCGTTTGAAAGCGGAACCCTGTTAAGGTCTAACGCCTAAATTGATCAGAATATGTCCCAAATTTACTGATATGATGTGGTGCACCACAAGAAAAATTTGTTTGATCTGAGTGGCTTCGCAATTCTGTTGGAAGTAACATTCCCCATACTGAAAAATGTCGATATGACTGGGAGTGGTAACGTGTAACATCTCAAGGTACGAGTCACATTTTGGTCACAGTCAGTCATATGGAAGACAGACCACACCGCACTGATACTTCTGGTAGGTTAACATGCAACTCTTCAGTAATGTATGTGTCTTCATTAGCCCAGTACACCCGCTTTACTGCTTGCTTCAGTTTAAAGTTCGCTTTATCCGACGACATAATTAAGTATCAGAAACGTTCCCTTTCCTCACACATGCTTAGAGCCAATTATAAAATTGAATTCGTTTGTAGGAATCATCCTCGTTTAGAGCACTAAGAATTATCGAAATGCAAGTCTTAAGTTGCTGAGTAGGCAAAATTCTATGTGCACCCTTGCTCTGTTTATCCCATTCTGACGAGAAACTTCCCTGGCGGACATATCTTGAGATTGTCTGAAATCCTTTACCACTACGGTAACATTTGTGTCGTCAATTAAATTTCTGTTGCTTCCACAGCGTCCCGTCTTCATATCGAATACGTCCAGTAGCTAGTTGTTAACTTTTCTGGTGATGGTGTTGCAAATTCAGCCCTCACACGTCGTCGAATTTTGTTTTCCAATAAGACTGTACCGTACAGGTCCGATATTCAAACGATAACTGTACCTCCGACCTCTTTGGTTACAATCCTGCCAAACGTATTTCTTGTATTATTTTGTTTTAGAGAGAGTATATATTGTCTTGAGACCGTGTACATTACAGTGCCAGCGCTATGTGTGTTTGTGTTTCTTTATATATATATATGTGTGTGTGTGTGTGTGTGTGTGTGTGTGTGTGTGTGTGTTTGTGTGTGTGTGTGTGTATGTGTGTGTGTGCAGTTTGCAGCGTCAACCTTACATTTGTATCTTAAACCATACACGGATGGAGATCATTTTGACAATTTCACAAAACTCATGAATCACTAGCGAATACTATACGTAACAGCGTTTTTAAATACTTGTCGCGTTGGAGGACTCTAATTTGCGAGCAGAAAATTTCTTTGGAGGTAAAAGATTTCCTCGGAGACTGCGCACAAACTAATTCCGCATGTCTGAGCCCAGGGATCAGCTTTGCTCGATGAATCCGAAAGCAGCAGCAGTAATTTGGACCTAATTACGTTCGCTGTGATAGTGCAGCTTCGTTAGCATACATAGCAGGCAGCCAATAACATTCGATCTTTGTGGAGTCGAGGGACCCGCGAGTCGAGAAGACTGTAAAAACACCGGAAGGAACCGCCAAGCTTGGATTTGCCGCAAATACTGTCTTCGGTAGCACGCAGATGATTTCTGTGCCGTAGGTGTTATAGCTAGAATAGTTTTATTTTAAAGAATAGACGTTTACGTTCACATTTACCCCTTATTTCATATTTCGCACCGACTGCAGCATTATTTAAATTGTTTTGAATTTCAGTTTTTGGAGGTAGACCACGTTTGAAAATTATCAGTAAATTATGCTCCTTATTTGCGTAGTTAAGAGACAGCTTCCTACTGTTCATGAATTCGAAGTGACAGATTTTTTCTTGACTGGGAGTAACAATTGGACAGTAACATACAAATGAGTGCATCGTAAAACTTTACAGTGTTATACCGTAAAATTGTATCTCATGACACTCTTACTGGCTACTCCTAGCAAAATCGAGGCAGGTAAATGAATGGACAACTTAATAATAAGGTCTGTCTACTAAATTTTAAATATCGTAGTTTATTCTCGAACGTACATTTCAAATGCAGCCATCTTCAGAATTTCGGATGGCTTATGAAGAGGGTTCATTATGGTATCAACACAACATAAACGCCCATCTGTTGGAGGATATCTTTAATAGAAATTCGGGAAGTTATGTCAGGTTATATATAAAATTGCGGTGTAGTGTATGCAGATATTCTTAAAATTAATAACATACCTGTGCTGGGAGTCTTACTGGTTTCTGTTGCTCATTGCACTGCAATGAAGTAGCTTCCCCATGTCTCTCAGAATCGTATATGTGCATACACAAGTTTCAAATACATCGCTAATTGAAAAGATAGCTTAATTTAGTTTAATTGTTCAAAATTGATAAAAAACTTAATGTTTTAGACAACCAAAACAAAATGTTTAAGCGAAACTTCACTTCAATATTCTCTGGTCGTAGACAATTGAACCGGCTATTCCTGTTATGCATGAAAATTATGAAAGAAATTCATATTACTGGTTGCAAAACGTATGCGAATTACTAGCCAATCGATATGCTAGGATACTGTCAGGGAATTTAATGCACGATAGCATTTTTATATGACGAACTAACATATTTTAATAACTAATCAACAACTGTAACGAAGCCGTGCAGTAGGACAAAGAACGTATCCGGTAGGAAAGAGCCGAAAGGGGAATAGAAAACTGTAAAACCACGATAGCTAAAAGTGTGTGAGTCTGTGTGTGTGTGTGTGTGTGTGTGTGTGTAGAGAGAAAGAGAGAGAGAGAGAGAGAGAGCGAAGTTCATGTGTATTTTGAATAGTGATTTAAAATTAAAAACACATATAACTTGCGACAAAGTTGCTTTTCCGTCGCGTTATCATCTCAGTGACGATCATTCGAAAGCCGGCTAATGCCCTTAAAATGAAGCTGTACTTTAAAATGTGTGTTGATGATTACAATACCTTATTGAAATGACAGTGAGTGAACTTTATTTTTAAATTTTTCTTAAAATCTTAACTTAAGGGACAGAGAATTTTTGTGTTCTTTCTTCTGGATATGAAACACAATGGCAAAATATGCTGCAGTTATGGCTAATATGTGTGTTCGTAAATGTTTCCATGCTCTTTTCTTGAAGTGTTCGTACATTTTAGTCAATAAATCCTCATCATTGTACCAGTGCACTGATAACAGCATGTAGTATGTCACATAATGCCAGTTTAGTAAGTCTTAGCCGTGTTGACATAGACGAAAGGCAAAAACGAAACAATTTCGTGGGAATTTGAGGAGAATTTATGAATACCCAACTTTCTTTATCGTGGTTCTTCACTTCGGATACCTTAAAGGAAAGGAAGAGCAACGTATGGTATTTTCTTTTGTGGCAAGGTTTGGTACGGCATTCTGATACGGAAGCAAAAATACATCCAGGAAGCGTCACAGGAAAAAATAATTCGTTTTCTTTTTTAGGCAGTTCCCATTACCTATAATTAAGAGAAATTGGCGCATAAATGTTGTATTACTACATTTGGGTGTCGTTATTTATAGCTCTTAGTTTTAGATGTCAGACATTCTGTTATCGTACCGTTAGAATATTTTTTGTGACTATTATTTACGATGAAGTAAAACCGTACAATATACATAAAAGAATATAATTTCGCATCTGCGTTAAATGAACAATTATATTCTCAGCTAATTTTCTCTGTTTGAGAATACTGAGAGCTTTTGGTTAGGAAACTGAGAAGACTGGAATACTATGTTCTGGAGTACAAATATTTAGATTCAAAGTTTTCAAAAACTTGCTGAGTCAAACAATAAGTTAAGCCAAAGCAAATGTTGTATTGGATGAATATTGGCTTAAATGTAACAGACGTGTGTTTGCGAATGAAAAAGAGCCATATGGTAAATGTTTTGAAGTTACTGGTGAATTTCACAATAAAAATACTGCAGACTAGAATAATACCCTGAATAACTTACAGAATATGCAAACATGAAATGAAGAAGATTTACACCACTATTCAATGACATCTGGACTTGTGAAAAAATTTGTGACCAATGGAAAGTGTCTAAAATCATTAATACGCACAAGCAAGGGGACCTCAGGAATTTTCAAAGTTACAGAGGCATTTCAGTAATGAATACCACCTACAAAGTAAATATATTAGTAATTCTATGAAAATGGCAGTCAACAGTGGAAAATGTATTACACGAAGAACAGTCTGTTTCTAAAAAGGAATACCATACATTGGTGCAAATTTGTTATGAAACAGTTAAAAAATTTTGAGTAAAAGCGTGCATATTAAAATCTGAAAATAGGTAAAATTTTTCCAGTTTTATGTTTAAGTGACATAAATTAAAAATCAAAATACGTGCTCTCCATGTCCGTACGTTGTAGCAAGCATTCGCTAAACAAAGCTTTCACGGCATGCGCTATCATAGTAAAACTGAAATTAAAACACAGAGAAGCAAGGTATAATCATGTGGTGATTTGTTTGCCTTACTCGTTGCACTAGATTTGCGCGTCCTCAAACATCAGAGCAGAACCTGGCAAATATTTAATGTAAAAAAGTCGTAAAATCTATCACTCTAGCCATGTATTTATAGATATTGAAACACTTTTCATTGCTCGCTTTGTAATAAAACGTAAGCAGGAAGGATCTGGTTGTTTATACACATTGCCAGCTGAAATGGTGCACTTTCGGTTGCTAGGTATTTAGTATTCACATCATTGACCACACGCACAGTGTACCCATGTCACTACCCCAACGAGGAAAAATGTATCAGCTGTCCACCCTATAGAAATGAAAAAAGTCACGTGAAGAGTGAATATGAATACATAAACGTTGGCGTAAAATTAACATCACGGATTTACCATATTCCCAAATTCGTTTACCAGTAAACATTGCATTTCTGTATTCATTATTTTTTACATACAGATACTGGCAGTACATCGCTCATACCACGGCTGTGAGTCTGTAAATACGTGATGCTGAAACCAAAAAATTTCTTAAATATATACAACAAAATAAAGGCATGATATTCAAACTTGAATATACGCCTTGCAGTGGAAAAATTTTGAGAACGAAACAGATTTAACTACTTAGCGTCTTCAAATTTCTCAAGCAACACAGGGAAATTAGTTAACTGTTGCGAAATAAGGAAACTATTTTAACTGAAAATGCCAGTGAAAGAATGGTGTTTTGAGGTAATTAGCAACGCAAACGACAACTCTAGTCCGTTTCGTCTGTTTTGTGTGGAGTAATCGTCACTTTACATTTCTTTAATTTCGCTTTCGAATTAAATCTGGAACGTACTCTATTAACAGGAAATTTCTTGCACGCTTATGAGGTATCTGTTTCTAAGGGCAGAAGTAAGTATCCGCCTGGAGCAAGGAACCGTCGCAGCGGGAAGGAGACGCACGTATAAATATGAAATCAGCAATATGCAGCGTGCGCGCCTAACTTTGCTAATGTGTGCTTATCTTCGTATTTGTCATAAACGAAACTTGGCTTGTCGAGGAGCGCGATATTAGCGGGAGCGACAGTGGAAAATAACTTTTGGCGCTGTAAAACTGGCTCTGTCTGGCTGTGCTTCTGCGACACGGCGCAAGGACGTGTTCCCGGCGCGCATTAATATTTGATGCGGGGGCCAGGTATATCATTCCCGCAATGAAGGAGCCCTGCCTGCTTGCTTTATTTATCCGCGTGACGTCCGCCGTACGCAAATGAAAAATCTACCACAAGGCGTAAGCTCTCTTCGCGCATGGAAATTTAATTCAGCAACCAGCTGTGGCCGGGCGTGCGTTGATTCGGACGCAATGTGTCACCTGATCGGAGTCTTGCTCTCCCCTCAGCGCTCAAACAGTGAGAAAACTCTAACCCCAACTCTTTCACCGCCCTCTGCATATTTATTTCATGCCGGCGATTCGATAGCGGGAAGGTGCGCGCGGTTTCCCGGTTATGCTTAGCCTGTGCCTACCCTCCCCTGCTGTGCGCGTCTGCATTCGTTAACCCGCCGGACGATGATAACGCACGCTCGCACGCTTCTTACTGGCCGTGCTCTGCACATCCTCGCCACATCTAATCGCGTATCAACGATTCGCTTAGTTCGAGACGCTTTAAAATTACTTCGTATCGATCTTCTGAGATCTACACACTCCTAAGAAGAATAAATTCCCCGTCGATTTCATTTACTGCCTCCCATATTTGCTGCAGGCATATTAAAACTTTTATAAAAATATTTTTATTACTGTTATTTGCGACTTTGTGAGCTGAGCTACTCCATAGCTCAAGTAAGTAAATTACGTTACGAAAATTTTTGAATCCCAAACAGTGCCAGTATTCCACTTTTCATATACACCCCTCCCCCAACCCACCCTCTTTTACAATATTTATTACAAATTAATCTTCTACGTAAAACAGCGATAGACTAGAAATTAAACTCGCAGTGTAGAAATAATTATAATAATACCAATTATTAGTTTCTACACTACAATAGGGTTTGTATTTTAATACAGCAAAAAAAAAAGAAAAAATCTGAGGAATCTTTTGTGCAATCAGTACTTTATGTCAAAGCTGTAGTCATTAGAAATGACGTAAGGAAACATAAATAAGGGGAATTCACTTGCAGACTCCGCTTCGAGTACAGAACTAAAATTCTGTCTGTCACTGACCTTCGATAAATGAACCTAGTATTTATACTTAAATGTTTTTAAAATTATTGAAAAAGATTTACCCGAACTTTCATACAAATACCGCATGAATAATATATAAAATTTATTCCGTAATTAAGTAATTCTTAATACAATTCTGTTTTGATATCGTATAAAGCTTTCTGCATAAACTAAAAAGACCTGTTGTAAACAATTTTTGCAGATTTTAGTACCACGTCATGCTCCGCAAACGTACCCTCTTTCATTTGGGAAAATATCACAAATTAATATTTAGTTTTAGTTTAGTTTCTAGTTTTAGTTATATCATGTTCCGTAGATCATTTTCCCGATTATTTTATCGATATGGTGTGGGACAAGTCAGATTACAAGATACATATGCACACATGAATAATGCTAATGTTAATTTAACTGAAATTTTTAGTTCTACACATGCAGCTACATTTAGAGGTACATTTTTTTACCATCTCTGAAACAGAAACTCGTCCATGGAGTAGAAGGAGTTGTCCAAAAGAAATGATTTTAAGCTAGATTTAAAACTTGATCTGCTACCTGCCAGACACTTTACGTTGTTTGGAAAGTGATCAAAGGTTTTTTTTGCTGAATAATGTACTCCTTTTTGAGCAACTGACAGCTTCAATAACGGATAGGAAAGGTCATTTTTCCCTCTAGAGTTGGACGTATGAACATCACTGTTCTTTGCGAATTGAGATGCATTATTTGTAACGAATTTCATTAGCAAATATATGTACTCTGATGATGCAGTTAAAATACCTAACTCCTTGAAAAGGTGCCTGCATGACGTCCTTGGGTGATCACCACTACTTACTTCACTGCTCTCTTTTGTGCAATCAGTACTTTATGTGTAAGTGGTGAGTTACCCCAGAAAACTATTCCATAAGACATTACTGAGTGGAAATATGCGAAGTACATTAGGTGGCTGATCTGTTTATTACCAAGGCTAGCGATTATTTTGATGTATGTATTGCTTAAACGTAATCATATTTTCTAATACCACGTACCTTAAATATGTTTTGGAATACTCAGTTATTACTTTCACATACGGAAAGAAAATTTATCTTAATCCTACAAATATTTCTGAATAGTAGTCTGTACTCTCCTAGCTGTGGCTGATGGCTTTTTGAGGTGAATTACCTTTACCTTTAACTGTGTTCCGACAGTTTGTATGTCAGTGCATATGAATAATCTCCTTTCATTTCATACTACCACTGTAGATGACATCTAAGTCAACGCCATAGATGATTTCGACTTCTTTTCCATGGCACGCGCTACAGCTTTATAAAAACCTGTGTTCTCCACAGACCAGTTGCATATAGATTGTACAATATGTACAAAAAGAATGTGAGAGAGATATCTTCTATACACGTAACCCAGTGTTCTCTGCATATGTTTGTATGAAGTGTGTAGCGGCACATTTACTTATATTGCGCTTTCAGTACTTAATTGGCTAAGATGTATTTTATATATTTTTAATGTGTGTAATGGCAAGTCTGAGTACGGAGACGTGGAAGAGGCCACTTTTTCTACTTCTTTCATCTCTGTTTCAAAACATAGTGGAATAGGAGAAAACAGTGTTACAACTTAACCTCCGAATCACACCGGATCTTAGACATCAGAGCACTGTTGTAGGTACAGATGTAGAAAGTAGCAGCACCCAGCATTAAAGTATTAAGGCACAAACATCAAAAAGACTTTTTTGTTGATTAAACTATATTTAAAACCATTGAATTTCTATTGCCTTCAGGAACAAATATGCGAAAGCCTCATCTTTGTGGAACATTCTTCCGTATTAGCAAGTATGCAACTATGCTACCCTCCACATATCTATTCCCGCTAGAAGTCTTATATTTCTTTTAAATGATTTGTCAATGATTATTTCGTTTGAGCTTAACCCCGGCAGACACGCGCCTTGAATCTCGAAGTCAGTACATGCAACTGGTCTCAAAGACGCTTTCGGTTTCCACCGCTTTTAATGTGCATTGTGATACATATTATGGAGACAGGTGTTAGTAAATGAAGTAGTATCACTACAGTTACTTTAATATATCCATCTGAAAGAAAAAATTGTATTTTGGTCAACAGAGAGTACGCAAAGTGGAGATACTTAAAAATAAGCTGCTATCAAAATAACACGATGTTAAGGAAACTGTATTTCTTGCTGTTTTACAGACATATCTGATTTTTCCGGTTTTGCTTTTGCAGTCCACTCGCCATCCTCGTGGACTCGTACTTGATTCCGCTTCAAAACTTTTCACACCAAAATTCAAAGACCCCCCACTTCTCTCAGTTGATATTTTTGGCAAAGTTTTTGTCGTTGCCCTTTCTTAAGGATGGTCTTGCAGAAGCGCAAAAGAAAGCTGCCTCGAGACTTCTCTTCTTCAGTTGTTCATCTGTATTTGTGTTGAAAGTAATAGCGACGTTTATCGCAGCTGTCTTCGTGATCCTATAAAATACAACCATTGGGTGTCGTCTTGTATCTTTAGCTTCATTATATTATGTCGTTCTCGTTTCGTCTACCACGTCAGTTCCACCCTTAGTAAGGTTATACGATGTGATAATTTCTGTTTTTTATCATCCCCTGTATTTTCACCAATATTTCCATCGTGATGAATCGTAGACAGAAGTAACACCACTCTATTTCGTTTCGGCACATAAGAGACTACGGTGCAGTTTAATTGAAAGCCAAATAATATATAAACTTTCTTGTCGGTTTTTAGTGTTAATAAATCTTGTCTCTCTTGCTTCCTCAGAGTACCAACGATGGCCATCTCCTGTATCATCTGTGCATTTGCAAGCTCGTAACTTGTAAAATAAGTGTCATAAGTTATGTTGTGCCCTGTATTCATTATAGGCTGACAAAATCTCTGTTAGCACACTGGACTCGCATTCGGGAGGACGACGGTTGAATCCCGTCTCCAGCCATCCTGATTTAGGTTTTCCGTGATTTCCCTAAATCGTTTCAGGCAAATGCCGGGATGGTTCCTTTGAAAGGGCACGGCCGATTTCCGTCCCAATCCTTCCCTAACCCGAGCTTGTGCTCCGTCTCTAATGACCTCGTTGTCGACGAGACGTTAAACACTAACCACCACCACCACCACAAAATCTCTGAACAAGTCCAATTGTCCTGTTGTACTGTTTCAGTAGGTCTTCAGGCTGTTGTCCAACGTACAAATCCATGTTGAATGTGCAAAACATTCTGGTATCCACTGCTGTAAAAATCTTTGCCATATTTGTTTGGCTTGCTTGGCACGTACTGAAGCAATCTGCATCTTCCACGGAATGCTTCTAATTTCAGCTATCGCGTATTCAGAAATAGTATAAGCTTTCAGAACTTTTTCCACAATTAGGTCGTTTTCTCTCTCCCACATCTGATTTCTTTATCGTCGAATCTGAGACACCGAAGAGAAAACTAAGTCTTTTGATATGCATAGTGAGACGATATATTTCAGCTCCTGTGCCATCTGTTCGCCACAAATCTTGTAGATTTAATCGATGGGCACGCATTAACCCAGCGTATTAAAATAATCGCAATAAAGCTCACTTTTATTAGTTTGCTGAGCATCTCTCACCTTAGAAAAGTTGCCCTGGATACTTTGAATATACCTTTAGTACATTTAACGAGGACATACGTAATTTGTTCGTCGAAAAACAGTTACCAGCGCTGTAGAGGATTTATAGCCGGGCGCGGTGGTCTCGCGGTTCTAGGCGCGCAGTCCGGAACCGTGCGACTGCTACGGTCGCGGGTTCGAATCCTGCCTCGGGCATGGATGTGTGTGATGTCCTTAGGTTAGTTAGGTTTAAGTAGTTCTAAGTTCTAGGGGACTTATGACCACGGCAGTTGAGTCCCATAGTGCTCAGAGCCAGGATTTATAGTACATTTTGCGGCACTTTTCACACCCAGTGAATGAGCTGTGATGTTATGAGAATATGTGTGCGAGTTCTTTGGCGGAGCAAGTGACTTCCGTACTGTTTCATTTTTACCAACAAACACTTGACTGCCTGCACCATAATCACTGTCTCCTGTCACCCGATGCTTCTCGTTCGGTGTCGGAATCATTTTTAAATTCTGTGTCCTAGTTTTCTCAAACTCGAATTCTCTATCTTCGGAATCATCAGCTTGAATATCAGCTAACACTTTTCAATCAGCTAGCCAGCCGTGGTGGCCGAGCGGTTCTAGGCCCTACAGTCTGGAACCGCGCGACCGCTACGGTCGAAGGTTCGAATCCTGCCTCGGGCATGGGTGTGTGTGATGTCCTTAGGTTAGTTAGGTTTAAGTAGCTCTAAGTTCTAGGGGACTGATGACCTCAGAAGTTAAGTCCCATAGTTCTCAGAGCCATTTGAACCATTTTTTCCAATCATCTGCCCGATTCTCTGCTCTTCTGCCTCGTACGAATATGCCATGATGCAGTTGCAGTGCTTACAAGCTACTAAAATAATGTCCCAAGCAAGATAAAGTGTGTTCTAACACTAAACATAGCCAATACTGCATGCATGCGCGCGTGGGAATAGCCCTAACGGAGCTAACAATGAATTGATAGTAGTGCCCGCGACTGGTCCATGATATCCTAGAACTGTTTGTCGTAAGCTAACCGGAAGTACTACTGTTAAAACACTAGGAAGCAATTGTGAGACATTGTATTAATATGAAAATATTCTGCTTGGTCTAACAGACCACCTGTGTCCTGCGTATATTTCCAGTAAACATTTATTTATGCAACTCAGAATGTTTCGTATCACTTAAACGAATCGGCAAATGAAACGTAAAACTTAGCTCATAATCTGTACCATTTGTAAAACACTATATCTGTTATTGCTAGTACTGAGCTGTGCAGTGTAACTGTGAGTAAAAGAAATAACTCTTTACTTTAGCAAGGATCAAATTCCAAATAATAATAATTGTGTTATTTTGACAGAAGGCGTTTACTCATTATAGACACAACATTACTTCAGTAACGAAAACTGGGCTTCTTCTGGGGGTGTAATGTTTTACTGGAATTTCACGTGAATAATATAGAATTTCAGAAAATAATTTCACTTTACTGTATTTTTAATTTAAGTAGGACTTTGTAAATACATGTAAATGTCTGAAAGAGACAGTAGACTTTGGTTACGTACTGGGCTCAACATTTTAGTAATACGTTTTCATTATGCAAATGACTTTTTATCCTTGTTCAGTGCAAACACCATTCTGAGTGATTGTCTTAGCGCACTGTTATCATGCATTCTTGACGAATTCGACAGATCTTCATTATGTTTGTAAACAGACGGAAATATTGGAAACAAAGTTGGATGGCAACTTAAATACAGTGAAATTAAAAAACTCTCAGAAAACGATTATCGTAGGTACCTAGATCATAAATCTATGTATTCAAATGGTTCAAATGGCTCTGAGCACTATAGGACTTAACATCTGTGGTCATCAGTCCCGTAGAACTTAGAACTACTTAAACCTAACTAACCTAAGGACATCACACACATCCATGCCCGAGGCAGGATTCGAACCTGCGACCGTAGCAGTCGCGCGGTTCCGGACTGAGCGCCCAGAACCGCCAGACCACCGCTGCCGGCTCTGAAATGGGTGATTTTGGTTTTATGTCATGAATGCTTACTGCCTTTGGTTCAGTTTCTGTTTTAGGTTCTTTAACGTTTAATTGCTGTAGTTGTTTGTAAATACATTTTTTTAACCTGGCTGTGCAAATAAAGAAACATTTTAACACAAAAATCCGTATTTCTTGTATGTAATTTGATGTCTCTAATTCCCTCCCCTGTGTACCGAAAATAAAACAACATAGAATAAACAGTAAGTTCGAAATATTCACCCATGTTATTTATTACATTCCTGGATATACGTCGACAGCAGAGAAACAGCTTCATCCACTACAAAATGTACATGAGATTTAACTGACTTTGGAGTTATAAATATGATACACACTAATTGTTTAACATGTTGCAGAAGGTGGTTTTAAGAATCAAATAAACTACTACCTTCAAGAACAAATCATGAACTGTGGTTTCACCAGTAGTTGCAATAATAACATAAAGTAGTTTGCAGTTCTGCTGTTGATAGATCGGAAGCATCCATGCCAGTGCTGAACTATTTATAGTGATATCAGTAACAACTGGAAGAGAAAATTATGAAGACTCTGCATGAATTATGACCGTCCACAAAACCTTTAAGGAAATAAGAACTTTACAGTATTCAGCAAACTTTGGCTAAAATCTCATCACTGTCACAAAGGTAATACCACGAGGAGAAACATAAGCAAGGCAATGAAACCCCTCTTTCAGAAAAGCTCTCAGATCTCTAGCCAACAATAATTATATTATGTAACGCGATGCTAATGACTAGTCAGTTTAACGCATAGACCGTAAAACGAAAAAAGATTAGAAGTTTCTTGAAAGTATGATTCCTCTTGCATTTGTTTACTTGGTTTTAATATTGACTCCAAGGAAACAAATTATGAATGTTTATCTTGTGTACATTGTATTTCAGGGTCTGCAGGGTTAGACAGGTCATATTATCAACACACTTTCTTTGCTTGACCAAACAGAGCCAGTAAAGAATATTTCCAAGACGACTACCGTTTCACTGCGTACATACTGGGTAGAATTTTTCTTGGCCGTACGTTTCCTGTTTTTTCTTCATACATATATCATACATCTATCTCACGTACAGCCCATTTTGAGATTTACGTGAATGAATTTTCTTTATGTGTTAATACACTCCTGGAAATTGAAATAAGAACACCGTGAATTCATTGTCCCAGGAAGGGGAAACTTTATTGACACATTCCTGGGGTCAGATACATCACATGATCACACTGACAGAACCACAGGCACATAGACACAGCCAACAGAGCATGCACAATGTCGGCACTAGTACAGTGTATATCCACCTTTCGCAGCAATGCAGGCTGCTATTCTCCCATGGAGACGATCGTAGAGATGCAGGATGTAGTCCTGTGGAACGGCTTGCCATGCCATTTCCACCTGGTGCCTCAGTTGGACCAGCGTTCGTGCTGGACGGGCAGACCGCGTGAGATGACGCTTCATCCAGTCCCAAACATGCTCAGTGGGGGACAGATCCGGAGATCTTCCTAACCAAGGTAGTTGACTTACACCTTCTAGAGCACGTTGGGTGGCACGGGATACATGCGGAAGTGCATTGTCCTGTTGGAACAGCACGTTCCCTTGCCGGTCTAGGAATGGTAGAACGATGGGTTCGATGACGGTTTGGATGTACCGTGCGCTATTCAGTGTCCCCTCGACGATCACCAGTGGTGTACGGCCAGTGTAGGAGATCGCTCCCCACACCATGATGCCAGGTGTTGGCCCTGTGTGCCTCGGTCGTATGCAGTCCTGATTGTGGCGCTCACCTGCACGGCGCCAAACACGCATACGACCATCATTGGCACCAAGGCAGAAGCGACTCTCATCGCTGAAGACGACACGTCTCCATTCGTCCCTCCATTCACGCCTGTCGCGACACCACTGGAGGCGGGCTGCACGATGTTGGGGCGTGAGCGGAAGACGGCCTAACGGTGTGCGGGACCGTAGCCCAGCTTCATGGAGACGGTTGCGAATGGTCCTCGCCGATACCCCAGGAGCAACAGTGTCCCTAATTTGCTGGGAAGTGGCGGTGCGGTCCCCTACGGCACTGCGTAGGATCCTACGGTCTTGGCGTGCATCCGTGCGTCGCTGCGGTCCGGTCCCTGGTCGACGGGCACGTGCACCTTCCGCCGACCACTGGCGACAACATCGATGTACTGTGGAGACCTCACGCCCCACGTGTTGAGCAATTCGACGGTACGTCCACCCGGCCTCCCGCATGCCCACTATACGCCCTCGCTCAAAGTCCGTCAACTGCACATACGGTTCACGTCCACGCTGTCGCGGCATGCTACCAGTGTTAAAGACTACGATGGAGCTCCGTATGCCACGGCAAACTGGCTGACACTGACGGCGGCGGTGCACAAATGCTGCGCAGCTAGCGCCATTCGACGGCCAACACCGCGGTTCCTGGTGTGTCCGCTGTGCCGTGCGTGTGATCATTGCTCGTACAGCCCTCTCGCAGTGTCCGGAGCAAGTATGGTGGGTCTGACACACCGGTGTCAATGTGTTCTTTTTTCCATTTCCAGGAGTGTATGTACTGAAGGCCCTAAAGTTCATTTGGTATTTGACTATTTTTTTTCGGTAAAGACTTCATTGGAAGAATTGTATATAATAAATGGGCGAAATTGTTAATTTGAATTACTTAAAAGTAAGTAGATAATGAAACAAAATGAAGATTTCACGAACGCCAGCATTATTAACTCATCTCAGCACTGACTTTTGGAAATTATTGATGCTGAACTTATTCATTGTTGCGAAATTCTTTCTCAGTTTTAGAATGACAAACTATATCGTTCTAATACATGACTTAAAGAAAATATCATCTTCAATTTTTACAGGTTCACTTGTCGTCATCCAAATCTGTGCGGAATATTCCTATTGGTTACTCTTCGCAGCATGATTTGAGTAATCTAATCGTACAAAATGTTCCCTCATTATTTGTCAGACAGCTGCATAAGTGCGTCGGTGGTTTGCTGAAGAAATTCTTGTATGCGTCATTTCTGTGAAACAATTTCATATTTGTCGTTTGTGAGAAGGAGTATCTCATGGATGTCAGAAACCAGAATTTAAAACTATGTCAGAAATAAGAAATTAAAACTAATGTTTATCGGCCCGTCGGTGATGAGGCCATTAGAGACGGAAGGATGTCGCAGAAGTAGATTGATGACAAGAGGCTTTGAAAATTTTGTATGTTGACGTCTTTCAGGCTTTCTTGTCATGATTATATAGAACTAGACTGTGTCAGTCACTTTATTGGTATTAGTGTGAGAACAAGGTGACAACCTGTCGCCATTGCACAGACATGAAGTTGATATCCACGCAACCTCAACATGCCTACTCCATAACTGGCAGTCAAATGCCTGGCGGAGCGTTCATTAAACCACCCTCAGACTATTTCTCCACCGCTCCACTTTCGAACAGTGCGCGGGAAAAACGAACATTTAAATATGTCGTTGTGAACTCTGATTTACTGTATTACGATGATCATTTCTCCCTATGTAGATGGGAGTCAACAAAATATTTTCACAGTTGGAGGAGAAAGCTGATGATTGAAACTTCGTAAAAAGATCTAGCAAAAACGAAACACGCTTTTTTTCTAATGACTACTACTCCTTCTCCTGTATCATATCCGTCACACTCTCTCCCCTATTTCGCTATAATACATAACGAGCTGCGTTTCTTTGAATTATATTGATGTACTCTGTCAAGCCAATCTGGTAAGGATCTCATTCCCGCGCAACAATACTTTATAAGAGGTCCCGCATCGGTGCAAGGTTGGAGTGGATATTTATGAATTTGTCATGATTAGCCGGCCGGTGTGGCCGAGCGGTTCTAGGCGTTTCAGTCTGGAACCGCGTGACCGCTACGATCGCAGGTTCGAATCCTGCCTCGGGCATGGATGTGTGTGATGTCCTTAGGTTATTTAGGTTTAAGTAGTTCTAAGTTCTAGGGGACTGATGACCTCAGATGTTAAGTCCCATAGTGCTCAGAGCCATTTGAACCATTTTTTGTCATGATTAGTTAATGGTGGCCGGATGTCCTTCCTGTCGCCAACCCGTAATTCCCCAGGAAGAAATATGTGTACCCCAACCGTCTGCGTGTAGTGTTATTCATGTGAAAGTGAAACTGAGTCTGGACGTGGATACCAGCCGGTATATGCCTAATAGGATGTGGGAAACCGCCTAGAACCCAAATCCCTCGCCGTTAATTCGCCGGCTGAATTCGATCCGGTGTCGGCGCTCCTCCCCGTCCCCAAAGGGGGCACTATGGGACTTAACTGCTGTGGTCATCAGTCCCCTAGAACTTAGAACTACTTAAACCTAACTAACCTAAAGACATCACACACATCCATGTCCGAGGCAGGAATCGAACCTGTGACTGTAGTGGTCGCGCGGTTCCAGACTGTAGCGCCTAGAACCGCTTGGCCACTCCGGCCGGCTCCAACAAATCAGGTATGTTTTGCAAACCAATTATGCCTTGACTGGTGACGTGAACCAAGTGCTGAAAATTATTTTCAGAAAAAACATTTAGTACAATTTTGGACGATGTTTTATACCTAACATCGCCTTTCAATATATATTTCCGCCAACATATCAAGGGTAGATTGAAATCACCACCAACTATACTTATATGAGTGGGGCGCCTACTTGAAATGAGACTCGAGTTTTCTTTGGCATTTCCCACAAATGAATCAGAGATCGGTAAAAGGAACCTATTCCAGTTGTCGAGCATAATCTCTGCCCATCCTAACTAAAAGAAACTATCTACTTCAACTTCACCACAAGATAAGCTACTTATTTCTAACAACAATAAACAAGCCACCACCAACGGTATTTAACCTGTCCTTTTATGCAGCATTCGGTACCTATATAACTATTCAAGATTTAGCGCTTTCTATTAGTGCTTGGAGCTCTGGTTCTTTCCAAACGCAGGTACGACAATTTACAACTGTAGTGTCGATTGTTCCTAGCTCTACCCTTGTCCTCTGTTTGCCCTGCACCCTCTGAGGATGAAGCCCATTTTGTACATTCCCGGTCTTCTCTAGCGTAAAAAAGCGCCCAGTCCTCACCACACAGCAACCGTTACCCGTATACCGTCTCTGTGTGTAATGAACTCTGGCCTCTTTAGTGGCACCCCACAACGTTTTTTGGGGGAAGTCGAGGAATCTGCAGCCTAAACGCTCGCAGAACTTTCTGTACGTCTCACTGAGACCCTCCACTCAACTCTGTACCAAAGATTCACTGTCGACGATTTCACAAATGGTTAGCTTACAACTTCAGACAGCCTCTCGAAATCAGAAAGAATCTCTTCCGTTCCAAAGCGACACACGTCGTTTGTACCGACAGTTGTTTGAAGCCTGTGTTTTTCGCAGCACCCGTTCCACATCTGGAATGACTCCCTCCGGTTTGCACACAGAGTGCACTCTGGACTCCTTCTCCTCTATGGCACCTAACGCTGGAGCTCCCAACTAGCAATAATCCCACCCTCTGTCGATGCCCGGATTGTGCAGGCCAGGAGGCTTTCTCTGACGTCTGGCTCATGAGCTATGAATCTTGTTGGCGGTATGATTTATGCTGTATCAATGTGTTAATGGGGTTATTCAAAGTAGTTGTATTGCGACAGTATTGTTCAGATGGATAAACTTGTATACCATAGTTCTTAAATTTTTTTTTTAAATTTGTGGTAAGTTCTATAGGACCAAACTGCTGAGGTCATCGGTCCCTAGGCTTACACACTTCTTAATCTAAGTTAAACTAACTTATGCTAAGGACAACACGCACACCCATGCCCAAGGGAGGACTCGAACCTCCGACGGGGGTAGCAGCTCGAACCGTGGTAAGGCGCCATAGACCGCACGGCTACCCCGCGCCGCTATATTTCTTTACAAGATGTAAATAATTATTTTTTAAAACAAATAACAAGATGTAAATAATTATTTTTTAAAATAATTATTTTTTAAATAACTGTTATTAAATAATTATTTTTTTAAATAATTAGAATTTTAACGAAATTTTCGCCTTTTTCATCTGCTTAATAAGTACTTATTATTATTATCATTTTCATTTGTAGATCCGAAGATGATGTAAATATGTATTTGAAACATATACAAGCGAACTTTAAAACAATATTATAGTAAGGGAAGAGGAAGTAGATGAGGATGAGATGGATGATTTAATTCTGTGAGAAGAATTTAACAGATTACTGAAAGTCGAAACAAAGCACATGATGCAGACGACATTCCCTCAAAATTACTGTGGTACCTTAAAAGACAGACTGCAGAAGATCAAACCTATATATATATATATAGCATTTGTAGATTTAGAGAAAGTTTTTGGCAGTTGACTGAAACACACTCTTTGAAATTCTGTAGGTAACCGGAATCAAATATAGAGAGCGAAGAGGTATCACCACTTCGTAAGAAAACAAGACTGTAGTTATTAGAGTCGAAGGACATGAAAGGGAAGCCATAATTGAGTAGGGAGTGTGGCGGGTTTATAGCATAGCTCCGATGTTAATCCATGTGTTCACTGAGCAAGTAGTAAAGCAAACCAAGGAGAAATTTGGAAATGGAGTTAAAGCTCAGGGACAAGAAACAAAAATTTTGACGTTGTTCGACGACGTTGTAATTCTGCCAGAGACGATGAAGGACTTGTAAGATCAGTCCACAAAATGAATTGATAAGTGGTTATATGATGAATATCAGCAAAAGTGAAACAAGGAGAACGAAATTTAGTCGAAGCAAGTGAGTTAATGCTAAGGGAGTTACATTGCGAGATGAGGCAGTGTAGGTAGTTGATGAGTTTTGCTACTTGTGCCCCACACTAACTCACGGTGACTCAAATGCAGCGGATATAAAATACAGCCTCGTAATACAAAGAAAATCGTTTCTGAAAAAGAGAAATGTCTTAGGAACTCTTGCCTGAAGGTATTTGTCTTATGCTGAGAAAAAATAATGTGGATGATTAATGGTTCAGATAAAAATAGAACGGAATAGGAAATTTTGCACAAAAATAGAATAGAAGATTTTGAAATATTGTACTACGGGAAGAATTCTAATGATTATATTAGTAGATTGGATAACTAACGAGGAAGTGATCAACTTGATTGAGGCATCAAGGAATTATCAATTTATGAATGGAAGGAAATGGGAGGGGTAATAAATTTAGAGCGGGGCCAAGGCGTGGCTACAGTAAGAAGGTTCAAATGTATGTAGGTTGCTTTTGTTATGTCGAGATGAAGGGTACTGCACAGGTTTAACTAGAATGGAGTGCTGCAACAAGTCAGTCTTCTGACTGAAGGCCACAACTACAACATAATTGCGGTACCTCTCGCGGAAAAGTGTTACATATTACCATAAAATGCTTTGTTTGGAGAACTTTACCAAGAAAGTAAGTTTGTCCACAATTGGTTAAGGTATTTAAGGAGTCCTCTCTTTCATTCATAACAGTTAAGAATTTGATGTCTATATTCAAATTGGGAGGAGTCCTCTTAAGGGTGATACATGAAAACGACGTCCCAGAATACAACCGCATATAATAGCCTCTATGAAATGAACAATATTGTACCTGATTATTGGTGACCAGAGGGTTATACATAACTGACACGATAGGTGTATCTTAACAAAGACATTTACCTGAAGAATTAACTGTCAAAAATATTTATGCTATTTTGTTGCCAATTCTAACCACACGGCGTAAACAGTACACGATTATTTCCCACAAAGAAAATTAAATTCTGCCACCAGTCAGTTGTAGATGTTGCTTTATTTTGAGAAGCACGATACGTTGCAAGAATTTATTCTCATTTTCAGACGCTTTTTCCTTCATGTTTTTATGTATGATCGTCTGATTGTGTGTTGTTCCCGCCTGAGGTGCCGTATTTTACTTATTTCTTCCTAGTTCTTTTTTTTAATTTTAAGCAAAACATCAAAATAGTATCAGCATATAAAGCTCTATAAACTAGCACTTAAAAGCGGTAATATTTAGATACTGTATAATAGATATTCCACGCTGCAGTAAATGTGTCTGGCACACCATCATTATACAGCGTGAAATGTTTACAGGAAAACATCAATATATCTCAGATTATACGTTTTTACAGAGATTACTCATATAAAGGTAAATTAAACTGCCGTCATTGTCAGCTTTACTTTATCAGGTATATGTGTGGGAATAATGAATCCATTTTCAATGGTGTGTTTGAACAACATTAAAAAAACGAAAGCTTTTTACATCAGTAACTTTTCATTCCGTATTGTATTTACGGATTTTTATTGTGCCACAATAGCTGAGATTCCGTTAGCAAACCTGTTTTATCACTTTTGTTCAGACGATGGAATATCTGGAGATGTTGTTCCAATTCTGAATAGATAACCCATGTCCTGAAGATTTTTATATTTTTTTCTGAATGTAGGCATTAATTGTCCATATATTTGGTTCTAAAATCTCCGCCAGTTTGTCCTACATACAGCTGCGAGCCATTCCTGCATGTTATATAAACACCTTATTCTTCATGTGGGTCTTTCCGAGTGTATACTTCTTATAAAAATATTTAAAAACGAGCACCTGAAAATGAAATAAATTGTCAACACACATCATGTTTGTTAAAATACAACAATATACATAAGGTGACTGACAGAAGAAAGCTATTTTCTTTGTGAGAAGTAATCTCATATTCATAAGGTAATTGGCTAACCCTCGAAAAACTGTATAATGGGTAAAAAGAAAATGGCTCTGAGCACTATGGGACTTAACATCTGAGGTCATCAGTCCCCTAGAACTTAGAACTACTTAAACCTAACTAACCTAAGGACATCACACACATCCATGCCCGAGGCAGGATTCGAACCTGCGACCGTAGCGGTCGCGCGGTTCCAGACTGAAGCGCCTAAAACCGCTCGGCCACATCGGCCGGCTATAATGGGTAAAGTTAAGTTGTGAACATTACTGAGCATTTGTTTTTGTGAAAGACTCCAACTGCTTCTGTGAGCTTATTTGTTGCCATGGCTGGGGCCTGGTTTCACTGCCTCAGACCAGGACACATAATAAACAGTAATTAAAGAGTAAATGGACTGCACCAAAACGAGAGAAATGCACTTCACCTCGAAAAGGTAAAAGCCAGTGTTTTCTGGGAAACAAAAAAGATTCTCACACAGAGGATCAACCATTAACTGGTGAGTTACAAAAAGACGTCAAATTTGTTCTGCAAGATACACGTGAGAAGAGGCCAGAGATGCAAAAGAAAAATATTCAAATTTCGTCAGGGCGATGCACCCACCCATACAGATGCGTTGTCAACGACAACCTGCACAAAAGAGTGACAAATTAACCTCATTTACCAGATTTGACGTCCGCTGATGTCGACCTATTTCCTTCTTCAAGGATATTTGACGAGGGAAAACGTTTTTGTACTCAGTTAACGGGATATGAGATCCGTTAATGGATGTATTGCTAACCTAACTAAAGTTCGTGAACTGCTCTTCACGGGGGAATGTACTCACTGTAGGAATTTTGCACAAAGTGCAGTCACTTTAAAGGCGACTGCATCGAAAAATATACATGGGCCGAACAAAACATTTCCGTTTGATGGCGTTGCTGCAGCGTATGTGCGACGTAGCGCGACTCCGACGCGAGGATATTAGCACTGACATGTAGGCAAGCGATTAGAGAGCCATTTCTGTCTTTCCGACGTGCGTTCGGTAAATACGGAAACGTGAACTATGACGGTGTTATTAACAAATGGGTCCACACAGGACGATCATGTTGTTATTATTTTCTTGACTGCCGAAGGACAAACACCGGTAGACATACATCGGAGAATGAAAATTATACCGGGTGATCAAAAAGTCAGTATAAATTTGAAAACTGAATAAATCACGGAATAATGTAGATAGAGAGGTAAAATTGACACACATGCTTGGAATGACATGGGGTTTTAATAGAACAAAAAAAAAAAAAAAAAAAAAAATACAAAAGTTCAAAATATGTCCGACAGATGGCGCTTCATCTGATCAGAATAGCAATAATTAGCATGACAAAGTAAGACAAAGCAAAGATGATGTTCTTTACGGGAAATGCTCAATATGTCCACCACCATTCCTCAACAACAGCTGTAGTCGAGGAATAATGTTGTGAACAGCACTGTAAAGCATGTCCGGAGTTATGGTGAGGCATTGGCGTCGGATGTTGTCTTTCAGCATTCCTAGAGATTTCGTCGATCACGATACACTTGCGACTCCAGGTAACCCCAAAGCCAATAATCGCACGTACTGAGGTCTGGGGACCTGGGAGGCCAAGCATGACGAAAGCGGCGGCTGAGCACACGCTCATCACCAAACGACGCGCGCAAGAGATCTTTCACGCGTCTAGCTATATGGGGGGGAACGCCATCCTGCATAAACATCATACGTTCCAGCAGGTGTTTATCAGCCAGGCTGGGGGTGATGCGATTCTGTAACATATCGGCGTACCTCTCACCCGTCACGGTAGCAGTTACAGAACCATAATCACGCATTTCCTCGAAGAAAAGAGGCCCGATAACGGAAGATGTGGTAAATCCAACCCATACCGTGACTTTCTCGTCGTGCAATGTAATTTCCACGACAGTTCTAGGATTTTCGGTAGCCCAAATTCTGCAGTTGTGGGCGTTGACAGACCCTCGGAGCGTGAAATGTGCTTCGTCGGTCCACAACACGTTACTCGACTAATCGTCATCTTCCGCCACACCGCAAATGCTCTCCGCTCCACTAAATCGTCAGGTAACAGTTCATGATGCCGATGGATTTAGTACGGATAGCATCGGAGGGTACGCCTAAGTGCCAACCAAACAGTAGTGTATGGAATGCCAGTGCGACGTGCGACTACACGAGCGCTCACTTCCCCGTGCATAGACGAACCCGCTACAGTCTCCCCATTTCTTCCTGAACTGTCTCAGCAGCATTACGCCTTGTGCTCTATCGGCCACTACGGGGTCTATCGTCTAAACAACCCGTGGCTTCGAACTTCGAAATCATTCTCGCCACAGCTGCATTTGTCAACGGACCTTTACCCGTTCGAATCCCCTTCCTATGGTGACAGGACCGTAACGCTGTAGTAGCACAATCCCCATCCTGATAATACAGCTTCACTAAAAGCGCCTTTTCAGGTAACATGCTGCGACTGCTGGCGCATCTGATTCTCTTTCTCATTACAGCTTCTTTTATACACGATAGTCATGCGCAGTCACTGACGTTTTGCTGTCCAGCGCCGTCAGTCGCACATTTTGGGGACTTTGTTTTTTTTTGGTTCTAATAAAACCCCATGTCATTCCAAGCATGTGTGTCAATTTTTACGTCTCTATCTACATTATTCCGTGGTTTATTAAGTTTTCAAATTAATACTGACTTTTTGATCACCCGGTATATAGGGTAGGACGTCCGTTAAAAACCACAGTTGTGGAGTGATGCGGCAAGGGGTGCTACTGCTTCTCGATAAGACACGTCCCAATATCGCAAATGTCGTTACGTAGAAGTTACGCCAACTCAAGAGGAAGACACTCGAGCACCCGCCCTGTAGTCATGATATACCGTATAACGTTGCGGTTATGACGCCTTCGGTCCCTTAGAAAAGGCCTTGAAGGGTTGACGCATCCTGCTGGACGACGATGTGCAGCAGGCATTTTTGGACTTCTTCACGCCGTAGGACACGGCGTTTTATCAAACGGGTATCTTCAACCTCGTACGTCGGTGTAATAATTCCCTTAACGCTTATCGCGATTTTGCCTCATTGGCATTGTGGACTGTGCAGCCTTCGAGCGGAAACTTTTTGATCGACCCTTCTACATGCAAATTTTACCTAAATACCATCTTATCCTCCCAGACCGAAAAATAGTTGGACGGCTTCATCTTATAGCAGCTGCATTAGTTGATGTCATCATGTTCTGTGAGCAATAAATGATATTGTATGTAGCGGCTACATGTACTCCATTCCAACTGCACATGCGACTAACCATCTGTTAGATCTGCATTGTTGCCAAACACAGATTTTCAGCTTCAAAGAAAACAATGGGATCCACTTTCGGTTCATCTTCTTTTTCTTGGTTTTACCCGAGTCTTTAGGAGGTCGACATGTTATTCTGGATTTGGCAGTGTTTGTGCTAGAGGGTATACGGGTTGGTCACCAAATTTCGTTTTATGACTTCTGTATTTCATTAACGTATATACGATTAGAAAAATTTAATATTCCCTCTTAAGTAAAATCGGCTTTCTGAAATAACATTCATAATAGACGCACACAATGTCCGGGTAGCAGAGCGCGCTGAAGGACCACTTCAGGATACGGGGAGCAAACGTGCCCCGATTCGAACCCTCCTCTCGGATTAAGGACGACGCTGCCGAGCCGGCCTGCCTGGATGTGATTTTTAGGTGGTCTCCCACTTCCATTTACGTAAATACCGGGCCTGAACCCATGACCCGCTTCAGTTACACGCTTGACAAACATTTAGAAAACGTGCTCACGCTTGATCATAGATTTACTGTCTACGCTGAGGGGCATCCGGCCGCCAACTACCACTAGCATTGCGTCAACCCATATGACAACACCAATCTCTCAGTAGAAACGGGAAGAAGCCAAAAGAAGAAAGACGCCATCAAATCGACTTACACCAAGACACTGCTTACTATAAAAGTTGAATTAAAACAACTTATCAGTGTCAGTCACTTTTTATTTTCTCCCAAGACGCGTTTCGAGAGTTTATACTCCCATCTTCGGGTGAAAAACAGCGATATCTTGTAACGTGTTTACCAGCTGGATGCAGCTAGTTGTTTGTTTTGATTTCATTTTGCTACAGAAAGTATAACAGGCACTTGCTATCATCATATGGCACTGCTTACTAGGGCAAAAATTTAAATGGTACCACGAAAAATAGTATTTGTACATGATTTTTTTAAATATTGTTTGCATATAATTTACTTTATACTTTACTACTGCACCTTGCTTCGTATTCTTTTCTTCTCTGAAATTTTGTTCTTTTTTTATAGGCCTACGTTTTCCTGTACTCATATATGTATTTATTCGTAATTCTGAAAATGTGACCAGCCCTCTTCAAAACGGTTCGCTTGGGGTCATTAGATGAATTTTGTAGAAGATTGATATACTCAGTGCTGGTGCCAGTCTATACGGGAAAACAGAAATTAATTACATAGGACGCCCTACAAGTAAGAATTAATCGATTTCAGCATTATATTTGCATTAAGATGACTGAGAAATCAACAGAAAGTTATTCGAACTCAATGAACAATGAAAGTCTAAAGTTATTCATTAACAATAAAAAAAGAAAATTAAATACGGCAGCTAACATTATGGAAATTCTAAAACATATTGCAAAGTTAAATCCATATTTAGGCACTCTGTCCGGAACCGCGCTACTGCTACGGTCGCAGGTTCGAATCTTGCCTCGGGCATGGATGTGTGTGATGTCCTTAGGTTAGTTAGGTTTAAGTAGTTCTAAGTTCTAGGGGACTAATGACCATAGATGTTAAGTCCCATAGTGGTCAGAGCCATTTGAACCAAATCCATATTTATTTTTATTTATATAAAACAGACAAGTTACCCAGGAAAGTTTAATTTCGTTTTTTTACTGTATTTTATTCAACGCTTTGTTGTTGTTTCGATAAGACAAATTTATATTTTTTCATTTTGAACTAAACGTTCTTCACTTTAGTTACTGGATTTAATTACACTTTGATTTTTGAATTTACGGTTGATTTAGTGGTGGTATAACTTGTGCCAACAACGTTAATACTGGGTCCGCCTTGTCACTCTTCACGTACGTTCTCGTTCAGCCGGTAACGTTTACCAAAGAAACGCGAAGATATAAAATCGCGCACACGGAGCTGTTGGTATTGTTGGAGGATTGATGAGCGCCTAATGCTTCGATCACATGCTATTAAGGAGGTGCTAACGACGTACCGAGGCTTATATGGCTTGAGCTGCACCGTATTCTATGCAAGCGTGGCGTTGTGGCTTCCACTGCTGCTCTGCCTTCCATCACATCACGTTAGAAAGTAAAAATCGTAGCTGTGAGCCATGTCGACTAAAAGGTCATCAGTTATAGTTTACAGTAATATTCACACAACACAGAGACGCGTTTCGGGATACAATGCTATAATCAATGTCAAAATTATCTCACCGAAACTACTAATGACGCACAAAGCCATCTCAGTATAAAACATGTTGAACAAAAATTCCTCGCCGTACTTTACAGTCGACCTGACCTCTTCCCTTTGTCACTCCCATCAAAACTCGCACCGCCCTCTTTCCGACCACGTTCATCTAACGCCGCTCTAACTGACCGGCAGTACACTCATATTCTTTGTTCTGTTCCGAAGGTACCAAAAAGATGTCCAAGTTTTTAGATTATTCCAGCTATCTACTTCCTAATAGCCTCACAGACCTTTTTAACGCCAATGTAAAGCAATGGCTTTTTCGTACCTCAAAATATAACAGGCAATAGAAAATGAAACACAACATTTCTCGGAATATCTGCAGCAATATTCCGGGGATTCTGAATTTATACAGAAACCTCGAAATGTTGCTGAAGTGAGTTCGCTATACACTCTGGTCGACAACAAAAAGTTTATGATCTAAAATGCTTTTATAGCCTGCAAATGCATTTTTCACCCACTGTTTCTTCAGAGATGACCCCGCTATTGCTGGATCCGTTAATTATGAGTAGTCTTCCAGCCACCACTGGGCAATGGTAAAAGCTGGTTTTTAAATTTAATTCTGTTGCAAAGTGCGCTGTCATTTGTCGTGAATATCATTTACCATGCGAAGGGGCAGCCTCGTACTTCGTAGAAAAGATTTGGATTTGAATTTTCGTAGTGGCAACTACAAGTGTGGTTTTCAATATTGGGCCGCCTTCACCGGTACGCGAGGCATGTAAACTTTTGTTCTGTGCGTATTCGTATTTTATGTGCTTGAATCTTAGTTTCCTTTGAGGAAGTTCCAGCCCTGGATTTGCATACCAGTTTATGGAACGTTGCGTTGAAAATGCATTTTATGTATCCGGTATATCAAAACAATCTTCGTAAATCCAACGAGCTGTTTCGACTCGAGTGTGTAATTGTTGTCTCACTAAGCATGCCATTGCGCGTTAACCTACACGTCCTCACTTATATGTTACTTGATCTCCTGATGTGGCAACATGCGAATAGATGTTCAAATGGTTCAAATGGCTCCAAGCACTATGGGACTTAACATCTGAGGTCATCAGTCCCCTAGAACTTAGAACTACTTAAAACTAACTAACCTAAGGACATCACACACATCCACGCCCGAGGCAGGATTCGAACCTGCGACTGTAGAAGTAGCTCGGTTTCCGACTGCAGCGCCTAGAACCACTCGGCCACAGCAGCCGGCGAATAGATGTACTCGTATATGTATCAAATAATCATCGCTGCACCTTAGCCTATAGACGAGTTAACAGTAACTATTTGCGATATACTGTCGATATGGTTCACTACCAAATCCTGAAAACTGGTGAAACAATAACACCGTTGGAAAAGTGGTCCCTGCTATATAAAGTACAGCAGAATTACAAGTTGAATGAAATTTTATATACGATGGACGTTCAGTAAGTATTGCAACACTTTTTTTTCTTGATGTAGGTTGGTTTTATTTAGGATTCCAATGCCCAATATTATTCCTCACCCTTTTTGGCTATTAAACGCTATTTTTCAACATAATCTCCTTTCAATGCGACCGCCACAAAATTTAGAGGGCCTATGTACTCGCATGGTATCATTGTACTGGTACCAACGTCTAGGTGCATCAATAACTTCCCCACCATCAATGTAGTGCTTACCGCGGAGTGCATCCGTCGTTGAGCCAAAGAGCAGAAAGTTAAAAGGTGCGACATCCAGGCTGTAGGGTCGATGAGGAAGAGCAGTCAAATATTGTGAGCTCTTCTCGAGACAAGCATTTTTGTGGCGACGAACACGCTGAAATGGTTTGCTCTGTGTCCTGGGGGTAGCACAATACATTTCCGAACTGATCGTTGCGCCATGAGAGAGGAAATCAAACAGAATAACCACTTGGGAGTCCTAGAAGACGGTCGCCATGGTTTTACCGGATGAGGATGCGGCTTTCCTTAGGAAGAGGTGGTGCAGCGTCACTCCGTGAATTTCCGTTTTGTTCCCTGTTCAAAGTGATGAACCCATGTTTCATCGCCTATGACTATATTCCACACAAAATTGTCACGATAATCTTCGTGCAAGCAATTCCTTAAAGACAGTCCTTCAACGCTCTTAATGGTATTCTGTTAGACGGCGAGGATATCAGCGGGGCCACTCACTGGTGGACGAGTGTGCCAATACTACCAACAAATATTGCCTGTTGCGCAGCAATGTGTTTGTGATCGGTCGACCACCTCGAATCAGAGCGTCCGCACGTTCCAGCATTACAGGAGTCACAGCCGGGAGCAACCGGCCAGCTCGGGGGATATCGGATAGGTTTGCGCCACCCTGTCGCATAGAAGACAGACGCCTTGCCCAGTGACCTTTTTTCACTACCAGGAAGTAAAATGGTCTCTGGAAACACGGAGTTCCGTGCGTTTGGAGCCCTTACGACAGAACAAAATTCGTATCTTGGACTACGGTGCTTTTCCGTCTCATCGATATTCTCCACATTTCTCAGTAGTCGACTGAACCTCTTGGAAATAATTAACATATTTCCTACTTTAAAAGTTCACAAATAAAGCAACACTCCTGAAACATATCGACGTCCTGTTTTCGGCGGTGGACATCGAACTTGGGTCAATTTTTCTTTCGCATCCGAATGCTGCGATATGTTGTACCTTCTTGGTGAAGCTTTTCCAATCATTAGCGTAGTGTGTCAAGTTTTTACCCGAGTTGTGTTTATCTCTCGGGGAATATGGCAGTTTGATTTTTTACGCAGTCATCTACAATTGTTATGTTTGGTGGTTTCTCTAACAGTAAAAAAAAGAGGCTTTTTAGATATCTACTACAAGAATTTCAATTCTTTTGGCGCATTTCCAACGTCCTCTAATATGGTTTTCTTTATTGTATATAAAACAAGTATGCGACAGCATTGTTATAAAAATCCAGATCATGTTTTCGTGTTTGTTTTTTTTTCCAAGTTATAAACACAATTAGATGTATACTGTTCTCGAATTTTCAAAATTAGTTCTTCCTACAACCATTATTTTTTTTTTTTTAATCGGTGCTTCGTTTACATTATCAGACAGGCTGTTTCTTGAGCACTTGCAGACACACAACTGAACTTCTTTCTTCTTTTTTTTTAAATTTCAGGTGTCATCAGTACGCCTGTATACATATGTTTATCGTTAGTTTGCCAACAATGCCGCAAATATCACAATTGTGTTTGCTGTCTTGTCTTTATTTTTGTGTGTGAGACCATAACAGTGACCTAGAAAACAACGTCTACATTAAGAGTTGCACTCAATAATAAAATAACGAATTACCAAACAAATGTAAATAATATGTAGCAACTCTCTCTTTCTCTCTCTCTCTCTCTCTCTCTCTCTCTCTCTCTCTCTCACACACACACACACACACACACACACACAAACACACACACACACACACACGGACGCACGCACAAAAGAAACAAACAATCAAACTCTGCAGTCTAGTGTCACCACAACGCAAAAACCGAACACGGCCCCTGTGATCCATTTGACGATAGTACGTTCTAGAGACGTCTGAAATCTAAAAGTTCTGAAATCTCCGACCTGGTTGTCACGAAGTTTCCTGCCAGTCTGTGGACAGCAATCACAAACAGTTCCACAGCAGCACAGATCTAGAGAAGCGATTGCAAGAACTCTCACGTAGACTTAATTACCATTAAAAATTCTATAATATGTGTGTGTCAAAAGTTGTTTGTGTACTGTAAGAACAAACTAACACTGCAAAGCCATACTCTATGGTTCGTTATAATATGCGTGCTAGTAACGAGGGAGAGAGAGTAATTTTGAACGATACATGAAATTATTTCCTCTATCCCACAGACGATATCAATATAACAACAGAGAATCACTGTTTTAACAACTAAGGAATCATAGCAAGCATCAAAAATTATTCTAGCATGACTCTTTCACTTCGCAGCGGATTGTGCAGGTTTGGAATTGCCTGTCAGCTGTCAGACTAAAACCGTATGCCGTAACTGTGAGATGGCGAAGTGATAAGATACTAGACTCGCATTCTGAAGGACGTCGTTTGAAATCCCCGTCCAGCCATTCTGATTTAGCTTTGCCGTGGCTCATCTAAATAGTTTAAGATGACAAACTTCCTTACCTTAATTCAAGCGAATGCTCGGTTTCTAATGACATTGTCGACGACGTAACGTTAAAAACTAATTTTCCTTCATTGCATAAAATTATCTATCGAACTGGGGATGTTTCAAAACGTTGCATACTTCGCTGCAGAATGAATGATTCATTCTGGAAACAGCTCCATAGACTATGGCTAAGACGTTTCTCCCAGGGTACTACTACAGCAAGTAACGCAAAGGAGCTTCCGTGAAGTTTGGAAAAATACTGACTTAACTGAAGGTATCAGGAAAAATTTGTGGGTGGATACCACAACGGTACTAGCGTTGATTATGAAATACGTGGCTCTAGCCTCCAGTCTTAGTAAGGCACATATTATTAATACAAAATGGTGCTATGGATTAGTGGATTAGTCTGGAGGGGAAAGCAAGTAGTGGAGTTGTTCTGGTTCAGGGGCCATATTCAAGGCTGTGGTGTAAACAGATACCTTACCCCCCCCCTCAACTCCCTCCCACCCCACCCCCCACCCCCAACGCCTCGCAGACAATGTGTGGTGAGTTTCATGGTCACTGTGTAACTTGTTATCTGTCATTTGTCCCCTCTTCCACTGCCTACACCTCTGGGGCACTTGAATGTGGTACATTGAAGGTCACGATGTAACCTGATAAGCCAGCCACAAATCTTGAGCAATTACATGACATAAAAATGGTGGGAAAATTAAAGTAACACATCCACTGTGTTAGCCCAGATAATGATGTAAGATGAGGACACCCTTCCACACTGATCTAGGAAAATACACACATCAAAAAAGTGTTGCATCACCCCGGTTTCGAGAGTTCCGGAACCTGTACAGGAAATTGGAATAGAGATCAACATAAACATCATTTACGCCCTTTGTGTTGCTCATGAAAACCACACATTGCTTGTTGTACCACCATACAGTGAGACCTTTATAGGTGGCGGTCGAGATTGCTGTACACACCGGTACCTCTAATATCCAGTAGCACGTCCTCTTGCATGCCTATTTTCACCATGGCATACTATCCACAAGTTCATCAAGGCACTGTTGGTCCAGACTGTCCCACTCCTCAATGGCGATTCGGCGTAGATCTCTCAGAGTGAATCGTGGGTCACGTCGTCGATAAACAGCCCTTTTCAATCTATCCCAGGCATGTTCGATAGCGTTGATGTCTGGAGAACATACTGGCCACTCTAGTATAGCGATGTCGTTACCCTCAAGGAAGTCATTCACAAGATGTGCACGATGGGGGCGCGAATCGTCGTCCATGAAGACGAATGCCTCGCCAATGTGCTGCTGATATGGTTGCACTATCGCTCGGAGGAAGGCATTCACGTATCGTACAGACGTTACGGCGCCTTCCATCACCACCAGCGGCGTACGTCGGCCCCACGTAATGCCACCTCAAAACAGCAGGGAACCTCCACCTTGCTACACTCGCTGGATAGTGTGCTTAAGGCATTCAGCCTGACCGGGTTGCTTCCAGACACGTCTCCGACGATTGTCTGGTTGAAGGCATATGCGACGCTCGTCGGTGAAGAGAACGTGATGCTAATCCTGAGCGGTCCATTCGGCATGTTGTTGAGCCCATCTCTATCGGGCTGCATGGTGTCGTGTTTGCAAAGATGGACTTCGCCGTGGATGCCGGGAGTGGAGTTGCGCATCATGCAGCCTCTTGACTCCACGTCCTGTGGCTGCACGAAAAGCATTATTCAACACGGTATCGTTGCAGTCAGGGTTCCTCATAATCCTTAGGTAGCGGTCATCTACTGCAGTAGTAGCCCTTGGGCGGCCTGAGCGAGGCATGTCATCGACAGTTCCTGTCTCTCTGTATCTCCTCCATGTCCGAACAACATCGCTTCGGTTCACTACGACACGCCTGGACACTTCCCTTGTTGAGAGCCCTTCCTGGCACAAAGTAACAATGCAGACGCTATCGAACAGCAATATTGAACGTCTAGGCATGGTTGAATTACAGACAACACGACCCGTGTACCTCCTTCCTGGTAGAATGACTGCAACTGATCAGCTGTCCCCTCCGTCTAATAGGTGCTGCTCATGCATGGTTGTTTACATCTTTGGGCAGGTTTAGTGACATCTCTGAACAGTCAAAGGGGCTGTGTCTATGATACAATATCTACAGTCAACGTCTATCTTCAGGAGTTCTGGGTAGTGGGGTGATGCAAAACATTTTTTGATGTTTGTACAATGTTTTCAAAATGGTAGAAATCTCTCCCCTCGCACCACTGATCTAGACCAATAGTATCACATTAATGTGGTGTGAAACCCTTTCTCTTTTCTCACTAGAGCAGTTGTTAGGAGCCTCGTCATTCAAGGTATTCGTACTTAAATATGGCAGTGAATATTACCATAATTTATTAGCTAATACCGTTTGACACTACGCTGTGGGACTGGGCTGTGTCTGGATTACTAGAATTTAATGACATCATAGCATATTCAGTAAAACGCATGATTTAAGATGCTTTGACATTACAGTGTGTGAGTGGGGTGCTACTGAAGTAACGTTGAAATTAATGACGTCATGACATTTTCTGCAAGCACACTAATGTATTATCTCGTACCTTCCATTGCTATTTACATTTTTTAAACAATTTTGACTGATTTTCTCTGACCTTTCAAAATTATCAAACAAAAATTCATAAAATAGAATACTTTACATGTTTAACAAATACCACAGTGCATTATTTAGAGAAATAAACCATATCTATGTACCAAGTCTATGAGGCCCTTGTCCCTGTATTAGTAATGTATGATATCATAATGTGTTAAGATCAATGACATTTTCTATAATTACTCCAATGTATGATCACCTCCCATTGCAATTTAAAATATTCTCCCAATTTTCAAAATCCTCAACCATTGGTGCAAATAAAAACGAGACTGATCGATTTCCACAATTCATTATTTTATCTACTGCTATGTACTAAGTGTAAAAAGAACTTGTCCCTGTATTCTTAACGAGTGGTGTTATAGTGCCTTAAAAACAATGATATTTTCTGTAAGCACTAGAATGTATGAGCACCTCACCAATCGCTATTTAAATTATTTGGACCTCCCCCGCCTGAATTCCAAAGATGCATGAAACTACAAGACTGGACATTTAACACAGTACAGATAGTAAATTCTTGTGACAGATATCTCAGCATTCAGTACTGCAGCCATCAGACGCAGGCCACTACGTCGCCACAGCTTGAAGGCCAGGGAAGATGCAGGTCACCGCCTACGCAGTGATGTGCAGGCGACACGCCTTGGTTGCTAACAACAGCTGGAAGCGTTCCACAGGTCTTATAAGTAGTGTGTGTGAGAAAGAAAGAGATAAGTCGTTTTATCTTTGTCACACAACAGTATGTGTATATGTGATGCGTAAAGGCCATAGCATTCCACGCACACATTGGGGTGAAAGGAAGATTAGGGTTTAACGTCCTGTAGACATTGAGGTATTTAGAGACAGGCACACATCAGAGAGAGTGAGTAAGAAGTGGGATGTCCTCTATCTCTGTAGCACAAGTCACCGACCGTCAAAAATTTTCCTACATACCTTGACAGCAGCCAGCAGGAAATAGCCAGCAGAGCCTCACCGGAGAATGCTGACCCAGTCTCACTAAACTGCAACTCACTGTACCTTAGGCTGTATTAAATGCTCTAACATTTTTTATTACCTGTCTGCCTGGTTCCAGAGAATATTTCAAGTAGTGAATTGTTATTAAAATCATTACATCACAAGCGGAATATCATTTGTCCATCCATTCATTCGTTATGAAGCATGCTGCTCAGATCGATCCAAACCTTCATATGCACCAAGTATACATACCCTAATACTTGTAACATTACTTGGATTCTTGCAGGAGGGAGTATGGAACTACGTGTTCAATGTTATAGTCGTCATTTTGCCCGTCTAGGCATGTAATAATTATTTCACCATGTCTGTCCCTTCACACATGCATGTCTGGGGGAACAGATATTGCTTACAATCCACACCTGTACTAAATATTGCGAAATTTATTTGATGATTGCTAATTCTTTGACATCAGCTGTATTAGGTATAGAACGAGGCAAGCTGGAATTCCAAAACAATTAAACATTGATGCAAATGCCCTTATACGAAAGCAATGGAAGAATGTCATCTGATCGGATGAGTCTTGTTTCACACTGTTTCCAACTTCTGGCCTAGTTTATGTTCCAAAAGTGAAAGATGGCGGGGGTTCGGTGGCGATTTGGGCAGCCAATCCTGGTATTCCATTGGCTCCATGATTACTCAGTAAGTTCCCATTACTGCCAGGGATTACGTCACCTTTCTGGCTGATCAGGTTCATCTCGTGGTACAATGTTTGTTCCCCAATGCTGAGCCTGTGTTCGAAGACGACACGACCCCTGTCACACGGCTCGCATCGTCCAGGACTGGTCTTGTGAACACGAGGATCAATTGTCGCATCTACCGTGGCCACCGCAGTCACCAGATCTCAATATTATTGCGTCTCTGAGGTCTACTTTGGAGAGAAGAACGCGTGATCGCTGTCTAATCCATCACCGTTACCGGAACTTGCCGCTATTTTGCAGGAATAATGATGTAAGGTTCCCTTTAAAATCGTACAGCAACTGTATTTATCGATTCCGAGGCGACTGGAAGCTGTATTGAATACCAACGATTTCCTACACCATATTAGACAAGGTAATATGTTGTTTTTTCTGTGTTCTCATATTTTTATCCAGCGTGTGTTCTTTTTGTAGAAAGTGTGATAAAAGGAACTAAGTCCAAACTGCCTGTAGCTCTCACAGTCGTAAGGGACGTGGTGAAGCGAGTGAAGGAATGCACACTGGCAGAAGTCGGGCGGCTCCGCAACGTTGGGTTCGCGTGCTTGCAATTGCAATCGAGGCCGGCCCGCGGCTCGCGGCTCAGAAGTTAACCCAGATCGATGGGTGTTCGCGCTGAGATGTAATTATGTTGTCTGCACAGCAGCGACAAAGAGAATACTGGCTCCGGCGCGATCTGCATGCTCAAGTGCACTGGCGATGCCATGACGTGCCGGCTCGCCATCTCTGTGTTCCTAGTTCGGAGCACAAGGAGAGGCCAACAGAAGCAGATAAGGCCCAAGACACAACCTGCGAACAGAAATATGCGACGACTCGAGGTTCATTTAAGTCACAAAACAGGGAAGCCCGTGGGCGTAAATGTACACGAGGTGGCATAAATCGAGGAAAACCTTGTGGGCACGAGGGCTGATCAACAAAGACTGCGACTGATTTTTTCCAGTAGCTTCCGAGATAGTTTCCTATCTGTACCGCGACTATTTGAAAAGTACTGGTTTTTATGTGTAATTTCCATATGCGGCAGCACTCTGTTATCCATAGGTTGGTGGTAATGCTCTATTTTGTAGACGCTCTTTGCTTTTCGCATACCAGACATTGCAGGTGACACGTGAGGAGCAGTACAGCACAATAAAATTCTGTGTATGTTTAAACCACACAGCCACTAAAACTTACGGAAAGGTGCAGCAAGCGTACGGCGAAGATGCACTATCTCGTGCAACAGTGTTTAGGTGGGTCAAGGACTTCAAAGAAGGCCGACGTGTGTGTGTTAAGCAAGGCAACCCCGGCGTTTCGGCTTCTGCTGTGACTGAAGCCAATATCAATACACCTGCTGTGATTGTATGTGAAGATTGGTGGATAACATTACGTAACCTCAGTGAAGCGTTGCGACATTCATTTGGCAGTGTCTTTACTTTTATGTACGATCATGGCCTTAGGACCTATGTTTGTGCCCGTTGGTTGCCACCTCTGTTAACTCCTGAACCAAAGGCTGTGCGAATGGAGACAGTCCGTGAGGTACTGAGTCTCCATGCTGATGGATAGAATGCGTTTCTGGACTCTGTCGTCGCTGGTGATGACTTATGGCCGCATCATTATCATCCAGAAGGAAAAGAGACAGCACAATGTGGGAATCGACAGATGCTCCAACACCAAAAAAGACGAAAATTGTTCCATCTGCAGGGAAAGTGAGGGTTATCACATTTTTTGACTGTCATGGAATGATTTACCAGCACCCAGTTCTCGCTCACACAACTCTGACAGAAACATACTACATGTCAGTATTGGCTAAACTGTGGACGCACATTGCAAGGGAGCGACCGCAACTTTCTCGGACTTGGTGGCGATATAGTTATGACAGTGCGCGGCCTCGCGTGCCAAATCAAGTCATGCCGTTTCTAGCTCACTGCAACGTTACCTCTGCAACACATCCGCTTTATAGCCCAGATCTGACAAACATCACTAAGGCAAAGCTTCGGGGAATTCAATTTGAGAACTCTGAAGCAGTGCTGAAGAAAAGTGATGCGACTGTCGAGAACCTGACACAGAATGGCCTGCACCATGTGTTCCAGGACTGGCAGAGACGCTAAAAAGTGCATTGAAGGGGGAGGCGAGTACTTTGAAAAAGATCATGTAAACATTCAAATGGAGTAATAAACGTCTGTGAAAAAAATCTTTGTTGATCAGCCCTCGTATAAAGACAGAGTTTAGCGTTTCAGTCTTCACAGTATGCTTGGGTTTCACATTATGCGTACCAGTCAACTATGGCTCATTGACATTTTAGGTAAGGGCAAAAATCTTTAAGGTTTTTTGGTAATTAAATATCTTGCTTTTACAATGAATGAATATTACAGAAGAGCAATTATTAGAGCATTTTATATTCTTTTGCTTTCCTTAGCCGACGAGGACTCGGTTTCGCATTAAACTGTTTTCATAGCGACTTTCTAAAATTGTTATCCTATCCCTCATTACCTTCTACAGGACAAATTTATCAAACACTTGATCAACAATATTTTTTAATCTCAGCCATTGATCGTATTTTATCCACCGTAGAGCTTCATGAGGATGATATAGAAGAAGAAAACATCTTCTATGGGTTACATATTACGTAGGAATTTCTACTATAGAAAATCGTGGAGGAAAAGAGAAGGAAAAAGAGGGAGAGGAAGAAGAAGGTTTGGAATGGTAACAGATGAGAAGAGAGAAAAAAATTACAAGCAAGTGAAGAAGGAGCTCATGATAGACAGATATGGGGACACCCAGTTGATACCTGATTGAAGAAGGGTTTACTGAAAGAGGGGATGAACGTTTGCTGTTGGCTGCACAGGTACTTCCAGACATTGTGATGACAGCCTATTAATCAGAAACGTCTACCCAGCTTTCTATTTATCGCTAAACAGTAGAGATAAACGATACTATTAGAGCCACTTAGTCGCGTAGATGCAGTTGCTGAAGAAAAAATAGAGAGCCCATTTGTTGCCAGCAGATTAACTATGTTCTCCTAGGTAGTATGTTATCCAAAACAAGCGCTCGAACCTGAAACATAGTACATTATGACCACATTACATATATGTGCATGTGTGTCTGGGTTGGTGGCAAAAGGGGAGGATGGGGCATACACATACATGTATGATCAAAGCAGCCCCTGGTTTAAGTGTACCACGCGGCTTCAAATCAAAAGCCCTCAATCGTCCTGGAGAAGACAGTACAAAATGCGAACTCTGAGCAGAGTTAGATGTCTTCGACACTTCAGCTAGTCGCAGCAGAGCCGGCGACGGCCGTAGAACGCAGGCGACAGACGTCATCGCTGCCATCCAGAATTACGACTTGCAGCCAGCGTACTCAGGAGAACCTTTGGCAGACATACTGTCGACCTTGTTGTCATTAACTTAAGGCAAACCATACTCCTAACAGTGTTGCTCCTAATGACTAGCAGTTGCTTAATCTGTACAAATCCAGATATAGCCGGATGATTTTCTGCTGTCTCAAACTATGATACGGTTCGTATTTGCACAGCTGTCTTATGATCTACAGAGAACACCTCTTAGCAGCTGATAAGGTGTACGAGTAAAGCTGTCAGGCCAATACATGCACTCGGGTTCGTCCCAGAGATCCGCAATCGCATCACTTTTACCCAATCATTTTCTGGTGATAAACAACAGGCAAGGCCGATCCATCTCTTCCTGCTTTTGCAAAAGGGCCTCATCCTTCAGATTTTCCCACGTCGCATCTTCGGCTCTATAGGGATACGAGTGGCATGTCATGCTAATGGAAGTCTTCTTGTTTTCATTTTCTAGTCAATGTTTGACTGCCACAGAAATTCAATTTCTGATTCTTCCTTCTACCCCAGGTATCGGCTTCTCTCACTGGGGCAAAGACTTGCCTCAAATTTTAGTTAATATATTACACTATCCCCTAATAACTGAAACTTTAATTCTGTCACGGGAAAATCTGCGTATAACACTAACGTACTGTGAAACCCGCTAATGTTATCCTTTGAGAGGATTCCAAAGTTCAATCGTGCTTGTGTCTAATGGAAAAGTGTGTCGGACTATAATTTCGAATTATGTGAAGTTGACAGTAAAACCAAACGGACACTAACCTTGGGAGTTAACAGAAGTGGTAAAATTATAAGTGAATGATAAATATGAACGGTCGCCAGCCGAATTAGGCACATTAATTAAAATATATATATTTGAGAAAATTGCATATTAGTTGTTAAAGTTACTTTTGCTCAGATTTCCCTTTGAATAGGAAACAGGAAACAAACTGACACAGTGTACTCTGCACTGTGTGCCGCAACTGTTACGAGTAACACACACACCAGTAAATTATTGGGAGAAAAATCCACAGTCAACGTCTATCTTTAGGAGTTCTGGGAACCGGGGTGATGCAAAACTTTTTTTTAATGGGTGTATAACTATTAGCCCTTAGCGGCCTTCCAAACAAAATCAAAGTCCCTAAACGCAATGAAATACGATTCATGTCTCTTTTGGCATAATGTAAAATAATATAAAGAAAAAATGAAATCATTCCATAAGCAGAAGTATCATATGTTTGTTTCTTCAATAGAATCATCAGTCACACACCGAACGAGCAACACTATTTTATGTTCACTACATACGCATGAATTACATTTGGTATAAAATTAATTTTTCTTTCTGTATTTGGATGGATCACAGGAGTCACATCTTCGTTTCGTTTGCAAACTGTGATTGGCTGTGACAGTGAACCGTTTCCGCAGCTCCTTTTTTCCCCTAAGAACTTGGCAACTGTATAACGATGAGCCCTCGTAATACGTGGGTTGTGTATTCCTTTTTCCATCAAGGTTGGTTGGTTGGTTGGGGAAGGAGACCAGACAGCGTGGTCATCGGTCTCATCGGATTAGGGAAGGATGGGGAAGGAAGTCGGCCGTGCCCTTTCAGAGGAACCATCCCGGCATTTGCCTCGAATGATTTAGGGAAATCACGGAAAACCTAAATCAGGATGGCCGGACGCGGGATTGAACCGTCGTCCTCCCGAATGCGAGTCCAGTGTCTAACCACTGCGCCACCTCGCTCGGTTTTCCATCAAGGGTATGGCCAAAGTGAAAGTGAGGCTTTTTAGGAAAGTAGCCCGTGAACGTATGGGGAAGGAAGCTTGGTTCGAATTATATTTGAATAAAACGAAACATTTCACAACTGCGATATCTAAGATTCCGAAGAAGTATCTCAGCGACCACCTTCTGGTTTTCCGTTTGGGAGGCCTGTGTTTGCAAAGTTTATCCAACACGTCCATTCCACCTTTTATTAAGTTATAGAGTTTAGTAAATTGCTTGTTCCTTTGTGGTGCGTTGGTGACAGTAGGATAGCCGTTTTATTCTGTTTAGGACTGAGTGAAACCAACATTTTGTTGTTTTCATAGACGGACTTTACAATTTCAGCCGGAGATGTAGACAACATTTGTGATGATGTCTCACGCTTATTTTTTTTCTCTATTTCGTTATTAAGTCCAGGCAAGTAAGTAATCATGTTTGAAGAAAAGGTTCGTGAATATCTTGAGCGTAAAGGTTTGTCAGTCCAGATTTATTTGCTAGCCCATTCCTGACTGAGAACCTCTGTCATCTGTTCCTTCTCCATCACTCTTGCAGCTCTCACCCGCATCACCATAGTCGAAAACATCTTCTTCTGTATCACTGTTCATGTGACTTCCATCTTCAAATTAGGAGACTGACCTTACAGGCCATGGTCACCGTCCTCTTAGTCTGAAGCATACTCCTGACAATGAAACTCGGGTGGAACTGCCTCAGGGTTGGGTAACGGTTGTTTCCAAGCAATTTTTGGGATCTATAGCAAAATTAGTAACATTACTGGTAGGGTTGGTCGAAAACGGTAACACTGTAGATAGGAAGCCAAGGTCATTTAACCGATAGTTACAGTCGCTCCAATAGCCGTAGTACTACTGGCTCGATTTCCTGCTATGAGAGGGTAGAGCAAGGTAGGGGGAAATTGAACCGTTGGAGTGATCCGACCCCCACCGTACCGTTTGAAGGGTAAGTGTTCAGGAATATAAAGACTGGTATGAATCATGTTAAGTCGAAGATCATATCCGATTTAATAGTTTATAATGTCTTACAGCACAAGAATACATGTGCGTGAAAAGAACTCCGAGAAAAATGCGTTGTGTACACTTTCAATCGTCTGTGCGGAAGCTGCCTACCTTCTTTTTCAGTCATTATTAATTTTGGTGCCTTTTGGAGGTTTGGCAGTGTGATTACAACGCCGACTAAAGCTGAGAAATATTGGTTCCACTGTAGCGAAAGAAACGCACTGCGCAGTGTGGAGTGTAATACAATGGGGTTACTGTATCTTGCCCCGCTCGCCGTATTAGGCAGTCGCTGGCCATTGTGCGCCGCGCTCTTAGCAGAATATCGCCGCTGATTGCATAAACGCCATTCTTCTCTTCTCGCAATTCAAACGGAATTGTTCATGACGGTGTTCCGCGTCGGTGTTTTGATTTTAGTCAGCTGCAGCAGCGGAAGCGGCGAGCTAAGGAACCGATGTGGACACATGCATATGCAGGCCGGCTGCTGCCCGCGCTCATTTCGATTTCAATGGGTCCTCGGATTGCCTGATACTAACTTCCCTTTCACTGGCAAGAATTCTTCCCTGCAGGGGCCAAATAATTTCTGTCGCTTCATTATCCACGTTTCTACGCACAGCATGTTTTCTACTTGGCGCTTCTTGAAAAATTGAGCGATCAAGGGGTAGGTGTCGTCTGGTATGCACAAAGTGCGCTTCTCTGTTGTTGGCTTTGTGCATTCCACCCCCGTGTGCAACCGCGCCGACCCGATCTAAAAATACCGGCGAATTAATTACTGATGCGCGCGATCAATAAGCCAGCTAGCTTTTACGCTGCCCACTTACGTCCTCGGCCGCTGCTCCGGTTAGACGCTTGTTTTGTTAGAACAGCGGGTGAATCCCTGCTGCTTTGCCATCTGCTTCAAAGTGCCCCTGTTAATGTGATGTCATTCTGGTTCGAGCGCTCAAGCAGAAGCTGAACTCTGATAGAAAGAGGACACACATTTCTGTAACGCAGTACTTTCGTGACCGTCGTTATTCGTGAGCAAGTTTTGCGGTTCGTAGGCCGTAATGTAAAGGTAAAACACGTCCCACCATCTTATCGAGGTGGTTCCGTACGTAAGCGACCTTACACGATTAATACGTCGATGTGGAGTGTTTCGCCAAGCGACGTGCTAGTTTAAATCCCCGTCCGGCCACCCAGATTTAGATTTTCCGTGAGTTCACAAATTGCTTAAAGTGAATGTCGGATGGTTTCTTTGAATAGGCACTGCTGAATTCATTCTCAGACCTCTGCTTGTATTCATCTGTTGTAAACTTCCTTTTTGTGGAGTTTTTATTTTTTGACATACGCAAAAAAAGTATCAAACGCATAACAAACGTATAAATTTCCTTCTTTGTTTTAGTGTGGAAGATGTATTCGTTATTGTTAATAATGTAAACGATTATGTTCGTACCTCTTTTTCTTGTGCCTTTTCCCCTCATCGGCACAGGATCGACGTGGCTATTAACGGATTTGGCGTGGTTAGTTTAAGGGGCGGCCGGATACCTTTGCAGTCGCTACCCCCTCCCCTCCGCCCCATCATCCTCTCCAACTGTCCGCTTGTAGCTGTAGTGTTAGTCATATGAAACTGAGCGGAAGTTACCTAAATGTTGCTGAATCGTGTAAGTAAGGTGGGATTTGGGTACCAGCTCGGTATACACCCTGTAGGATGTGGGGAAGTGCCTAATTCAGACTGGTCGGCGCACTGGCACCTCGTCATTAATCCGACAGGCGGCTTCTGTCGGGGGGTCAGCGCATCTCCTCGTCCCGGATGTGATGCTTTAACAAGCACGGTTGTCCGGGCGGGTATTTATTTTATGTTTACTGTAAAGAGTATTAAAAGTATGTAGATGACTGGTATTCTGAGACTGATACGTACATGTATTGTGTTGTAACTGTTTCCTGTTCCGGTTTGAGAACGGTAAACGATGAAAATACCATCTAACAAGGAAACAGTCAAGCCGACATGTAGAAATCAGACCTTGAATGTTTTATACTGGACTAGTACACCAATAGAGCCGCAATTTTAAAATTTTGGCCGCTAAGACACTCTGCAACTATTATTAACTGTTGAAAATTGGCAAATTCGTAGGCCGCTAAGTGGCTGGAGAAATGTGCATCTCTACTGTAGCTGTAGCAGACAGCGCACTCGCAACACGACAGAAGCATAGCCTTGGTTGACAGCGCGTCGGCCGGCCGTCGTGGCCAAGCGGTTAAAGGCGCTACAGTCTGGAACCGCGCGACCGCTACGGTCGCAGGTTCTAATCCTGCCTCGGGCATGGATGTGTGTGATGTCCTTAGGTTGGTTAGGTTTAATTAGTTCTAAGTTCTAGGCGACTGATGACCTTAGAAGTTAAGTCCCATAGTGCTCAGAGCCATTTGAACCATTTTGAACAGCGCATCGGTAAACAGGTAACACGACAAAAGGCGAGCGTAATTTTGTAAAGTGAATTTCAGTTTCCGTTGACAGTTTCTCTTACACATTTTCTCACAGTTACTGTTGGCTCGAATTTGCAACTTATTTAATATCCTTAATTATTAGCAGTTGCGGTTGCGATATCGCTAAGTGTTAACAGTGGAGATGAAAATCAAATAATTTCCGTTGTGTTTACTTCGTATGTGCTTACCAATACCATCTGTTGCTGAGCAAGTGCCAGAGTTTCGGAGTAATGTGTAATGCTCGTTGGCCGGCCGCAGTGGCCAAGCGGTTTCAGGCGCTACAGTCTGGAACCGCGCGAACGCTACGGTCGCAGGTTCGAATCCTGCCTCGGGCATGGATGTGTGTGATGTCCTTAGGTTAGTTAGGTTTAAGTAGCTCTACGTTCTAGGGGACTGTTGACCTCAGAAGTTAAGTCCCATAGTGCTCAGAGCCATTTGAACCATTTGTAATCCTTGTTGTCAACTTCACAAGGATGAAATATGAAGAAAGTGGTATAGAATCTTAATTACCTACTTGTCATGCAGACCACTATATGTGTTACTTAGTAGTTAATTTCTTGTACATTCTTTCGAATTATATGGACATTTCATTGGGAGAAACAGGAAATAACACTGATAATTCCGTGAATTGTGGTTCGAACGATGGTGGTTGTGCTAATTAAAGTCCAGAACAAAAATTCAGTATCCCCCTAGAGCAAAGAAAACGTTACAGTAATAGCTTTCAGTGACAAAAAAAGTTGGTTAAACGAAGAAGGGAGAAAACGCTTATAGTTCAATGGTGCGCGTAGCCGGTTTCGTTTCGTAAAATCTGAACGTGGATTATATAAACGAAAGAAAGGTTTACACAAACTACGAAATATGTACCAAAGTAAAACTCTCAAAAGTGCGAAAGAAAATACTATTCAGAAACTTTAGAACTGCTCATGGGAGTCAGTGCACAGTTACTGAGAGAGATCTATGCAACTGGGCTCCTGAATTGCAAGTGAGATGAACATTACTGATTCCAGGCTTCTTTGACCAAGTTAACACATTTAGGAAATTATATGAAAAATAAAATCGCAAAATTGTGAAGTTTACTACAAGTAAACTTGTAGAGGAGACGTCATTAATAGATAAAACCATAGTGTCTTTAGGACATCGGAACTACTGTTAATGTAATTTGGATTCCACCCAGAAGTAATAGCGTGATTCAACCTCTCGGTAAAGACATTTTTAAACAGTGCTCATCATTTTTCAGAAAGTTTTCGTGGAGTATAATTTCCGATAGCTCTTTCTCATTTCAGGTTTATCTGCGGAACCGTATTGTTAAACATCTGACATGTGTGCATTGCCAGTTTGCAGCACCACGTTTTACGAAATTTGATCAAGTATGCCTGGAATGCAGCACAATATGCAGACCAACGGCTATGACCATTTCTTTCTCCACCTCTTATTGTGCCTACATAAAATTAGTAACCACTGTGAAGTACCTGAATGCGCAAATTTTTCTTTTATTAGGTATGCATGTGGTAAGAAAAATGTCTGTTTTCGTTACCCATTAGACGCTGCGCATTTTTCTAACGCCTACAGCGAATAAACGGGGAACTGTTTCATTGATAGTAAAATTTATATTATTGGAAAATTATCATAAGAACTGTGCTACAGGAATCATTATGAAACATTTCATGTCAACAAAATAAAATACTGATTAAGGAAGTCGTCTGTAATGTAACATTATACACTGCCATGCTTTTCTTTCCTCTACAAGTCACTTGTGTAATGTTTACAACAGTTTAGCTGTCGATATGAACAGCAAGCTATTCAAAAAATTATTTATTTGCGGCATTTTTGGTATAGTTTAACTGTTTAAAATTCGCGTTAGTGCACTTTGGTTCCGCGCTACAGTGTGCTACGTTCCCTTGTGACAGCTTCGTCTGGTTACTCGCCGATTCGCGCTCTGGGCAGGAAAGGCAGTAAAAACCTCTGTTACAAGCGGCTCTTTGTGCGTCCAGAATGAATAACTTTGACATTTTTTTTTAAATACGCTAAGTGCGCCTTAGCAGCTAAAACTTCTTTCGGTATATTCCTCCAATTTGAAAAATTTCAAGGCACCACTGGACCATTTCCTCGAAAGCCTAAAGGACGATAGTTATTGGAACGACCTCGGTTTTGGGAGCTGGCAGAGGACGTGTGCGCGCGAACATAGCAGCAATCAGGGCAAAGCCATGGCCTCTGACGCCGCGACGAAGCTCGTTACTCGATGTGCAACGACCGAGGGAGGTGGTCCAGTGGTAACGTACAGGAGAACGGAATTCAAATCCCCGTCTAGTCATCTAGCTTTGCGGTTCCTATGATGTCCTGCATCGTTTAGGGATAATACCGGGCACGACCGAATTCTTTTCCTATATTTCCTTAATTTGATCTTATGATCCGTTTCTAGCGACCTCATCGTCGAATGGTCATGACACCCTGGTCTTGCTTTCTCTGTAGTGTTCAGTAGCTATGAAGACATTGGCATGACAAAACAGCCACACTATTCTCCCACCGGCAATTATGAGCTGGTTTCAACAATTTTGAGCGAACTGTGTGATGCAAGAAGAGGGCTACAGCTCCAGCACTAGCCCATAATCGCCTGCAGCTCATCATCATCTTCAGTGAATGTATAAACTTTCAATATTTTTGTATTAGGACATGGATCCGCAAAATGATTAATTACGTCGCTGTAAACTGTACCATCTGCATAGCTGTGAACATGATACGGCAGTACATGCATTTCATTATTAACATTACCATTTAGTTAAGTATCTCGTTTCGTTCCAAGAACATCCACTACGGCTACTAGAAAATTCGTCATTTTTTAATCAAACAAGCGCCAAAGTTGAAATATCTAGATGAATGGATACTTTTTGTACTTAATTTTCGTAAAGATAGAACAGAGGCAGAAATATCATAATGCTACTGCAAATAAAACCGGTCGAACACATATCTAAACACTTAGGGCACTTTCAACACGGGGGTTAATACGTGAAGTGATCAAAAGTATCCAGACACTTGGCTGACAATGACTTACAAGTTCGTGGTGACCTCCATCGGTAATGCTGGAATTCAGTATAATGTTGGCCCACATTTAGCCTTAATGGCAGCTTCCACTCTCGCAGGCATATTTTCAATCAGGTTCTGGAAGGTTTCTTTGGGAATGGCAGTCCATTCTTCACGGAGTGATGCACTGAGGAGAGGTATCGATGTTGTTCGGTGAGGCCTGGCACGACGTCGGTGTTCCAAATCATCACCAAGAATTGTCGAGTAACCACTCCGCCACGGGCCGTGCATTACGAACAGGTGCTCGATCGTGTTGAAAGATGCAGTCGCCGTCCCCGAATTACTCTGCAACAGTGGGAAGCAAGAAAGTACTTAAAACATCAATGTAGGCCTATGATGTGATAGAGCCACGCAAAACAACAAGGGGTGCTCGACCACACCATAACACCACCGCCTCCGAATTTTACTGTTGGCTCTACAAGCGCTGGCGGATGACGTTCACAGGGCATTCGCCATACCCACGCCCTGCCATCGGATCGCCACATTGTGCACCGTGATTCGTCACACCACACAACGTTTTTTCACTGTTCAGTCGTCCAGTGCTTACGCTTCTTACACAAAGCGAGGCGTCGTTTGGCATTTACCGGCGTGATGTGTGGCTTACGAGCAGCCACTCGACCATGAAATCCAAGTTTTTTCACATTCCGCCTAACTGTCATAGTACTTGCAGTGGATCCTGATGCGGTTTAGAATTCCTGTGTGATGGTCTGGATAGATATCTGCCTATTACACATTACGACTCTATTCAACTGTCGGCGGTCGGTCAGTCAACAGACGATACCCTTTTGTGCTGTACGTGTCTCTTCACGTTTCCACTTCACTATCACATTGGAAACAGTGGACCAAGGAATGTTTGGGAGTGTGGAAATCCCGCGTACAGACGTATGACACAAGTGATCCCCATTCACATGACCACGTTCGAAGCCCGTGTGTTCCGCGGAGCGTCCCGTTACGCTCTCTCACGATGTTTAGTGACTGCTGAGGTTGCTGATATGGTGTATCTGGCAGTAGGTAGCAGCATAACGCACCTAATATGAAAAACTTCTGTCTTTGGGGTGTCCAGATACTTTTGATCACATAGTGTACCTACACTCATGTTCAGAAAAAAAACAGAACACCTTGAACGACTATAGATAGGACGTTAATTTTCACAGGATATGTACATTAGTATGTTCTACAGAAATGATTAGTATTTCAGTCACCTCGGTTCAGCATGAGTCTTGTTTGCTAGTAGGCACATGGTCCGCCATGGATCCTGATAACTTGTCCCACGCTCAATGGCATCGTCCCGTATAAGGCGCGAATGACGTGCTGTGGTATAGCTATCCCTGCTGCATTCACCTGGTTCCGAAGTACATCTGGTGGTGGTTGGCATTGGGTCACAGCGTTGCACCTGTCGTTTCAACATATCTAACACATTTTTCATTGGTGACAAGTCTGGTGATTTGGCGAGCCAGGACAAAAGGCTAACATTCTGTGACACCAAGAGGGCAAGTGTTCGTGCATCTACATGTGGTCGTGCATTGTCTTGCTGAAAATGAGCATCTGGGGTGTTGTGCAGAAATGGTGTGGCTGTGGGTCGCAGGATGTCCTTCACGTAGGGTGGTGCGACCTGACCCTTCTCGTCGTGTTGTACGGCCTTCCCCGAACCATTCTGACCCACACGTGTTGCACTGCCGAAACCCTTCGTCCCACACGAGCAGTAATTTTCGGAAGGATGCATCGCATTCTCTCATGCCAATAATGCACCGCCTTTCAAATTCATTGATTTGACGGTAAGGTTCGCGCAAAGGTCTGAGAGGCATCTTCCACGTCTGCTCAAGTCACACTGATCATTTGCCTCCGGTTTATAGCGACAAAGAGAGCCCCAGGCACATTTTACCGGTAGGTGGTGTTACGCGGCGATATCAGTCTTGACCCTGAACCCGCGGGCCGACATGGTTGAAATGCTAATAATTTCTGCAGAACGTACTAATGTACATGTCCTGTGAATATGAACGTCCTATCCCTAGTCGTGCAAGGTGTTCTGTTTTCTCTGAACAGGAGTGTATAAAATATTTTTCATCTCCAAAAAATGAGTAGTATACTATTGTTATTTTGCCGAACCTGCATTAGTAGCTGACAAAGAAGAGGAGCTCCTTGCTGATGCCTGACTCTCTTAGGATATTTCGTTGCTCTGGGAATAGCTAAAACTTTCCCATTCTGAAGTCAACACACCGCAGATCGACTTTCCACTTTATTTTCTGGGACTTAAGCAAGATATTCTGAGATCTATTATTTCCTCTTTAATGTCAACAATCAACAAGTAGTAATTTTAGAACAGATATTTCCTAACAATACCAAATGAATAACACATCTCATATGAAATGACTGAATTTTCCTCGAGTGCCTACAGGATTTTTCACTACACTATTCTCTGTGTATGGAAGACGATACCTCCTTTTACAACTAAGCCTGATGGTCCATTCCTCAAGATGACTGAGCTTGTTTTCGTCCTGTAGTGTAGTGGTAAGTATACCACTCCGAGCCAAGCTAGCGCTGTTGCCAGATCTCCCCCTCTCCCACTCCCCCTCTCCCACTCCCCCTCTCACCACCTTCTGCCTCCTCTCCCTCCCCCACTCCTGTAGCCCAATTCCCGAACATATAATATGATGCTCGGTTATCCTACTGGCTGAGTCATATGAGGATAGCCGGCACAGGTGCCAGATTTTTGGGGTCCTTATGAGATAATTTAGTATCAATTAATTGTTCTTATCACTATAATTTAGTATCCAAGATGGCTGCTTCTATATTCATGCCATACTTACCTTCATCACCAAGATTTATTCCCCTTAGATGGTTGATGGATATTTTTTCGCGACATCATTAATTATTATAATTTTTGACCCAATATGGTTGACACTATGACATGTGGCTACCCAAGACGAGTTTCAGACTATGACGTTACAGAGGACTTAACCCAGTATAAAAACGGTGGAAAATGAAAAAGATCCAAGTAAGATAGCTTACATACTGCATGGTCTATTTAGGCAGGAATGTTTCTGGATCCCACCAGACATGCATGTACAAGTTTTACGTTTAAAAACACGTTGCAGGCATCGACAGCACTGTGCTAAGCCTAAAATGGTAAGAAATTTAAAAAATGCAAGACAATTTGCTTGTTAAAAAACAATTCGTTATAAAACATGCTGCAGCTCGCTCAAGTCGTCGCCAGCAATGCTTTAAATATATAATGGCACGAAATTTTAAAAAAGTTCGATATAGTTAACTGTTAAAACAATTAATAAAGGTTTCAATGCATTACAGCAGTTTAGCAATGTTAATCATAAATCGGAATAAAAAAGCGTATGCACTGTAAGGAACTAGGTGTAGCATATTTAACGTTTTAAAACCTATAAGCAAACTTTTACACACATGCAAAACACATGGCTACTGTGTGCAGAGGACTGCCAGAGATAAGAGCACACACTCGCCAGCTACTCGCGGTCCACTGTCTTACATCACACAGGCTCCAGCTTGCTACCCCTGTTTACATAGGTGGGAGCGCACAGTAATCGTCACACTCGCAGCTCACGGTGTCAAGCGTGGACGGCCACTTCACTGTACTGCAGGTTATTTCTTCTCCACGCACATCCGCCTGCTCCTGCATCCCAGCCGGCACTATCAACTTGCCTGCACGTCTCTGATGTCACGTACCTTGCTTATCGCTCACTCATAGCCAATAATCTATTCATTCTGCGTTATATCATTCATTTCATCATGTGCCTGCCCTTAAGCGGGGTGGTGCAGCCCCTTCAGCCATATGAATAAATATACACTATAATGTGTCTATCAAACCTCCAGGCAGTGGCTGCATTCTATATCCCTGCCATGTAAAGGGACTGTTACCCAAGCTCCAACAGATATGTTGAACAGTACCTACCAGGCGTCAGGTAATTTATAGTGTCTGGTAAACATCGTATAGACACAGACCGCAACATAGATGCATCAGCCCCCTCCCACAAATCTAGGTCTCTTCTGCTATTGGTTGGATGCATGGTATCATCAACACAAGCTAGATGTGCAGACATCCTCCCTCCCCCTCCACTCGACCCTCAGGCGACTGTACATAGAACACGGTTGCACCAGTTGAATTTACGTCAGTATTAGTCTATCTGCTATGAATTGTACATGTGAAGAGCGCTCTGGGAGGCTGCTGAGGACTGACAGAGCAAGTATGTACCTAACCATTTAATATGCATGTGTTCCTTCATGTGTGTATGATTTAATGAATATATTTGATGTTATAGAAGACAGCATAACGTCACCTCTGATTGGTGACAATACGCTAACTCGCCTGATGGAGATTATAGTCACTGCAGAAGCAGGTGACTGATTTGGGATTACTGAATCACCACATCACCACGATGAGGATTATGCTCATAAGTACCAATCTTGATAAGTACATGTGCTGAAGAAAAAAATAACTTTACAGTGGTTTTATAACTTTCCTTATCGTCCCATCATTTTTTAATGATGTGAGTCTTTTGAGGAGTATACATGGTCTGCAACCAGTGTACGGTACTCCTTGGCCATCACGATGCCTTGCATGGGCTCCACTGGACCCATAAATGTTCCCCAGAGCATAATGGTGCCGCTATCAGCTCGTCTCCGTCCTGTCACACAGGTGTCAAAGAGCTGTTCACCTGGAAGGTGACGGATTCGGGCATTCCCATCGGCACGATGAAGAAGGTATCGCGATTCATGAGACGATGCAATGCTCTGCCCCTGCGACAACGTCCAGGGCCGATGGTCACGTACCCATTTCAGTCGTAAATGCCGATGTTAATTGGCACATGCATGGGTCCTCGGCTATGGGGTTCCATCGTTAGGAGTGTTCAGGGCACTTTGTGTTCAGACACTCTTGTACTCTGCCCAGCATTAAATTCTGATCTTAGTTCCACCACAGTTCGACGCCTGTCCTGTTTTACCGGTCTGCCCAGTCTATGACATCCGACATCTGTAATGAGGGGTGGCCGCGCAACCCAATGATGTCTGGACATGGTTTCACCTTAGTTTCGTCACTTGTTGAAGACAACCGCCACAGAACTCCTCGATCACCAGACAAGTCGTGCAATTTCGGAAATCTCGTGCTGAACCTCTGGGCCATCACAATCTGCCGTTAGTCAAACTCAGACAGATCGTGCACCTTTCCAATTCTACACATGAATAGCACGCTCACTGATACTACTGGACGGGTTTACATTCATAGTAGGTCGGTGGTCATAATGTTCTGACTGATCAGTGTAGATGTTGATGAAAGTATTGTACACATAATAACCGAGCCTAGTCTGCAGGATGTACATATAGTTATCTCCCTGAGCGTAAACACTGCGCCCATCCCAAATGACGCCAGCCCATCGGCTGCAAATGATGATATACGTAAGTAACATGGTTGCCTCTGTATATACAGGGGGTGGACAATAATATAAAAACACCAAAAACACAACACATTACCGTGCCCAATACGGTGCAGGAAACATAGTGGCATTCAAAATGGCTTCCAATCATCTCAGAATGGATAAAGACAGGTCCCATATGGTTTTCAAGGAATCAAAAGAGCGACCAGTACAGATAACGTTGACGGAGGTGGACAGCGATCACTCGCCTTTCTCTCCAAAGCAGACCACATGGGCTCAATAATGTTTAGACCTGGTGGCTGTGGTGGCCAGAGGAGATGCGAAAATTCTTCCTCGTGTTCACAAAAGCAATCCTGCAATATGCAAGCTGTGTGAACAGGGCTCTGTCGTTTTGGAGCACTCATCACCATTTGGGAGCCAATACACCATGAGATGGATCTTATCTGCCAAAATGTTCACATAAAAACTGGCAGTAATGCGACCTTGCAGAGTAACCATCGTTTTCATAGAATACTACGACATGGTTGGCCATATCGTCGCCAAACCCCTGCCATGTTTCACTCTTGGGACGTAAACGCAGCCAAAAGCTACAAACAGTGTGAAACACCTCTCATTCACCCAGATGACTTTCTTTCATTGTTACATAGCTCAGTTGTATGTCTTCAGCACCACGCTTTCTTATTATGGGCAATTGATAGACTGGTTGCGGGATTCCAGCTCCCGATGTAATTTCCCCCTCATGGAGATTCCTTCTTGTTATTTTGCGGTGTGGGATCCTTACCAGATAAGGCTGACGGAGTACATCGAATAAGTTCAAAGAAGGGCAGCACGTTTTGTATTATCGTGAAATATGGGAGAGAGAGTCACTGAAATGATACTGAATTTCAGCTGGACATCAATAAAAGAAAGGCGTTTTTCGTTGCGACGGAATCTTCCCACGAAATTCCAATCACCAACTTTCTTCTCCGAATGCGAAAATATTTTGATGACACGGACCTACATAGGGAGAAACCATCACCGCGATAAAATAAGGGAAATCAGAGCTCGTACGGAAAGATATAGGTGATTCGCGCGCTATATGAGATTGTAATAATGGAGAATTGTGAAGGTGGTTCGATGAACCCTCTGCCAGGCACTTCAATGAGATTTGCAGAGTATCCATGTAGATGTAGATGTAGATGGTGCTGACGCGGTTCGTGAATTCGAAATTCGATTCTACAGTGCCTTTTGTGTCTGCCGTGCTATTATTTATCGTCACTGTCCTCTTCAATGACCGTCTGTCGCGATCACTCAACACGCAGTTTTGCGGATGATAATCCTCCATTTTCCTTGTACGCGGCATAAATCTTTGAAACGATGCCTCTTGGAACACCAAACACTTTGGCTAACTAGGTTTCATAAACATCCACCATACGAACACCAACAACCTGCCCACTTTCAGCATCACATAGCTCCGACATAATGCACTCACAACTACAAAGAACACTGTTATGGCCCTGACTAATACTTGCAACGTATTGTTGGCATTGCATTGGTGCCGTTCGTGGTGAAATACAATAGCACATCCTGCAGGTTTGGCTCGGCATTCTGACGATCTAACGCACCAATCGGACAAAATTTGGCATGATATCCCTCAGGAGGACATCTAATAACTGTGTCAATCGATGACAAGCCGAATAATTGCTTACAAAAGCGCCAGAGGTGCTCCAGCGCATTATTGACGTACTGTCTTTGTGAAGCTGTTTCTTTTGAATCGTCCATTTTTATAGAGAGTAATTGGTTATCGTAGGACCACTTCCTGTGTGTTTAAGAATGCTTTCCTGAGTGAACATTATTCAACAGAATTCTTTAATTCTTTGCTGTCTACATCAATTTCATACATTAGGGTAGAACCCTTTTTATTAATTATTCATTTGTTCATTTAATTTATTCATTTAATATATCTATTTATTTGATAAATACGCAATTATAGGTAATGCATAGACTATTTGACAGCAAGATCACGTCTACAGGTCATTATTTACAGTGAGTTAACTGCTGGGCATGAAAACAGACGTGCGTGGCTCGACCCTATGACATTATCGAGTTGTTCTTTTTAAACATAGCCATGCATGGTCCATTTACCTAAGGCGTGAGGAACATCAGGTGCAGTGTTATCTAGTTCGCTAGTTAGAGAGGACGAACTATTCAGCAGAGTATCCATTATTTAAAGTCGCAACTGAAAGTGTTGGTTTGTTTCCCGTTTCACACGCACATTATTTTAAAACAGAATTTTACGTGCCCATTCGATAGAGAAGTCCCAAATCAGTCTAGCTCAATATTCGTTTTATCGATTTCTGTTTACAGAAAATGTAAAACACGAAGAATAACAATTGCTCCAGCACTGTCAGCACTGCCCTGAGCCTTAATGACAGCTGCCGCCACGCAGCAGCGCTGGTCAGTTGCTGTTGGCCTACTGGCTATTCTTCGTATTCTATTGCCTCTGTTAATACCTATCGATAAAACAGATATCGCACTAGACGACTCTTTCGAATGTTGTTGTTGTTGTGGTCTTCAGTCCTGAGACTGGTTTGATGCAGCTCTCCATGCTACTCTATCCTGTGCAAGCTTCTTCATCTCCCAGTATTTACTGCAACCTACGTCCTTCTGAATCTGCTTAGTGTATTCATCTCTTGGTCTCCCTCTACTATTTTTACCCTCCACGCTGTCCTCCAATGCTAAATTTGTGATCCCTTGATGCCTCAGAACATGTCCTACTAACCGGTCCCTTCTTCTTGTCAAGTTGTGCCACAAACTCCTCTTCTCCCCAATTCTATTCAATACCTCCTCATTAGTTATGTGATCTACCCATCTAATCTTCAGCATTCTTCTGTAGCACCACATTTCGAAAGCTTCTAGTCTCTTCTTGTCCAAACTGGTTATCGTCCATGTTTCACTTCCATACATGGCTACACTCCATACAAATACTTTCAGAAACGACTTCCTGACACTTAAATCTATACTCAATGTTAACAAATTTCTCTTTTTCAGAAACGCTTTCCTTGGCACTGCCAGTCTACATTTTATATCTTCTCTACTTCGACCATCATCAGTTATTTTGTTCCCGAAATAGCAAAACTCCTTTACTACTTTAAATGTCTCATTTCCTAATCTAATTCCCTCAGCATCACCCGACTTAATTCGACTACATTCCATTATCCTCGTTTTGCTTTTGTTGATGTTCATCTTATATCCTCCTTTCAAGACACTATCCATTCCATTCAACTGCTCTTCCAAGTCCTTTGCTGTCTCTGACAGAATTACAATGTCATCGGCGAACCTCAAAGTTTTTATTACTTCTCCATGGATTTTAATACCTACTGCAAATTTATCTTTTGTTTCCTTTACTGCTTGCTCAATATACAGATTGAATAACATCGGGGAGAGGCTACAACCGTGTCTCACTCCCTTCCCAACCGCTGCTTCCCTTTCATGTCCCTCGACTCTTATAACTGCCATCTGGTTTCTGTACAAATTGTAAATAGCCTTTCGCTCCCTGTATTTTACCCCTGCCACCTTCAGAATTTGAAAGAGAGTATTCCAGTCAACATTGTCAAAAGCTTTCTCTAGGTCTACAAATGCTAGAAACGTAGGTTTGCCTTTCCTTAATCTTTCTTCTAAGATAAGTCGTAAGGTCAGTATTGCCTCATGTGTTCCAATATTTCTACGGAATCCAAACTGATCTTCCCCAAGGTTGGCTTCTACTAGTTTTTCCATTCGTCTGTAAAGAATTCGCGTTAGTATTTTGCAGCTGTGGCTTATTAAACTGATTGTTCGGTAATTTTCACATCTGTCAACACCTGCTTTCTTTGGGATTGGAATTATTATATTCTTCTTGAAGTCTGAGGGTATTTCGCTTGTCTGAAACATCTTGCTCACCAGATGGTAAAGTTTTGTCAGGACTGGCTCTCCCGAGGCTGTCAGTAGACCTAATGCAATGTTGTCTATTCCCGGGGACTTGTTTCGATTCAGGTCTTTCAGTGCTCTGTCAAACTCTTCACGCAGTATTGTATCTCCCATTTCGTCTTCATCTACATTCTATTCCATTTCCAGAATATTGTCCTCAAGTACGTCGCCCTTGTATAGACCCTCTATATACTCCTTGCACCTTTCTGCTTTCCCTGCTTTGCTTAGAACTGGGTTTCCATTTGAGCTCTTGATATTCATACAAGTCGTTCTCTTATCTCCAAAGGTCTCTTTAATTTTCCTGTAGGCAGTATCTATCTTACCCCTAGTGAGATAGGCCTCTACATCCTTACATTTGTCCTCTAGCCATCCCTGCTTAGCCATTTTGCACTTCCTGTCGATCTCATTTTTGAGACGTTTGTATTCCTTTTTGCCTGCTTCATTTACTGCATTTTTATATTTTCTCCTTTCCTCAATTAAATTCAATATTTCTTCTGTTACCCAAGGATTTCTACTAGCCCTCGTCTTTTTACCTACTTGATCCTCTTTTGCCTTCACTACTTCATCCCTCAGAGCTACCCATTCTTCTTCTACTGTATTTCTTTCCCCCATTTGTGACAACTGTTCCCTTATGCTCTCCCTGAAAATCTGTACAACCTCTGGTTTAATCAGTCTGTCCAGATCCCATCTCCTTAAATTCCCACCTTTTTGCAGTTTCTTCAGTTTTAATCTACAGTTCATAACCAATAGATTGTGGTCAGAGTCCACATCTGCCCCTGGAAATGTCTTACAATTTAAAACCTCGTTCCTAAATCTCTGCCTTACCATTATATAATCTATCTGATACCTTCTAGTATTTCCAGGATTCTTCCATGTGTACAACCTTCTTTTATGATTCTTGAACCAAGTGTTAGCTATGATTAAGTTATGCTCTGTGCAAAGTTCTACCAGACGGCTTCCTCTTTCATTTCTTTCCCCCAATCCATATTCACCTACTATGTTTCCTTCTCTCCCTTTTCCTACTCTCGAATTCCAATCACCCATGACTATTAAATTTTCGTTTCACTTTGTAAGTAGGCTGTTTAGTTTTTTTTATTGGTAACGCCACCTCTGTATGAAAATCACTGGCTGTGCTGTGTGCAGTCTGTGGCTGCTTTGCGTTGTTGTAATACTCGCCATTGTAGTGTTGGGCAGCGGCAGCTGGATGTTAACAGCGCGTAGCGTTGCGCAGTTGGAGGTGAGCCGCCAGCAGTGGTGGATGTGGGGAGAGAGATGGCGGAGTTTTGTAATTTGTCATGAACTGCTATATATATTATGACTTTTGATGATACTAAGGTAAATACATTGTTTGTTCTCTATTAATATCTTTCATTTGCTAACTATCCCTATCAGTAGTTAGTGCCTTCCGTAGTTTGAATCTTTTATTTAGCTGGCAGTAGTGGCGCTCGCTGTATTGCAGTAGTTCGAGTAATGAAAATTTTTGTGAGGTAAGTGATTTCTGAAAGGTATAGTTTAATGTTAGTCAGGGCCATTCTTTTGTAGGGATTTTTGAAAGTCAGATTGCGTTGCGCTAAAAATATTGTATGTCATTTAAGCACAATCTTGTATAATTGTTCAAAGGGGACGTTTCACCTTCACTACCTGAATAATTTCTTTTATCTCATCATACATTTCATCAATTTCTTCATCATCTGCAGAGCTAGTTGGCTTATAAACTTGTACTATTGTAGTAGGTGTGGGCTTCGTGTCTATCTTGGCCACAATAATGCGATCACTATGTTGTTTGTAGTAGCTTACCCGCACTCCTATTTTTTTTATTCATTATTAAACCTACTCCTGCATTACCGCTATTTGATTTTGTATTTATAACCCTGTATTCACCTGACCAAAAGTCTTGTTCCTCCTGCCACCGAACTTCACTAATTCCCACTATATCTAACTTTAACCTATCCATTTCCCTTTTTAAGTTTTCTAACCTACCTGCCCGCTTAGGGGACCTGACATTCCACGCTCCGATGCACAGAACGCCAGTTTTCTTTCTCCTGATAACGACGTCCCCTTGAGTAGTGCCCGCCCGGAGATCTGAATGGGGGACTATTTTACCTCCGGAATATTTTACCCGGGCACGTAAAATTCCGCTTTAAGAGTCCTTGCGGGGAGGGTGTTACGTCCATTCAGCAATGGTGATTTCTACACATACACATTAGCATTTTGTAGAAAAAAACTATGTATACTGTTTTTACACTTTTTTAGTTGTAAACCCTTACATATATTTGGATATATGAACGTGGTTAAATAAGAATGCAGTTTGGGGTCTACATTTGACATGGCTGGTTCATACACGTTTCCACATACTAATGCACAGCAGGTGATTTCTTCCGATGGGTGCAGAGTTTGGTAAACTAACTTCATCAAATTGGACAACATTGTTTCATAGAATCTGTAAACGTATAGCTGCCAGTTTAGTCGGTTGTCTAGAGCATTCTGGATCGTGTAACCGACATGCATAAAATTTTAAATGTTTGATTTTAGAGATGAGTGCACTTTCTTTCGTTAGAAAGGTTAACCATTCACGAGAAGTCCATATGGAAATCATATGATCACCTATACCACTCAGGAAGTTTGAGCACTTCCGATGAACATGGCAGCGATTTCCACCGAAGTATCATATAGATAAATACACTTAACCAAGGATAATGTCAGTATTGTATCACTAACTTCAATATCTTCGAAAGCTATTACTGGGTAGAACTCACGATCCAACGTCGTTCCCAAACCAACGCATTTACTGCCACTGCTGCCTAAAATGTATATTAAATTAAACAGCATTATTTTCACGTTAGGAGGTTGCCATGGCTTTACCTCACAAACACGAAAAAAAATACCAATATTGAGTTACACATAGATAGGACTATATTATTCTACTATATTCTACTACCATCATCACAATCATCATTACAACTTACACGATGACTACATCGACGAGGTGAGGGGTGACTGCATTGATCTTGAACGTTTGGATACATTCACCTTTTGAGTGTGCTTATACGAGTGGAAAATCACTTTTTAAGTACTGTTAATAAACATCAATTTGCAGCAGGGTATGGAACTTTGAAACACAAAATACGAGGCCTATTCGGAAAGTAAGGTCCGATCGGTCGCAAAATAGAAACCACTGTGCAAATAAAAAATGTTTTATTTGCAACAGTTAGCTACACCCTCCAGCTACTTCTCTACATAGTCGCCACTCCGGTTTAGACATTTGTCGTAGAGTTGTACCTACTTTCCAATACCGTCGTCATAGAGGGAAGCCGCCTGTGCTTCCTGCCAGTTCTCTACGCTGGTCTACAGCTCGTTGTCCGTGCCAGAACGTTGTTTTCATAGATAGCGGTTCATGTGAGCAGAGATGAAACTCAGGGAGAGTCAATTACGGCCTCTATTGTGGGTGATCAAACACTTCCCATCGAAATCGTTGCAGGAGCGTCTTCATTGCCCCTTCAGAGTGCGCCCGAGAATTGTCCTGCAGAAGGAAACGTACGACAATTATGTTATGTGGGCTACATGACATCAGGCGAAATCTCACACCAGGCCCTCATACGTGGCGGGAGACACTATTGTTCTAAGCATTTGTACGTGCTCACTGTGTGCTCAGAACTGAAAAGAGCGACGTGACGCGATCGACGGGCATACTAGAGACACTGACCAGCACATCTGTGCAAAGCTTCATCGTATTTTTCACTGTGGTTTCCATTTACAACCCCATCGGACCTTACTTTCAGAATAGCCCTCGTAATGTACAGCAATACCTTTACGCTTCGGGTATAAAAGAAGCATACACTGGGCTCTACGTTCAGTTCATCGCTGTCGTTCGTGCTGTCACCAGGTATAAGGTTGAAAATGAATAAGGTTATGATAGTCGACCTCAGATCAGATAAGTGCAGAGCGACGATATTAGTTGTTAATTAAAATGATTGGAATGAGTGTATACTGCAAGTTCTGAACAATGAAACATCTTTCAACAACTCATCCGTTAAGTAGCTGCTAAAAGAGAATGATGACTGCAAGAAGTTAGCGTTTTCAAGATATCTACGAAGTCCAGCCATTCTTAATATTCTGGAAGAAATTATTCCCTAGAATGTAATGATGCTGAAAGTGGAAGATCTTGTATTCGATGTGAGAGAGCGTGTTAATGTTAATTACTTGTTCGAATATTTTATATCTAAAGTGTGTGTAAGCTGCTTTTTGAAGTTTATAAATACCTGAAAGAAGAGTGTCATAATTTGAACACAATGACGCCATTTTTATGTAATATTTTCCACAGATTTCATGATTAACCCCAAGTGTTTCATAGTGGTGCCCTTATTTCTAAGGGGGTTTTTGTTACAAGGAATGTATTTGAATGGTGAATGTCAGACTGATGGACCTCCTCTTACTACAAAATGCTTGGAGGTTGTAAAAGAGAACAAGTAAAATAATTTGTTTCCATGTATTTTGTGTCTTTTTCTCTTTCTAAAATCCTTAAAAAACTATATAGTCATTACAGCTTAGTCAGTTGGGGGCAGGATAGTAATGAGACTACTACACTTCGTATAAACGTCTCCAATTACCTTACTGACTGAGCTACAATAACTCTGCATATTTATAAACATTTAAATCACATTAGAAGTAGGAAAATGAAAGAGTTTGGGGGAGAGAGAATAAAATATTTTATGAGAAATATTATTATTTTATTACATATTTTTTGATACAGTTGCTATTATCTGTACATGGTCATCATCCACAAAAAAGATGTGCGAATATTTGTTTCTTTATGTGCCTTAAAGTCACCTTATATTGTGCTCAAACCAATACGAGCAACAGTATTGATAGGTATTCCATGTGTAAATTTCACTTGTGTGGAATTAATGTAACACCTGTGGAAGTAATACTAACACACTTTGGATCTCCATGAATACATTTATTTATACACTAATGTAACTCCTTTTCACGCACACTTTTCTCAAGCACATAACGCACAAAATCATTAATTAGTCCATATAGTTGTCACCAATTCAACTTGTCTATCGTAATCCGTAAAACATGCAAGTTGACAACAGTTGAATGAATTAAATAAAGGCAGTGCAAAGTTTCTCCCGATGTTAACCTCAGTGTTGCGGCTCTATACATGTCGATAATGGAGGCTTTCTTGGTTTGATTTATGTTGGAAGACAAAAACAACAGTGGTCTTAGCCCACTGTTGCTCACTCCGAAACTGAGTTTATTGTACGGTTTCATTCCCTGTGATTCTAGTAAAGCCAACGGGTACCTTTGAGAAGTAGTACGCAACCTTTTACTATGCCCTTATGGGACATGATTTCTTCAGTCTCTACCAACCTGAACGTTCTGTATCTTTTGCCCTCTAGAGTTTCGGACTGGAAAATTAAACGTGGCGCAGTTTCATTCTCCCCACCACATAGTCTACTGTTAGAGGGATCTTCATCTATGCCCATAGTTTCCATGGCCATTTATGGGTCCTACCATGAGTTTAATCTGTTCCTTGTTCACGTTCATGTTTACAGAACTTCTCTTGAAATATGGTTTCGGCATCATTAGCACTTTTGATTTTCCCATCGCCTTAGTGATGTTTAGGACAGATGCCGGTCTAATAAATGGAGTCATCACGTCTGTCCTGGCCAGTCTACCAGCTTGTTCGTTGACAGTAATTCCTGAGTGACTGAGTGACCAGAGACCCACAGTAGGTTTAGCCTGTTACTGTCCTCTAGTCTCCCAAGGCTTCATGGCCTTCCCTAACGATCTTTGATCTCGTTATAGAGGCTGACATTACAGAGGTGCTTGGCTTTCTGAATAAATATAAATGCTACAATCCTGGTTGCACCTACGCAAATTCTTTTCCTTGCACACTCTGATAGCGGATATTTCCGCCTGGAATACTGTGGCCAGCTTCCCTAGAGCGATTGCTGTCTCTATACTAGGCTGTATCCCATGTACTTCGGCCCCAGCGGCTTCATCTATTTTCGACTTGTCAATAAACCAGAATATGTCTTCTGAACGGTATAGTGGTTCATTCTTCCACTGCTCCCTTCTTCCAGTTTATACAATGAAAGCTTTACCAAAGCAGTTATAAATTATTGTATGGTAATCCGGCATTTCCACGACTCTTCCTAATTTTGCCACACTCTCTGTATCTATGCGAGATTCAGAATATTGTAAACGAATCCAGTTATTTCCAGTTTTTTAAAAGGGGCATGTGGAGCATGGCCTCCATCTCATCAGTGGGTGTGCTCCTAATTCCGCCCGTTATGGCTAAGCAGACAAGTCTCTGCACCTTGATAAGCTTCTTTGCAACCACCTTGTGTTCCATTTTTTTCCACCGTGCTTTGGATTGCAGTGGTGTACATCCAGTGCATTCTCCTGAGGTTCAGACTTGAGTTTTTGCCACAGGCCCTTCTCTTGCTCATAGGTGTACTTTTTACGTTGGAACATAACATTGTATATATGAAGGGTCAATGACAGTATCGCATCCAAGGTTATCCCTAGTACTTCGCTACTCCCTGTATTGGTAGAGCTTCATCTAGGAGCTTGAGAATCCAGTATGTTTGCTGGATTTGTTTCCTCGTAAATGGCAGCACAAGAGTTTTCTTGACAGTAAACCTTAGATCCTGATTTCTGCACCAGTTTTTCGCAGTGTCTAGTACACATTATGCCTTTGTTCTAACAGTACTATCAAGTTTTCGAAGTATCGTTATGACTATATCGTCTATGTATCATTGGTAGAAGTAGCCTCTAGTATTTAACTCTTCAGTGAGTTCATTCACGACTAGGTTCCACAGTAGTGACGAAACCCCTCCTTGTGGACACCAGCTGGTGGTGTTGATCGCTATTTTCTCATTCATCATGGTGGTTTTCTCCTTTATTCTACTTAACAAGGTCTTAATCTACCTCCATATGGTGGTCTTAGTTCCCCACTCTTCTGCAGCTCTAACCATGGAGTTGAAGACTGTGATGCTAAAAGCCCCCTTGATATCCAGGAAAGTGCATAGAGCTGTTTCCTGAAAGTTTAGAGCTCTAACTATCTTCCCAACAAGTTGGTGAAGTACTATTTCACATGGTTTACCTGATCAGTATGCATGCTGGTTTACATGTAGAGGTACTTCGGTAACCTCTTCTTCCTAACAGGCACATTAACCAGTTTTTCTAATGTACTTCGAGAATAGAAAGACAGACTGTTTGGTCTCATATCTTTGGCTTTGGTATGATCACTTCTCCCTAGCTTAAAAATGAAAACAACTCTCCAGGCATTAGGAATGATTTCTATTGCTAGGTTGACCCCAAACAGTCTACACAGGAATCTGATTAAATCCTCTCCTGATTATTGCAGCAGAACTAGAAACATACCATTAGGGTCTGAAGGACTACTTGGTAAAGGTATAGATGTCTGGAGGAGGATGAGAAGGGTCATAATCTGTTGTCATCTGACCATTGATGTAACCTGTCATGTTGTACGAAAGCTCCCATTCCGCCCCTGCTCTTTAGTATTATACTGAACATTTTCTATTATTACTTCACAGTCACTGTCTGGTGCTATGCCTACATTCACATGTTTCCACTCACAGACAGTCAGTTGATAAGTAATAGTGAACGGCAGTGTACTGACTCTAGTTGGCTTTCGCTCAGTGAGCGATGATGCAGACATTAAAAACTCAATCTTCGAGCAGAGTTGTGTGTCCTGCTCTTATATATCGAATAATCTGTCTGCTGATTTGACCTTCATGCATCATGGTGCTGTAGTGCTGAGGGAGAAATAATAATAATAATAATAATAATGAAGGGAAAAAACCATATACACTATGAATAATAACAATGATGAAGATCAAAGAGAGAGAGGAAATGGTTAATACTTACATTCGATGTGTGAGTCAGTTTTTTATTTTGTCTGAAGTGACAGATCTCCAGTAGCACTTCGTTAGCCTTTCACAGCAATGTACAAAGAAAGAGTATCACATCCATCTGATGGCAGTTGGTAGTTGATGGTCGCAAACACAACAGTGCTGTTATAGCATTCTACAGAAGGCAGATCGTAAATGTTGACCACTGATGGGACCGTATATACGATTGGAGTTCACCCCCTCAGCGTCAGTTAATGTCTGAAGATGGTGTATTGAGTCACTGAAACTGGTTGCAATATAATAAAATGACATCAAAACAACAGCTACAGGTGTTTCACTTTGTTGCGCATCTGATGGATAGTATTCCCAAGCACTGGGGATAAGTGGTGGGGGTAGGTGACTGCAGCGCTATGGAAACTGGAAGAATTATTGCGGACTGGGTGTGCTGGGAGAAAAATCTTTGAAGGTATATGACGAGGTCTGTTCAATAAAGTATGATCATAATTTTTTTGATACCATACCTTTACTCATCCTCATAATTTTGATCTTCCTTCTAAAAGTAGTCTCCCATGAAAGGCGATGCACTTGTCCCAGCGTTTCTGCCAGTCTTCAAATACATGTTGGAAACCATTCTTTGAGAGGTCCTTCAAAATCGCCTCCGCAGCCTTCACCACTGCTTCTGATGATTGAGAATGCCTCCCACGAAGACGTTTCTTCATGTTAGGGAATGGGAAAAGTTAAATGGGGGCTAAATCCGGACTATAGAGAGGGTGAGGGATGCACTTCACGTTGATTTTTGCAAGATATTCAGCAACAACATTGGCAATATGCGGCCGCACATTATCGTGGTGCAGCATCCAGCCTGCGCCACGGAAATGTGCTCTTTTGCGCCTTATATGGACTTGCAGTATTTTCAGGACATCCCTGTAGTATCGTCCAGTTACTGATGTGTGTGCAGGTACAACATGCTGATAAACGATTCCATGAGTATCAAAGAATGAGGTGACCATAACTTTCCCAGCAGAAGCAACCACTTTTGCTTTTTTGGGGCTTCGTGATGAAGGAGATTTCCACACTGAGCTTTGCTGTTTGCTCTCAGGATCAAAATGGTGTAGCCAAGTTTCATCAGCAGTGACTACATTTGAAAGAAACTCCGAATCTTCCGCTAACATCAACTTCAACTGTGTGCAGACCTGCACGCCAATGTCCTTTTGTTCGGGAATCAACAGTCTTGGAACCCATCGTGCGCAAAGACGGGTCATGTGTAACTTTTCTGTCACCAACGTGTGAGTGGCACCCAATGAAATGTTCAGTATTTCAGAAAGTGATTTTATGGTAATTCGTCGATCCTCTCTCACAATGACAGCAGCAGTGTTGGTGTTTTCTTCTGTAAGAGCAGTAACTGGAGCACTGGGTCCACCTTCCTTTAAAATTGACTGTCTCCCCTCTTTAAACATTTTAAACCAAATTTGAGCTGAGCTGTAGGGGAGAACAGACTCTCCATAGGCCTCCCGTAATATTGTAAAGGCCTCTGCTGAAGATTTGTTGGGACCAAAGCAGAATTTCAAAGCTGCATATTGCTCCTCGCGTGTTACCTCCATTGCAGCGATAGGCGAAACTGAACATGTCTGACTTCGTCGCTTCTCACAGGTGGGAACCAAGACTCCCAAGAATGAAACTACTATTGCGTGTTTGTTGCACATTAAGCTAACAGAATATCATAAGATTAAATATTAGTGTGAGAAATTATGACCATAAAAATTACGATCATTCTTTATTGAACAGCCCTCGTATATGACCCTTTGATCTTCTGCCATGTTGAAAAAGCCTTGTTTCATTTTGATGTCATAGCACTGCCCATACTGAATCCACCATATTGGATCATAAGCTGTACTAATTAAGATAAGGCAATGCCACAAAAACCTGTAATGAGCATCAAGTAATAGAGAAAGAATAACAGATTATAGAAGGATAAGCTAACTGGGCAAAAATTGTTGCAACAAGTATAATTAATTGGGTAATAAATTATCTGACAAGGATCCCATAAATCTAGCAACTATGTAGGTTGTCCTCGTGTGTGTCAGCCAGCAGGATGACAGTTCACATTTTATACATAAGGCAGTTGTCCTAGAGGAGGGGTTAGGAGGAGGGGTTGGGAGGTGGATAGAGAGAAGGAGGAGGGGGAATGGAGAGATCTGGCAACAATGTAGGCTGGACTCGGAATGGTACAGTATGGTACTGTGGAACACAAGAAACATGCTCACATTACCGTGAGTCTAGTGAGGTATGCTTTAATGAGAAATTCATTGAAAAGTTCTCCAGTTTCTCCTCCCATTTCAAGTCCCTACGTCTACGACGTTTATCAAGCGTGGCACATATCCTGAACTCATGGATGATGAGAACTTACGCCCATAATCCAATTTCAGTCGAGTTATTCTCCTGCTCACCTCTTCGTGCAACACGGTGCTGTGTTTTGTACTGTTGCTCACAATGGACTGCGTAACGCCAGATCGACAGTGTGGAGACAATTTAGTGCCCTTTGGGTGGATACAGCCCTCCTAATTGCCTCTAAAAAGGCAGTGCGTAGTTCTGTTGTATTCTCATGTGGGTATCAATAGGCCAAAATTTGTAGGTATAGTTTAAGATTATCATCAGTTTACATTACTGTAATTTGCAAATTACAAATTAAATTTGAGAGCATTCACAAAAGTATTCAATTTCACCTACTCTTACATTAAAATGCGATATGTTCGGGCAATTACTCGTATCTGTAAATGTACCTATTTTTCCTGCACAATGTCGATGAAAACGGTGTTTTATTTACAGTTTGTTGCGTGAGAGAAGGTAATACGGAAACCTTCGTGAACAACGTTTTTAAAAAAAGCGTTGCTTGGTTCTGAATAGTGGTAAGTGGCACATTTCAATACATGGAGCCACATTGTCCATATCAGCGTCATAAAATTTTCCGGCCATTTCTGTTAACTAATCAGATTAAGTTTCGTAAAGTTCGAAATTGTTAGGAAATCGTAGTTCGTCTAAACTATAATAGAGTGGCACATGATAGTTTAAAAGTAAAAGCAATTTATACTCAGGTGCAAAAGCCATGTGATGGCGATATGCACATATATACATGGCAATAGTATCGCGTACACAAGGTATAAAGGAGCAGTGCATTGGTAGAGCTGTCATTTGCACTCAGATGGCTTTGAATACGGAATTGTTGACGCATGGAACATTTTATTTCGGAAAACGTCACGGAATTGAATATTCCGGGATTCCCACTGCCCATAGACTGCCGAGAATACGAAATTCATTGTTGAGTGTCCTTTCTGCCAACTAGAGTGTAACTGTTAACCTTGTGTGGCAGTAGGTTTCCTTATGTTTCTAACAGTAAATCACATATAAGCTAGATGGGTAGAGACTGTGTCTGTTGTGTGCGGATGCAGGAGGAGTTGGCCACAGTCCAAACGCCACAGTCAACAGGCTCCAAAATGCCACCTCGAGATGACTGGGGCAGCCTCTGCTGTACTAGATGTGCAGGAGGGGGGGGGGGGGGAGGGGGGATATCACAGCTCTCTCTCACTGAGTCGACCTCAGGTACGACTGAGGCGGCCGGCCCACTCTCACCTCAGTGTGGGTGGCGGACTGTGTCGAGGCCTCGAGCCTCAAGGCGAAGGCCGCATAAGAGACGCAGGGCCTTGCGAAATCCCATGCACTTTGCTAACAGATTCAGTGTGCTAATTGATGCTGGGGGGAGAGGGAGGGGGAGGCTGAGCTGGATCAGAATGCACCTTCTGCCAGGATATTGGTCGCTCCTTCAGCTAGGTCCGGACAGGCACGTGGGAATAGGGGTTTGCTAGTTATTGGGAGCTCTTATGTTAGGCGGGTCATGGAGCTCCTCAGGAAGAAAGCGGCTGGGGCGGGGAAGAAATCCAACGTTCACTCGGTGTGCTTGCCGGGGAGCCTTGTCCGGGATGTGGAAGAGGCTCTTCCGGCGGCTATCGAGCGTGCAGGCTGTAGCCAGCTGCAGATTGTTGCACATGTCGGCACCAACGATGCCAGTCATCGGGGTTCCGAGGAAATCCTTGGGTCCTTCCGACGGCTGGCTAAATTGGTGAAGGTGGCCTCCATCTCTCGAGGAGTGGAAGCCAAGCTGACGACTTGCAGCATCCTACCCACGTTGGACTGGGGTCCTCTGGTTTGGAGTCGAGTGGAGACTCTAAACCATAGGCTTCGTCGACTCTGTGACGAAAATGGTTGTAGATGCATCGACCTACGCTATGGGATGGAAAGTTGTAGGACGCCCCTCGATGGATCAGGAATGCACCACACACAAGAAGCAGTAACATGGGTAGCACAGTACTTGTGGTGTGAACATGGGGGTTATTTAGATTAGGTTCCTCCCCACGGGAAACAAACCGTTGGTCTGAAAAATTACCAGTTCATGACACTGATGTGGGTGTGCCAATTGTAGAAATTGTTAGTTCGCTGAAACAGGTCATTCCAAAGGGTTTCAATATGCTAAATCTCATGTTAGTAAATTGTCGAAGTGTCTGTAGCAAGATCCCCGAGTTACTCTTCGAAATAAACAGTAGTAATGCCAAAATTGGATTAGGTACCGAAAGCTGGTTGAAACCAGACATAAATAGCTGAGAAATTTTGAACTGTTGCTAAGGGAGGTGGGCAGTTGAAATCGATACTGGGTCGGATTGTGAAATAGTCTGGCTAAAGCTGTCAATCAGACAAGGAGTGACCATTGTATTAGGATGTTACTATAGACCACCAGCATCCGAAACAAACGTCGCAGAACGTTTCAGGGAAAGTCTTGAGTACATAGGAAATAAATATCCAAATTATCCATTAGTTATAGGTGGAGACTTTAATCTGGCGTCAGCGCTCTCAACATACAACCTTGAGCTATTGTTTAGAAAACCAATTCGAGATGGGAACGTATTAGATATCTTGGCGACAAACACACCTGATCTTTTTGAGGAAGTTAGTCTAGAAAAAGGTATTAGCGAGCATAATGTCGTTTTGGCTCCTATTTCAGTGAAAGTTGAAAAAAAAACCACCATAGAATTTTCTTGTTTGGGAAAGCAAATAAAAGTGTCATTAATGAATATCTTCGTAGTCAGCTCCAAGCATTCACCGCGGGACACAAAGATATTGAGCTTCTTTGGTCGGAATTTAATGGTATTGTCCGCCACGTGCTAGAGAAATACGTGCCTAGCAAAAATATAGAGGAGGGAAAGGCTCCACCATGGTTCAACAAACACATTAGGTAGTTGCTGAGAAAGCAGAGAATTTTGCACAGTCGTTTTAAACGTAGTTACTGCCCCGCTGAAAAATAGAAATTATGCGAAATGAAAACACCTGTCAAAAGGTCAATGAGAGATTCTTTAATGAATTTTAAAGCAATATTTTATCTGCAGATTCTAAAAATAGCCCCCAAAAATTTTGGTCGTACGTAAAATCTATGAACGCTACAAATAATTCAATATCTTATCTTGCTGACGGTACGGGTAATGTAACGGATGATGATAAACAGAAGGCCTAAATTCTAAAACTATCTTTCAAAAACTCGTCTACGGTAGAGGACTGAAGCACCATTCCCCCTTTCAGTTATCGAACAAACGCAAGTGTGGCTGACAGTGTTTAGTGCATCTGGGATTGTAAAAGAGTTAAGATACTTAGACGCCAGGAAGGCATCTGGCCTAGACGGTATCGCAGTAAGATTTTATGTTGACTGTGCTACAAATATAACACAATTCTTATCCATCATCTATCAGAGATCATTGGAACAGCGGAAAGTTCCACGGAACTGGAAGAAGACCCAGGTCATAGCAATCTATAAAAAGAGTAGAAAATCGGATGCACATAATTACCGTCCTATTTCACTGACATCGATTTGTTGTAGAATCATGGAACATATTTTGTGTTCAGACATAATGACCTTTCTAGACTCTGAGAAGCTCATCTGCAGAAACCAGCACGGTTTTAGGAAACAGCGGTCATGCGAGACACAACTGGCCCTCTTTGTGCATAATATGCAACAGGCTCTAGATACCGGCTCCCAGGTTGATGTCATATTCCCCGACTTTCGAAAGGCGTTCGACTCAGTTCCGCAATGTCGCTTGCTCCGAAAAGTGCGCGCTTACGGGCTATCCGATGACTTATGCGTTTGGATAGAAAGTTTTCTAACAGACAGAGAGCAGTATGTCGTCCTGAATGGGGAGACTTCAAAAGAAACAAGCGTAACATGAGGTGTGCCCCAGGGCAGCCCATTAGGTCCTCTGCTTTTTACGATTGACATAAACGATCTGGTTGATGGTATTGACAGCGGCATTAGACTGTTTGCCGATGGTGCTGTAGTCTACGGTACAGTAGTATCACACGAAACTTGTGAACAAATCAATGAGGATTTGCAGAAAATAAATGCGTGGTGTAATGACTGGGAGTTATCTCTCATTATTAGTAAGTGTAACCTACTGCGTATAACAAAGCGAAAATCCCCATTAATGTACGAGTACAAAATAAGTGCCCAGTCTTTGGAAGCGGTAACATCCGCCAAGTATCTGGGTGTGACTACTCGAAAGATCAACGATCAGATTACACAAGCAACGGGTAAGGTGAACTCTAGATTGCGGTTTATTGGTAGAATCCTGAAGCTATGAAGTCCTTCAACAAAGGAAGTTGCTCACAATACTTTAGTTCGTCCAGTCTTAGAGTATTGTTCGTCTGTGTGGGACCCTTACCAGTTGGGTCTCATTCAAGAGATTGAGAAGGTCCAAAGAAGAGCGGTAAGATTCGTGACTGGGACATTTAGCCATCGCGAGAGCGTTACAAATCTCATAGAAAGTTTGATGTGGGACACACTTGCACATAGACAACGCGCTAAACGGAAGGGGCCGCTCACTAAATTCCAGAATCCGATCTTCGCCGAGGGTGTAGAGCATATATTATTACCATCAACTTTCAAATCGCGCAATGATCACCATTCAAAAGATAAGGGAAATTAGAGTTCGTACTGAGGCGTTCAGACAGTCGTTTTTCCCTCGCGCGATCCGCGAGTGGAACGGAGGGTGGGAAATATGACTTTGGCGCGAATAGTGCCCTCCGCCAGACAACGCTTGGTGGCTAGCGGAGTATATATGTAGATATGTGGATGTAGAAATTTCAGGCATTACCTCTCACCACGGTCTACATAGTGACCGACGCCCTTCACTTAACGGTCGAGAGCACAGGCAGAGTTTTCAGTGCTAACATATAAGCAACACTGCGTGAAATAACCACAAAAATCAATGTGTGGCGTACGAAGAATTTGTCCGTTAGGACAATGCGGCGAAATTTGTCGTTAATGGTCTATGGAAGGACGCGATCAACGCGAGTATGTTTGCTAACAGCATGACATCGCCTGCAGCGCCTCTCCTTGGATCGTGACCATTTAGGTTGGACCTTAGGCGACTCAGAACCGTGGTCTGATCAGATAAGTCCCACTTTCAGTTGGAAGAGCTGATGGTAGGGTTCGAGTTTGGCGCAGACCCAACGATGCCGTGGGCGCAAGTTATCAACAAGGCACTGTACAAACTGGTGGTGGCATAATTGAGTTTGTGCTGCATTTACATGGAATGGGCTGGGTCCTCTGGTCCGACTGAACCGATCATTGACTTGAAGTGATTATGTTCGGCTACTTGGATACCATTTCCAGCCGTTCATGTACTTAACGTTCCCAGACAACGATGGATGACAATGCGCCATGTCAGCGGGCAACAGTTGTTCGCGATTGGTTTGAAGAACATTCCGAACAATTCTCGCAAATGATTTGGCCACCCCAATCGCCTGTCATGAATCTCGTCGAACATTTATCGGACGTATCGAGAGGTTAGTTCATACACAAAGTTTTGCACCGGTAACACTTTGGCAATTACGGACGGCTATAGAGGCAGCACGGTTCAAAATTTCTGCAGAGGACTTCCAACGACTTTTTCAGCCCATGCCACGTCGATTTGCTGCACTACGGCGGGCAAAAGGAGGTTCGACACGATATTAGGAGGCATCCCATGACTTTTCTCACCTCAGTGTACATATAGCTGATCGTAGTTTAGGTAATGCACAAATATTTGCCTTCTAATCAGTTGTATCCTCGCGGACTGGCGATCGTTTCATATGATATAAAACCACACATTTCTTAATCCTTGTGGTCTGATATTGCACGGGAATAAAAGGCGGATGAATATGAACTAATCAAGAACTTTCATCCATCTGCCACAGAAACAAATGAAAAGCGGTCCTAGCAGACCCAAAGTCACTGGAACTTACAGTAGGTGGGACCTAGTGCTGGTCTTACATGAAGAACAAAGAAGAAAAACTTAATATCTAATACCAGCGCTGAACTTGTGATTCGCTGTACATTCATGATATTCCCAGAACTATTTAAGGTATCGTAATTCTGTTTACATACTGAAGAACTGAAAGGAAGTCCTCACATTAGGACAAATAGTCTCTTGTCGTGTCTACATTAATCACAGAGCTGTGATGAGCCATCCAGAAGTGTTTCCTATCTTCTTGCCACATTGAAACAACCTCCTGTGCCAAGGCTCATGCTGGAAACATCAGTATATTACTTTTGCATGTCCCATCCGAAGATAAGCCTGCAAGCGCTGGAAAACTGTTAATGGAAATAAATATTTCATAAGTGACTGGTCACAGCTACCTATATTTACATTTATTTAATAGACACTGACGCGGTATCCACAGTGGTTAAGCTTAAGAATAATTGTGGTGTAACGCACGAAAATGGACGAAAAAATCTGATACCGTGTGACTACACACTCATCGATAAAATTCTGGAACGTTATTCGACCTCTCAAAGTTGTATTAAAACGGAAGGAGAAATTCAAAGAAGAGCTGCACCATTCTTCACGATTTTCATTAGTCAGAGTAGACGCGTTAGGGAACTGCTCAACAAACAGCAGCGGGAAACTTTACAAAAGAGACAAGATTAATAATTGCGGAGAGCCTTAATCGCAAAATGCCGAGAGCCCACGTTCCAAAATTAGCCTCGAAAGATTTTACTTCCTCCTGCATAAATCTAAGCTATAATTACGGAATTTGTACCCATACGGAGGAGTACCGATTTAGTTTCTTCCTACACATCGTCCTTGAATGGAATAGGGTGGGAGATAAAGTGAGTGCTAAACCTTCCACGGCGGCGTGCAGAGTACAGTTTTAGGTGTAGATTCGGCAAGCATCGATGTGTGAAACTCAACCTTACTGCCCATTCATAAGCACCAAAATGCTGTACTAATCTGAAGCTGTATTTCGTGAAGCCTACAGACAGATCCGTTCCATCACCTCTTCAGTGAACTATGTTTTTAAGGAAGATCGGAAATGATATGAGAATGGACTCAAGACTTACCTCCCTAACTGAATCTAGTGTGTCGTTCTTAATGGGGACACATCCTCAAAAACCAAACTACCATCTAATGTACCTCAAGGAATTGTGACAGTCGACCTTCACTGTTTACCATATACAGGGTGTTACAAAAAGGTACGGCCAAACTTTCAGGAAACATTCCTCACACACAAATAAAGAAAAGATGTTAGGTGGACATGTGTCCAGAAACGCTTAATTTCCATGTTAGAGCTCATTTTAGTTTCGTCAGTATGTACTGTACTTCCTCGATTCACCGCCAGTTGGCCCAATTGAAGGAAGGTAATGTTGACTTCGGTGCTTGTGTTGACATGCGACTCATTGCTCTACAGTACTAGCATCAAGCACATCAGTACGTAGCATGAGCAGATTAGTGTTCATCACGAACGTGGTTTTGCAGTCAGTGCAATGTTTACAAATGCGGAGTTGACAGATGCCTATTTGATGTATGGATTAGTACGGGGCAATAGCCGTGGCGCGGTACGTTTGTATCGAGACAGATTTCCAGAACGAATGTGTCCCGACAGGAAGATGTTCGAAGCAGTTGATCGGCGTCTTAGGGAGCACGGAACATTCCAGCCTATGACTCGCGACTGGGGAAGACCTAGAGCGACGAGGACACCTGCAATGGACAAGGCAATTCTTCGTGCAGTTGACGATAACCCTAATGTCAGCGTCAGAGAAGTTGCTGCTGTACAAGGTAACGTTCACCACGTCACTGTATGGAGAGTGCTACGGGAGAACCAGTGTTTCCGTACCATGTACAGCGTGTGCAGGCACTATCAGCAGCTGATTGGCCTCCACGGGTACACTTCTGCGAATAGTTCATCCAACAATGTGTCAATCCTCATTTCAGTGCAAATGTTCTCTTTACGGATGAGGCTTCATTCCAACGTGATCAAATTGTAAATTTTCACAATCAACATGTGTGGGCTGACGAGAATCCCCACGAAATTGTGCAATCACGTCATCAACACAGATTTTCTGTGAACGTTTGGGCAGGCAATGTTGGTGATGTCTTGATTGGCCCCCATGTTCTTCCACCTACGCTCAATGGAACACGTTATCATGATTTCATACGGGATACTCTACCTGTGCTGCTAGAACATGTGCCTTTACAAGTACGACACAACATGTGGTTCATGCACGATGGAGCTCCTGCACATTTCAGTCGAAGTGTTCGTACGCTTCTCAACAACAGATTCGGTGACCGATGGATTGGTAGAGGCGGACCAGTTCCATGGCCTCCACGCTCTCCTGACCTCAACCCTCTTGACTTTCATTTATGGGGGCATTTGAAAGCTCTTGTCTGCGCAACCCCGGTACCAAATGAAGAGACTCTTCGTGCTCGTATTGTGGACGGCTGTGATACAATACGCCATTCTCCAGGGCTGCATCAGCGCATCAGTGATTCCATGCGACGGAGGGTGGATGCATGTATCCTCGCTAACGGAGGACATTTTGAACATTTCCTGTAACAAAGTGTTTGAAGCCACGCTGGTACGTTCTTTCGTTGTGTGTGAGGAATGTTTCCTGAAAGTTTGGCCGTACCTTTTTGTAACACCCTGTATACTGGAAGTAAAGCTATAGGTGCAGATATTTTTGTACGTGGTAACTTAACATTGTTTTTTCTCTGTGTCGAACAGTCTTCCCACCAACATGTCACAAACGTTACCATCAGGTATTTTCTGCACGGTCGTAACTGCACCTCTAAGTGGACTACGCTGTCACTATAGATTCACCGTTTTGCGTCTACGCACCCGAAACTTCAACACCTAACCTGCTGCCCAGGGGGAAGTACCACCCAACCTAAAAACATACGACTTGTCATAGCTATAAATATTATTAGTCTGCATATTACATAAACACTGATGTAATGTTCTTCAGTACACTGTCCTCAATCACCAACAGAAACACCTGCACTTTTACCGATTACATCCTGTAAGTAGCTCCCTGTCGCTTTTTCCAGATGTATTACGCCTCTAATAAATGAGTTTGAATGTTGTAAGATTGCACTGGCGGTGTACAGTATTTCCAGGGTGCTTCCAGCAACTTTGTCTATATCAGTGAAACAGCCAGCTCAGTGGTAATTTGGGGCCCGAAAAAGTACTGGAGTTGGCCCCAACCACTCGACTAGCTGAAACGTCAAGCATAAAATTAACTTAACTGAAGTGTAATGGTAAACAGAGAGGTAATTTACTTATCAAACTGTTATTGAATGCAGAAAGACCGAACAAGATCAGCGCTTGGCGTGAAGACCTCAGCCTAAATACGTGTAACGTCTTATGCTCTCGTAAAGTTAGTAAATCGATCAAAGTCATATAAAAATTGTCCAATGAGCATACTAACATCACAATGAAAGATAATAAAGAGAATATTCAAATACAGATATCCGTCTTCCGAAGTGGTTTGATTTAGGTTGTTCGCAGTACAAAAGGGAGAAAGGTTAGGGTTGAACGTCCCGTCAGAGACGGGTTCGTTGGAGACTGTCAATTGTTGTGCAAACGCCGAAATATTAGATATTAAGACAAATGACCGTGGTATAGAAAATCGACTAAAACCGCTCAGTAGAAGAAAGATGGTGCGCCAGACATGGTAATCCACTAGTATATAGATCATGCGAAGCATATTTGCTCCCCCAGGAGCAATTTTTCAGTAATCACTGTGCTTCGTTCCAGGCGATTGAAAGAAGGTGCACGTCATTTACGTTTTCAAGAAGCATTGTTGGAAACATTAAGAAGTACCATAGTCCAGTAGCGTTGACATCAGTTTGTTGCAGATTTGTGGAACACGTTCTGGGCTTGTGTATAATGACATTTTTATGAAACAAGAAATCCCCTTTCTTGAATCAACATGGATTCCGCAAACAGCACACACTCTCCGTTCGTTATACCCTACAGAGATAGTACATCGGCACCTAATCTCATGCCGCATTCTTTATCATCCGGAAGGCATTCTGTACGGTTCCTCTGGGTGACATACTGAGCAATAATATTTCTTTCATAATACCGAATTCCCCCTTGTGACTGGATGGAATACTTCCTAAGACATAAAGCTCAACATGTCATCGAGAGTGGCTGAGCGGTTCTGGCGCTACAGTCTGGAACCGGGCGGCCGCTGCGGTCGCAGGTTTGAATCCTGCCTCGGGCATGGATGTGTGTGATGTCCTTAGGTTAGTTAGGTTTAAGTAGTTCTAAGTTCTAGGGGACTGATGACTTCAGAAGTTAAGTCCCATAGTGCTCAGAGCCATTTGAACCATTTTGTCATCGGGAGCAACTGATCACGGTCTTTTAGTTTGACGCCGATTATAAGACTTAAAACAGGGACCCAGACGATTCAGTGACGACCTTGGTTGCAGATTCGCCAACTTACGCTATTGGGTGGAAAATTGTAAAAATGCTCTTAGTACATACAGGAAGTAGCTAATAGGGTAGCTGAGTACGTTTGACGAGCACATGTGGGCTTTTACAATAGACGAATCCTCCCACAGTTCTGATTAATTACGTGCTCGTTTCAGAGCGGAGGAAATCGTTCCGATCAACTTCAGAGAGTGCCGTTAGTCATGTCAGATCAGAGAAAAAAATGTTTGTACAGTATTAATTAACTGCAGGAGCGTCCATGGATGGTCGCAGAACTAGTCTTGCTTATAACCACTGGTAATACTCACACAATCGCAAAGATAGACTGAAAACTTGTGTTAGAGATGTGCTTACAGCCGTAAATAATACGATAATATCTAGGGAGGCTGGTACAGATTCCGAATGCGAAATACTTTGGGTGGAGATTTGTAGGAGAAAGCTGGGCATAAATTTCGCGATTATGTTATAGTATTAGGTGGAGATTTAAACGTATCATATGTAGACTGGGAGACGCAAGTGATTAAGGCGGATACTGGCGACAGGTAATCATGTGAAATTGTTCTACATCCCTTATCCAAACATTACCTTCAGCAGATGATTAGAGCACCGACTCCTGAGTTTTACATATTAGATCTCGAGGTTACAAACAGGCACGGACTTGTCGAATCAGTTAACGTAGAATAGTGGATATGCTCAGTGAGTGGGAGAAGCTATTAATATGGGGGCTTGGGGGCTGGGGGAAATTCTCTGCACAACGTACCCAATTCGATAAATTAGAAAACCATTTTGGAAACTTGTGGTAACTTCCTATGGGACCAAACTGCTGAGGTCATCGTTCCCTAGGCTTACACACTACCTAATCTAACTTAAACTAACTTACGCTAAGGACAACACACACAGCCATGCCCGAAGGAGGACTCGAACTCCCGACGAGGGGAGCCGCGCGAACCGGAGCAAGACGCCCTAGACAGAACCGGGGCAAGACGCCCTAGACCACACGATGTGCGGAAAAGAAAAATCAGTAATGACTAAAATAAAGTAAGAAACGTCACCGGAGGCCGAATGCTGAAACTGAAAGATATATTGGGTGTTACGACAAAAAATGATCTGGTAGAGAAATCAGTTGTGAAAGGATGATTTGATAGAATAATGAGAAGAAAAAAAAAACAATAAGTAGGTGAACAAAGAATATCGAGAACCACTGAAACGACTAAGAAACTGAATAGGACGCATTAGTTGGTGGAATCAGGTAGCTTGGCTCAAAAAAATGATTCAAATGGCTCTGAGCACTATGGGACTTAACATCTGAGGTCATCAGTCCCCTAGAACTTAGAACTACTTAAACCTAACTAACCTAAGGACATCACACACACTCATGCCCAACGCAGGATTCGAACCTGCGACCATACCAGACTGAAGCGCCTAGAACCGCTCGGCCACCGCTGCCGGCTAGCAGGTAGCTCCGGATGCCACAATAGCTCGTAAACTACTTGACACAATTCGACAAAATGCTATGAATAACTTTACCTTCGTCAACCATTATTTGGTCTTTTACAGCGCTATGCGTTCAGAACCTATCGCTGTCCAGATCAGTCGGCCATGGAGTACACCGACCAACTCGAATAGCGTACACATATATGATTCAATGTCGAAGCCAACTTGATCAGCAGGAGATTTAGGAAGTCTCTAGCGACATTTGTACTGACACTGAGAAACATACGAGTATTTGACAGAAACAGACAGTTCATCTTCAGTATGTACGATATTTGTGTTGCTCGATATACTTTATGGTCGATTGCTTTGGACATTCAGATGCATATATGAGGATATAAATAGCTAATACAATGTTTAATATGAACCTCATAAATAAGGAGAAGTAAGTGGAATATTCGAAATGTATATCGTTACTAAATAAAATTTAACGCCACAGAGTTCATTGTGGCAAGATGGGGCTCACAAAAATAGTTGGCTTCTCTTTCCACCAGTTACATTTCTTACTTGTCTGTGTGTGCATATTTTATTATTATTATTATTATTTGCATGTAATATAATTATAGAAGATTTAGAAATAAAACAGAAAAAATTAATGTGTTATCGAAAGTAGGAGGAGAACAAACTAGCTTGCAAATATCTGAATCAACTGAAGTACTGTCAGATATCAGGGGCAGAAAATCCCAGTTAGACACAAGATACGAAGCAACAATGGCCCTGAGCACTATGGGACTCAACTGCTGAAGTCATAAGTCCCCTAGAACTTAGAACTACTTAAACCTAACTAACCTAAAGACATCACACACATCCATGCCCGAGGCAGGATTCGAACCTGCGACCGTAGCGGTGGCGCGGTTCCAGACTGTAGCGCCTAGAACCGCTCGGCCACTCCGGCCGGCACGAAGTAACAAAATGTGTTCACAGCGTTCAATACCTGGGCGAATGTATTACAAACAACAGGCTAGATAAAGACATCTTGACACCAAATGCTACAAGAATGGAAATAACTTTCCGAACCAAAAGAAACATTTAAGGAAGTGGTTTTCCATAAAGTCTGTTGTACAGGAAGTGTGTCTATATGACTTACGTTTTGTGAGAGATGTTTGCTACTGGAATTACACAGGGAAGAGAGAAAGGTATACTGAGGCCAAATTATAAACACAAAAGTCGAAGCAAGAAACATATTCGAAAACAGAAGTGAAAGAACATAATATGCTAATGAATAAATCGGATTCGTGGTTTTTTTAAAAAAAAAGGCTTAATGACTCCATACACAAGATCTCTTTCACTCGATACTCAAAAGAAGAATATCCTGGCACATTAACATCAAGAAAGATCTAGAGCAGCGGTCGTCAAACGCTTTCGCCCAAGAGCCGATGCTGAGATTGTGGGGTGCCACTTCGAGCCGCTTGTATACCAATCTTATTAATAATTGCTAACCTACATAAATCGGAGACCGGGTTCCGTGTTGTCCTTACATTGGTATTGTCGTGACAGACAAGAAATTTGTCGGCAATACGCTGTCATATCGTCTTTCCATTACTGACGTGGCTGAAGGGGCACGAATTAAAAAGCAATAAACTGAAATTAAAAACCTACATAAATTAGTATATTATGGGCCCTCAGTAGACTAGCTACAGCAGGGGCGCAAAAAGTTGGCCGCCAGGCTCCAAGTACTGACCATTCCGAACATTTCGCGTCGACTGTTCTATTTCAAGTTGCTACCACTCTCAGCGACCCCAAAGTAGTGACACTGTAATTGCGTGACGAAATGGTACTGAGTTGGCTGTGTGAGCGGATGATTAATTGAATGATAACAGTAATTTTACTTATATTTAATGCACTATGCAATATGAGGCACGATCACAAATTTATACTAAATGTTTTGAACGTCATTTTTCTACTATTCATTGTATTGTATTACGGTCGTTTTAACTTAATTTCATATTCACTGCTAGAAATATGTACCGCATTTCCAGATGACCGTCTCTGTAATACGCAGTCTCGAACCCATGTTAAATTTTGGAAATTTGTAGTAAGGACTATGGAACCAAACTGCTGGGGTCTACGTTCCCTAGGCTTACGCGCTACTTAATCTAACTTAAACTAAGGACAACACACACACCCATGCGCAAGGGATGACTCGAACCTCCGACGGGGGGGGGGGGGGGGGGGGGGGGGGAATCCATATCTTACTTTATACCACCCACAGCAGCTGACCGTAACGAGCCGCATACGCACGTGAGCTGTCAGTATTGGAAGGCAAATAATAAAACATTCCCGTTCTCACATCCTCTAACCCTGCAGATATCCGTCTGCTCCTAAGGTAAGCGACCAACTTCACTTAGCTCCCAGCCGAATTCACTAACGTCAATTAAATCCAAGAACATCTTAAAATATTACTGACTCTGTAAGTAGTTTTGTTTGTTACTGAGCAGAAAAACTACACTCTTAAGAACCTGCCATTTTTTATTCAGCTGTTAGTTGCTCGATAAATACACGAGTACAATAACGCGCTGAAACCCCGGGCCCCACCGATACTTGATTGGGGCCGCAGTTTAAAGACCGCTGGTCTAGAGGAAATTGGAATTAAACAAGAAGACACATGAAACCGAAATATTTTAAGAGCAGTTATAGTTTGGGACTTTCCGAGACGATAAACGGGTAACTGGTGCCAAGTGATCGGACAAACGCCACACATTTGATGAAAGCCATTGAACTGTTGAAAAAAAACTGGCTTAAACGAAGAAACAAGAAATAAAGTCAGCTTTCATGACAGTTGTAAGCTTATTGTGGTCCTTAGAGTGTCTGCTAATGAAATAAAAGAAAAATGTTGTTTTTATTATTGTTGCCAATTGTTGGTTCTAATTCAAACGCGAACTGAACCGACAACGTACTGTCATGTGTCAAGTAAGTAAGGAGCCACCGCTGCTATTATTCCTTCCGAGAAAATAAATAAGGAACCAGCGAAGTGCAGACTCGCGATGTCGAAATTGGAAGTACTTCCCGGAGGCGTACCGATATCTGCCTACGAACGCGAGAGTCGAATGCAGGCAAGTGGTATCGATATTGGGGAGGAGAAAGGACGATGCGAGGGCGTCGTTTAAATCCGTGCGAGAGGCGCCACCTCACACGTTTCGCAGTTTAATTAATACGCACACCGCACGCACTTTACGCGCCACCCACCTTCGGCAATCTAGCCATCCGCGAATACACTTCACATTATTTTCGTTGTGCGAGGTGGGGGAAAAATCTGCAAATCCGCTATAAAAGAATGTCTCAATTTCACATAACCCAGCTTCTCCATCTTGGAAGTAATTTAGGAATTGGGATCCCCTGCCCTCGCACTTCTCTCTTCGTATATCTCACCCGACTACTCAGGAAGGCAGTCAAGCTTAAAAAGCTGGTAAAAAGCTTCTCTGCATTTTGATTTAATGAGTTTAATGTCATTATGGCGCGATGATTTTCATCGTTCATTCCCTATTGGAGTGGCGGCATTCGGCAGTTAGAGAGGCATTGAGGACCAGTCGAGTGTAAGCGAGCGGCTTGCGAGGGGAGCACGGCTACCGCACGCCGACGCCGCCAGCGCCCGACGCCCGACGCCCGCCGCCTTCGTAAACACTCTCCATTGATAAATGCGGCCTGTGCCGAGTGCTCATTTATCGATCCGCCCCTCTACTCGATCAGTCACAGAAACAAAAGCGCCGCCCAACTACACTCGTGACAAAAAAACTAAAAAAATATTTCAACAAGTACGCAACATTTTTTAAATTTTTTTTTCACCTTAAGGTCAAATTCACAGTTTAAAGACCGCTGGCCTAGAGATAACTGGAATCCAACAAGAAGACACGTGAAACCGAAATATCTTAAGAGCAGTTATGGTTTGGGACTTTCCGAGACGATAAACGTGTAACGCGAAAATCCACGAAAGGTAGACATCCCTCACAGGACAATTAACTGATCCTTTAGAGAAAAGAGAAACATGTAATTGCATGAGGGTACCTCAAATGGCAATCAAATTTTAAGTAAAAATGAGACGGTTTAAAGGTGAAAGGAAAATATGGAAGGGTTATTTAAAGAAAATAATCGAGAAGACAGTATTATTAGAGGGATGCTGAACCGGAAGAAGATGAAGTGGGAAATGCGACACTACGAAAAGAATTTGACGGAGTACTGAAACACCAAAGTTGAAACAATCTACCTGGAGAAGACGACATTCTCTCAGAATTATTAAGGTCACTGGGTGAACCAACCGTCACAAAATTATTCCATCTCGTCTGTAAGATATATGAACAGGTGAAAAACCGTCACACTTCACGAAGAATAGGTTTACAGCTGAGCCATCAGTTTGATAAGGCTTGGTTATAAAAGACTAAGCAGACTAGGAAATACCAGTTTTGATTCCAGAGAAATGTAGAAGCACTGGCCTTACAAATTATCTTAGAAAATAAGTTGAAGAAAGACAAACCCACCTTCGTAGAATTTTTTGATTTAGGAAGCGTTTTCTAAATTTTTGACCAGAATACACTCTTTAGGGTTAAGAACTTATCACGGATAAGATACGGGAAGCGAAATGATGTATTTTAGTTTTACGGAAACCAGGCGGAGGTTGTGAGACTCTAATGACACGAACGGGAAGCAGTGATTGATAAGCGATTCAGACTATCTCTCAGGTTGTTCAATCTGTACAATGTGAAAGCAGTAAAAGAAACTAAGAAGAAGTCTGGAAAAGCAATTAAAGTACAAGGAGAAGAAATGAAAACTTGAAAGTTGGCCGATGGCATTGTAATTCTATCAAAGGGAGCAAAGGACTTTAAAGGTCAGTTAAAGGGAATGGATGCCGCCTTGAAAAGGTCGTGAGACGAACACCAATAAAAGTAAAACAAGGGTAATAGAATGGATTCGAATTGCCGGGTGATACTTAGGGACTTAGTTTGTCAGCATCGAATATAAATTTATTTGTTAGGAAGATTTTTCTCTGAAGGTATCTACTGAAGATTCGACGGGTGGATCGAGAAGGTAATGAACCGAATCGGGGCGGAAAGAAACATGTAGCACAGCTTGACTAGAAGTAGATGTAGGTTTATTGGACGAATCCTGAGGAACAAAGATATAGTAATTTGGTAATGGTCGAAAGTGCTTGTTTGTTTGTGTGTGTGTGTGTGTGTGTGTGTGTGTGTGTGTGTTGGCGTGAGAGAGAGAGGACAGGGGGAGTATAAATTTTAGAGGAGACTAGTGCTTGAATGTAATAACCTGGATGTAGGATACGCTGTTTATGCTGATAAGATAAGATTGCTGCATAGAACCAATTTTCGGACTGGTGACTACCACACGTCAAATACGAAATAATTTTACGGTCCCCCTCCGATTATCGCGTGCCAGTGCAACTTCCCCTCCTTGGATTATGTTGTCGCCTGAGTGCGTGAGAAAGTTGACTTCTCAAAAAGGAAGATAGCTAAATTTTAGGCGTTCTGTCGACATGAACCATGAACGTTATTGTAAACAGGGCACAAGCTCCTACCGGACGAGGATGCGGAAGCAGATCGGCTGTGGTCTTGTTTTGACGAGCCACTCCGCAGTTCCGCTCAGATGATTTACGAAAATCGCAGGAAGACTACATGAGACTGGTTGGATGGGCGCTCTTCCAAAAGTCACGTACGAAGCGCCATGGTGTGTAATTTTTTGTCAGCTCCTATTCCTTATATATGTGAATGACATTCCGCTTATCACACACCTGGCAGAATTAGTGCTTCTAGCAGATGACGCAGCTAGGGAGAGAGTAAGAGATGAAAACGGTTAACAACATTTTTCAAATAATTATGAAGTGATTTGCTAAAGCTGTCGTAACTTTGAAAGGAAAAGCGGTATATTTAGTGTTGAACAACAAGGAGAATAGCAACAATAATTACTGTAGCAGATGAAGAGGAGTGAGGAAAATTAGTGGAATTTTCCAAATTATTGCCTGCAGATATTGATGGAAATTTGGGCTGAAACGAAGATATTAGTCATATTTTCCATACTTTTAATCATTGATGCCTTACGGGATGATTTTCTACGGTATGGGGCAACTCATCACTTGGAAAGAAAGAATTGGTAGCACAAAAGGGAGCGCTCAGTGTTATTTGAACGACGCAAAACTTTACAGCTAGTTTTCCGAGTTTCCATGCCGCTCTCATTTCTTCTCTGTGACTTGTCTTTCTTTCATCAGTCCGTTTTTTTATCTGACTTTTTCGCATCTTAGTTCTCTACTGCATTTCCGATCTGTCAACTTCTTGTTTGTGTTAATTTTCGATAACTTTCGAGAAATTCATCGGAGCTTTTTCTTGATCTCTTTTGACTTGTTGAATCCAGGGTATAGTTTTCAGTCGGTATATGTATGTTAAAATTTTGTAGGTGAGTCTTGTTGTTGGGAGCCCGTGTATGCGTCCACGACATTTTCCTTCCAGGTTTCTTCTGTAAGACTAATTTTTCTGTTGTTTTCAAGGATTTTAGTCTGTAAGCATCTTGTGTATACTCACTTAAAATTTCAACAGCTTTAAGTGCGGTAATGTTTCAAGATACCAAAACGAGATTTTTTTCTTTTTAATGAGATACTCAAACATTATTGAAGTGATTCGGAAGCTCTTGAAAACTCTAGTACAATAATCTAACGCTTGTTAACGTTCTTTTCGAAACTTCTCGCTCTCATGCCAGACTCTGTCGTTCTATCAGGCCAGGAGATAGGGCTATGTCTAATCAATCGTAATTATAAATGAAAAGCAGTATCCACATCAACTACACTTCCAGAAGAACTTACCTTTATCACTCATTTACTTATTACTAACCTTTTCAGTGGCTCAAACAATTTCAACATGCATCCACCAAAATACTTTTCTGAACAACTTCTTCTACTGTATAGAATTTTTTAATATTAAAATCTAGTAGCAATTGCCGTCCATCCTGTCTACCGTTAATTAAACATGACGAAGTAAGCGAACTTTTATAGCGCAGCGGAATATATAAAGGGGACTAGAATATGAGTTAAGTAAGATAAAATTATCACCAAGATCTTCGACATTCCTAATGCAACCTAAAAGTGTGAAAGTGTTACTTTCTGTAGAAAAGACGCGTGCAATGCAAATGTGACTGTACCTTGTATCCCGAAAGCTTGTCAACAAGAAACATAAATCATTGAAATACAAATTCTTGTTGTATTCGTTGGCTGTGGTCTTGAAGTCCTCTGTTACTCACAATTATCCTTCATTTGAGTGAAAATTCTCTAGAATAATTGTGAACATTTGCAGAAGACAGTTTTGTTGGAATTAATTCCGCTAGAGGGAGATTTTTGTACAAAGTTGTGCTCGCATATGTTGTTGACCACAAGAGGTAGTAAAATTGAAAGTGATTTTAGGAGGAAAATAATTTACGAGATTTATTAAATTAACTTCAATTATTATTCAAAATAAGCACAAAATTTCATTACTAGCAGGTACAAAAGGACTCAACCTGACCGCGTGGATATACAATACACCCATTGGCACTCAACTTTGTCTGAACATCATGTAAAATTGTAATTACACCAATGAAGCGTAAGGAAGCAAAGCTCTCACCAAAACGCCTGGAAGCTGCAGTGTAGAAATGCCCATCTCAGATCATTCGCAAGACACAAACTCTGAAATTTTACTAATACGTCATCATGCAGAGCTATGCAAGTTTCGAGCATAGGAAAGAAGTGTGCTTAGCCCAGATACCCGAGGGCCAACTGATTTCGAATCGGTTGAAAAGGACCTGCGCTCGATGTACTGCTTCCAGCCTGGAGCACCAAACTGATCCTGTTCGACAATTTTTCTGGCTGCATTACGTGTTCCTACCTCTCGCCATGTGAGGGTACGTCCAGCATCTCAACAATAGATTATTAGGGAAAATAAGTGAATGAAACAGGATATTCTAAGTTCTTGAGTGTTTATATAGATAAGAATGTCAACTGCAAGTCATGTTTTGCAGGTCTTCTTCAACGTCTAAGCTCAGCCGCATTTGCATGGAGATGTTTTTCGTCATCAATTTTCTTTGCAGTTTACATAGTATGACAATTATAGGAACTGGTTTTATGCTTGCGGAATATTTATTATTTGGCTTCTCTGTATGTGACCTCTTTTTTTTTTTTTTTTGCAAATTGGTTATGTGTGTAACAGTTGACGTGTTCAGTGTATCTAGTATGAAAGTTGCTGCCAGTTTGTCCTATGTACAGACTTGAGCAAGTTTTACATGTGCTTTTGCATATTATTGATTCTGAGAATTTACCCCTTTATCGATTAAGGTGTGAAATATCTTATGCTGTAGTTTGTTGATCGTGGATAGAGCTACTTTCGCTTTACGTAACGTATGGAAGTTTGCCATTTTTGGGGAATGTTACCTATAACGGTATGCTGGCCATATATTTGATTGTATTATTAATTAGTTCCATAGAGCCAGGAATTTCTTTATTTTTTCTACTTGTTTCTGTTTTATGTCTGTCATTGATCTGAGGAAGTTATGCAACTTGCTTACTGATGCCTAATTTATTGGCTCTATGAACCATCGTTTTGTATGCAGCCTTCGTGTATGCATATGGGTAACATGATGTGTCAGTAATATTAGTGCTGGAAGTCTTTTTCCTGTATATCTTGACACAACAGGTACACCTTCAATACATCATGAGAGGTGGTAGAAAATAAAATCTCAAAAATTCCACAAGATCATGTGAAAATTCTAATGGTCGATTTTAATGCACAGTGAGAAAAATGAAGAAAATTCGAGAAAACGATTGATGATTTTGTAGCACAGAAATGAACCAATCAAAATGGAAAGAGACAGACACGGGCTTTTAGATTTGTTACCGGTAGGCTCGATCTACGCGCGAGTATTCGTGAGCTCAAATGGAAATCCCTGCAGGGAAGATGACGTTATTTTAGCGGAACACTAACGGGAAAATTAGAGAACCGGAATTTAAAGGCGATTATAGAACGATTCTACTGCCGACAACGTACTCTACGCCACGCACCATATGTTGGCTTAGAGTATGTACGTACATGTAGAAATTTAAATCTCAAAACTATTTCAGCCCGTTTTTAGAAAGAAACTCAAAATAAGAAACATAGGGATCAACCAACAAGAATATAGGTGTATTCCAAACTTAACTTAGTGTGTTGAAGCCTCGTATCCACATCACATGGACATTTTAAATGTTTAACCAGACAAAGGAGAAAACACTGACTACCTAACCGAGTAAAATCTTATAATTCAGCAAAGGCACGTCAAAAATTCCTAAATTTGATACTAACAGAATCCAGCCATTACTATTATCAAACGAAGTCGAAAGAGCGCAAGCACAAAATGGGGAACATCTCAAAAACAAGCTTATCACACCTGTCAAAAATTGGAGAAACCTTCTTGACGAAACGAAGATTTTGAACAAGCAGTAAAATTTAGACGAAATTCATTCAAAAATCGAAGTAATAAATAGAAAATGTACATGATATGATCATCGCAACTAGAAAAGAAGCTTCAAAATTAATTACAGAAACAATATAAGAACAGTCGAACCCGTGAAAAGATGACACCAGGACTACTTATAAAACATTAAAATCAATCGTAAGTTGGTACCAGACCCAAAACCTCTGCTTCAAGAAATAAAATGGGCATTTGGCATTTAACATCCAAGAAGACTGCAGACAACGGCAAATATTAAAAAAAACTACTGAACTGCCCTGTAACCATTGGTAAGATTCTGAAGCACCAAACGAAGAGGAAGTTGCTACACAAATTAAAACGTTAAAACAGAACAAAGCATCTGTCGCAGACGGAATTGATGCAGAGCTCTTAAAATCAGCTGGCCAAAATATCTTAAAAGGAGTTACGCTGATCATGAAAAACATTTACCAAACAGAGAAAATTCTGGATCTCTGGAAAACTGCGTTGATACCTCCATAGCATAAAAAGGGAGGAAGAGGGATTGCCCTTCATGATGTCCCATACAAAATTCCATCTCAGTGTCTCCTGTACCAAGCGCAACAGCTGCTCGAATCCAAAGTAGGCGAATATAAAGCAGCTTTCAGACTGGACAAACCTTGCCCACAACAAATGTTAGTTCTGAAACTAATTCGTAGGCATCAAAAAATTCGCTATAAGAAATTAGTTTTTATCTTCACACGTCTTTCATCCAAGTTCTGGAGAAACACAATCTAGACCACAAAACCACTGCAGTTACAAGTGAAACGCAAACTGGTACAAACACCAAGATAAAATTCATGATAAGCATTTTGAAATATCTTGAAATTAAAACAAGAGTGAGACAAGATAATAGTTCTCTCAATTACTTTTCAGTTCTGTCTGAGAAAATGTAATCCAAGAGTGACCGTAGCTGAAATCAGAGCTTAAAATTGAGGAACCAATCAAATTAGGAAGAACCAGTTTTAGGAGAGACTGCTCAGCTTTTGCAGACGACCTGCCGATTTGATGTGAAGATATTCAAACAGCACAAAAACAAATAGGAAACAGAACTGGCCTGCAAACATCGTCTGAAGAAACAAAATGCGTATCCAACAGACACCATACAGGCATAACTCTAAAAAATAAATATGGCAAAATCGAGAGAGTTTCTCAGTTTAAATATTTAGGCGAAACCATTCAGCAGACTAGCCTGGAAAATATTGATAACGAAATTCGCTGTCACTAAACAGTAACAGCTTACAGGCTTGAAAAAGATACCTACAACAAAAATAATGCGTCTCAAAAAACTCCAATTTGAGACACTATGGCACAGTCATCAAACCAAAGTGTCTTCATGGGACCGAGGCACTCATTTTGAAAAGAAAGAGAGACATTGATGGAATCCAAAAGAGAGGACAAAAAGTTATGAGGAAAATTTTGCATTCAAGTTATACTAAAGAATGAACGTACAGACTAATGGCAAATTAAGAAATTGCAAAATGTACCAACATACATTTATTCGGATATGAAAAAACGCAGGTTAAAATTCTACCGACATAGTATAAGAATGGAGCCAACCAGATTAACTAGACATGTTTTGGAACTCAACTAAGATCGGATTAAAGCATAAAGTGATTAATTATATGGATTGGAGTAATAAAATACTCCCTGAAGGAAAAAGGAGAAAAACAGCTTGATATTCCAGACAGGAAAATATATTGAGGCAGACAATTTGCGATTGGACAGTTTGCCTAAGAAGACCAGACAACTAGGTCTGACGAGCAGAAAATAGTCTATTCTGAGGGAATGAAAGTAATATGGGCGCAAAGGGAAGCTAACAAAACTGAAAATATCCCACTTTGTACATCTCGGTGTCCATTGGGACTTAAACTTGAACAATAATAATAATGAAGAACAGCAAACGCTCCACTTGGCAAATAACTTCATTCTTAAATCATACTTTAAATAAAAATCGCTGAGTACATTTTTAGACAAAATTTTACTTATTCGAAATCGTCTACGGTTCCTCGAAAGTCGGTCATTCGCCTGTTTCTATGTTCGCCTAAAGGAAGTTCGGTAAAGGCTGTCGTAAGTAATGAGAAAAGGGTAACCCAAATTGATGTCGTAATGCTGGCTCTTAGGATCAACGCCTAATGGAGTTACCGGTTTTTAAATATAATCGAATTCACCAGTAGCCTATTAGAACGAAAGTTAAGTAACGGGGGCGGACCTCGTCTTCCAAGAAAGTACTGTAAGCTCTGCAGAGCTGTCGAGCCGCTGGTTGTTAACACATTTCGTTTGTGACTTGCTGTAATCTGCAACACATACTTTATCAGTGTTATTGTATTACTTTTGTGGACGAAGATTATTAAATTTAAGACGTAAGTCAAAGAGATGTTGTTTGTTAAACATAAAATTTTGATAAAAGGAAAAAGTAACATTTACATAGTTATTCAGTTGACGCACAGAGCAATAGCGGCAAATAAATATTCGTGTAGAACAAGCATGTGCTTCAATGCCCTTTACAAAGTGATCGTCTGCACATTCTATTAAAGATAATCACTCTTGATAACATTCGGCTATCTTCCTTCTCAATTAAAGCACAATGTCCGAATATACTTTTTACTGTCGTCTTCGAAGAAACAGTGGCTGAAACTATACGTTCTATGAGCATTTCAATTCAGAGTGTGTCTTTGTTGTTCCTTAAAGTCCATTACACGGCAGAAAAACTGTGTCATTGTTATCGTGGAAGAAAAATAATTCGATGCAATTTTAGGAGATAATCAACCTCCAAATCACGCCAAGTGACTTATGTCTAGGAGGAGATGAGATCTGTGCTATGTTGAAACCCAGTCGTCGTGTGCCTAGTTTTGAGAACTAGGCTGCATCCTGTCTGAATGGCACTGAGGACATAATGGGTCTCAGTGGAACGATTCCAGAAACATATTATTGAGTGCATATTTACTGCAACACATTACGACTCGGTATCTTATATAGAGGTATTACGCTGACTTCCTGATTTGTTACATGTTGAAACGTACATAAAGGAGCACAAGCACACGCTCTGATGTCACTTGAAAAGTAAATAAATACTGTTCTTTTTTTCTGGAAATTTGATTTCAGCCAAAAATTCGACAGCAAATATCAAAATCGCCTTAACGCCATACATCCCAAATTCTTATTAATTTGAAAGTTGTTAATATGTAGCTGATTCTCTGGTTTCGTTGAGTAATTTTTGCTTTACAGAATATCTCGATATGTAAAATTACATGGTACAATGTGCTATAAAAATTTCCTTCCTGCTAACAAACTTTTGCTCGAATATGAATCTTTATTGACTCAAAGAAGTACGTTATCCGATTATACTTGTGTGGTTGGTTTTATTTACTATGCAGTAATTTATAAGTTATTTTAATTTAAATATTCCGTTGTTTATATAAATACGTAGTATCGAATATTTCTTAAATTCTGATCCAAAACTTAGGACCCGATAAATTCATATTTAAAGAGGGACATTGAAACGAGGTAAAGTGGGAGTTGTAAGTCATTCTTGGGAAAGCCTTCGTGAGGGATGCAGCCGGAATTGTGCATAAGAACCGCCTATGAGTATCTTAACATTTTCGTATAAGCTATAATTATTTCATTGTGACGCACTGGAAACGGGGAGGCGCATCGGTCTCGGATCGAATCCACCTGGCGGATTAACGACGAGGGTCGGTATGCCGGCCAGCCTGCATGTGGTTTTTAGGGTGTTTTCCACATCTGACCTGGTAAGTACTGGGTTGGTACTCACGTTCCGCCTCAGTTCACGAGTGGCAAACATTCCGAAAACGTCAGCCATCTGAAACAGAAACTGCTGAAAGGCAATTTGATAGTTTAACATGTTTACTGTTTAATTGATTTTATAAAAAAATTAATAACCTGGAAACTAGAATTAAAAGAATCTCGAAATAGAACCAAAAATTACAGTGAGAAAACCAAATCGAATTAAGGTCAGCTCCTTACCATTTGCACGTGACTTAGGAACACTTTTAGCAAATCTAACAAGAATCTTAATTAAATAAGTACTTTACAGAAAATAGCAAAACAGAAGTGATCTCACAACTTCATCTGGAAAAACTAAATTATTGAGAAACATGAAAAATTCTTCAATACAAACCACTCAAAACACGTTTTCTACTATAATGTTGACTGTTATAATTTTCATTGTTCTGGTAGGAAACCTCGTTCTCAACACTCTTTTAACTACCGAAATTAACGAGATACAGCTTCCTGTGAATGATATGAACTAACCAGTGCAGTTCAGTAGAGCCTGCTGTATGTCCAGTCTTGAACAAGGCATTGTGTGCACTCTTTTCACTCAACATTTCACACTCTATTCAGTACGCACGTTTTAACTTTATACGGCAGGAACGGTTGTCAGAACACGAAATTCCCGCACAATTAGCGTACTGCACAGCAACTTACACGGTCCAGTCACATTAATGTGACCACCGCCTATGTTCGACTTCAACGTGTAGGAACCACTCGCAGACGCCAGATGGCAGCACTAGCAGTGGAGGACTTGGGGAACAGTGCAGTCGTTGTCGCAATGCGGAAACAGAACGATTTATCTGACGTCCAAAATGGTATGGTCACTGGTTTTCGGGCCAACGGTGGAAGCATTTCCAAAACGGCTATGTTTGTAAACTGGTCGCGTGCTGCCTTGGTTAAAGTATACCGTGCATGGAAAAATGCGCTCTCCGAAACCAATGCCGAGGCAACTGTGTTTGCACCACGAGCCATAAATAACAGGGGTGAACGATGGTTGCGGAGTTGTGTACGGGGGAAGAGACATGATCTGTTGAGCAACTGTCCACTGCGAGCGTTGCTGTGTTTGAGCCACTGCAGTAGGTGCGTGGTTCATGCACCCATGCTGATTTCATCGACGACGAAGGCTGTAATTCACACCAGTACCGCAACTGGACGGATACAAAGTGGCGGCAGGTAGTCTTTTTAGATGAATCACGTTTTATGCTCCATCGGACAGACGGACTTTGGTGTGTACGGCCCTGCAACAATCTGTGGAAGAGTTCAGGCCGGAGGAGGGAGCGGTATGATTTGGGGAGTGTTTTTGTGGCAGTCCCTGGATGATATCATCATTCTGTAACGTCAATGGTTCACCACAAGTGTGCATAGAACCTTGAGGACCGTGTCCACACCCACACGCAATTTGTTTTTCCTCGGTACGATGGCACCTACCAGCAGAACAATGTACGTGTCACACAGCTCGCACTGTACTTGCGTGGTTCGGAGAGCACCAGGGTGTGTTTACTGCACTCCCCTGGTCACCAAACTCTCCGGATTTAAACCCAATCGCGAATCTGTGATCCTCAGTAGAGAACCTATTGCAGCTGGCCACGGCAATGGAGACACGATTCCACATCCCTGTCGTTACATTCCAGAACCTCACTGACTCTCTTCCTGAGTGTTTGTGCTGCAATAGGTGGTTTTTCAGGCTTTTAACAGGTGGTCACACTAATGTAACTGGATATTGTAATTCGAACATTCAACCGCTCTCTTGAGACACAAAGAAGGAAGATCAGTTCCAGCTGTCAATGGCAACCAACTGGTGGCCGCTGGCGACAAGTAATAACTCATGGATACCGAGAGAAAAAGCAACAGAGTCTTCTTGAAGACAACTGGGAGTGGAATGTCCGCCAGGGTAGTGCGCAACTGTCTCCACACAATCAGTTTGGCCACTCTGCGTCTACTAAGAACAGTACTAACTGAGGTGAATCTGGAGTAACGGCTTCGGTTTCTCTTTATCACCGAGTCTAGGTTTTGTCTAACGTTGTAGAAGACGATGGAAGCGGTACATCTGAGGAATGCCGTTTAACGAATCAAGCAGGGAGGAAGTTAGGCATGTTTCTGGCCGATATCATGTACAGATGTCTGAGATATCTTTTCTTTATCGAGAGTAACACGAGAGCTCAACAATATTGGGAAGGGATTCTCAAAACGATTGTCCAGTCTAGCAACAAAAATTTCAGCGTTGAGTTCGTATTTCTGGACGAGTGCGCTGCGCCCACCTCGAGAACACTTGCTCAGTAATCAGGCGGATGGAATGGCCTACGGTACCTGCTCACATATTCGATCATGTTTAGAAACAGCTCAGACTTGCAGTGCGTCGCTGCAGGAACTCCCCTTACACACTGAATGACTTGAAGAGGACCACGTTGAATATTCGGACAGTCTTGAGTATCCACGTCTCAGTCATCTTGTGGACAATGTGCCAAAGATGGTCCAAACTTGCCACACAGTACGGTATTAAATGTGACCCATCAGCAGATTTTGATTTCACAGACGTCCAAATGTGTGCACTTTCTAGTACAGTAAAGTTTTGTTTCTACTTTTATGAGGCTAAGTTTTTCATTCCCTGCTTCTCTGTAGTGTAAGCCCACACACGTTCGCAGATATGCAGGTGGTGCAGAACAGTTTATATAGAAACATAAACGGGTAAAATAGAAAGAGGTAGTACATTTAAATACCTTTGAGAAACCATACAATATAATGCATCAGAAAAACCTGCAATACATGTAATAATTACTATATTGGAAAGTGTGCACGGTTGAACTAATAGCAGTAACACATTTATACAGAATATAAAAAATAAAGAAGTTAAACGCTCATGTTACATAATGACTGTCCTAGTTCCAACTACGAGCTGGAAACGTTCAGAAGCTGCATGTTCCGTATAGATGGTTACAAGAAAGAGGAAATCGACACTTTTCTTATCACATTAAAAACGCCGAGAGTTAGTTGTTTACTTAACCACAAATGATATTACAATAACATCGAACATATCAACTTGTTACAGTAACAGAGAATAGTTGGAAGTTTACAAAAATGCAGGAAAATAATTACTTAGGACTGTAGCTAACTCTAAAAGTACTGTTATACTATTTATTCATACTCATCACAAGTCACTGCACTCATTGTACTCACTTAAGACATTTCACACGATGCACCTAGCTCTCCATTATATTCTGATTGCGTTGATAACTGTCTTTCTCAGAAACAGAATCAGAGGCTCCCTTAATCAAGGATATTCGTTTGCTCAGGGAGATGAAAGGAGTTAGCACTATCTATCACAGATCTTGGACGCAAATTCTTCCAGCAACGCGCATTATACTCTGAAAGAATGTCACAGATGTTTTATTTTTTTATTTGTGTCATCTCTATTTTTTTTAACACTCACTATTTTGTGTTATTTAAGTAATCTTTTACTGTATCCTATTGTGGGTGTTATTATGAGGTATGTGTTAACTGCCTCTCCAAGCATGTTTGTTACCTAGTTTCCTCCAGTAATTATTGTATAGTTTGATCCTCTGATAAAGAACATTCTTTCCAGTTTATTTAATTTTTCTCGACATTTGTTCAATAAATTCTGATTCTTGTTCATTTTTAATAAATAGAACTGTTAGTGTAACGATTACCAATGTTTTTTTTTTATCATGAAATAGGTCAGCAGATATATTGAGATGTTGGAGTTAAAACACTCAACAATTTAAATAGAATTGTACAACTAGCCCGATTACTAACTTAGCTATTGTTCCTACGGAAAGTTTCTATTCTATGAATATTGATCCCACGTTTGTGTACGTGACGCCAAAAAATATAATCCCACAACTGAGGACTGAGTGTAAGTAGGAAGTATGTAATTTCGCGAAACTTGCTTTTATAGACTGATGAGACCATAAGTGCATAACGTGTTAATAATATTTACTGCGCTATTATCTGTGTGCTCGTTACATTCCGATTCACAGTCAGTACTCATTCCTAACATTTTTGTGTTAGTGAGAATACGCACTAGAGGAGTCGAAGTACCAGTAGAGTTTATCAGAAAGATATTTAACAGCGGAGATGCAGAAGAGAGAGACAACTGCCGCATCCAAACACATCCAAATCAACTAACAATATCTGCACAGTAAATAAACAACATGAGCCAGGATTTCTTTGCAAGATTCTACATGTACATCTATAATCCGTTAGCCATTTCATAGTGTGACGCGGAGGGTACCTCTGTTACGTAATTTCCCGGATTCCTCGTTCCATTCGCAAATGATGCGGAGGAACCAATTACTGAGTTTCTCGTTATGATCGTTTCGTAAGGTGCGTCTGAGCAAGCAATATGATTTGAATTCCTCATGAAACGGACGCTGTCGGAATATTAGCAGTAAACCTCTCCGCGATAAACGTCTCTCTTGTAGTGTCTGCCAATGTCCGTAACGTTCTCGCGCTCAACCCGTGAATACGTCGACGTTCTTCTTTGGATATTATCTAACTTCATTATTAGTTCTACTTTGTAATGGTTAAACACTGGTGAGAAACACTCAAGAATCGGTCGAATGAGTATTTTGTAAGCCACGTCTGTCATGAATAAAAAGCTCTTCCTGATATTGGTTCCAATGACTTCCAGTATGGTATTGCATTTCCTACACTGATTTTGTTTGCGATGTGTGGCTATAAAATAACGGGACTATTGCTGTAAAACTTGGTACAAATTTTAATTCATTGCTCCGGCCTGTATCCATTATCACTGTGCAGGAAGTCTTCCTCTTTGAGCAACTTCATGACGCGTGCTGCTTTTCTTTCACTGCTTCAACGGACTGAAGTCTTGTTCCTTTTTATAGAGATTTGACCTCGGGGTGGTGCTACGTCACCCGAATAAGGTGGGTGGTCTAACACTGCGATTCTGTACTTCGCTAGAAACCTCGTAACAGACAATGCGGTATGAGTCGGTGCGTTGTCTTGATGCAGAACCCAGACTTGTTCTTGAACAATTCTGGTCGTTTTTTTTTCTTATTTTAACATGGAGTAGAGCAAGAAATTCATGGTGGTAATGATTATTAATAATTTTACCATTAGGAACCGAGTAAGATACACAATTCCATGAATATACAAAAATATCATCATTGCTTTTAATCTCGATTTGCTTATTCAAGCTTCTTTCGCTCTCGATGAAGTGGGGCCCATCCATTGCGTGGATTAGCACTTAATTTCTGAATCATAAGTGAGAAACCAAGATTCGTTCCATGTTATCACTCTTTCTAAGAAATTAAGTTCATTTTCAATGTTTTTGAAAGTGTCAGTAAAAACGTTTTCACGAGCTTCGTTTTGTTCTATTGAGAGAATTTTCGGCACCAGTTCGCACTGAATTTTTTCATATTTTTGTCAATTCCTACAGCTTCATCAATCGATCGAATACTCAATAAACGGTCAGATCGAATCTAATTACCTAATTTTCCGATATTTTCACCCGTTGCTGATGTTGAAGGGCTTCCTGGGCGTGAGTCATCTTTAACGTGTTCTCGGCCATCTTGGAAACGTTTGAACCACTCAAAAACTCGCGTATATGATCAACAGTTGTCACCATACATATGTTTTAGTATAAGATAGCTTTCAGTAGCAGTTTTTCCAAGTTTCATGTGAAACTTCACGATAATTCGTTGTTCCATTATTACACTTATCATTTTTTCTGGCATAAAAAATAACAGCTTTTACAAAAACGGAGGCCACGGCCTGATTGATTTGTCAGCAGGCACCAAAGATGCCGCATTTGACTGAGAGGCCTTAACGCTTCACAATTATTTGTCGTTCATCTTTGGCACGTGCATACTTATTTCTGACAGCATCAGTCCCGTTATTTTATAGTCACACATCGTAATCGTTCCACTTCATGGCGCTCCGGACGATCATTTCCAGGTATTTTTACTGTCGTTGCTGTTTCCAGCGACAGTCGCAGATTGTATAATCGAGGTCAACTGCCGGTCTCTGTACCAGTCGTCGACCCTCTGCTGCCCTTACTGAATTTCGCTACAGTCTCTTGGCGTTGCAGTGTACTGTGGTCAACAAAGTCGTCCGTGCGTAACCTCGACGAGATTCCGACGCTATCGGTGGCAGTATCTTTGAGGAATACTCCCGAAGACAATGTGTGGGCAGCAGACAATGTACGATAGCCTATACGACCAACAGGTGCTGATAAGGGCGGCTTCCTGCCCGCGCCAGATGCCGCCGCCTCAGTAGTTCCGAACAGAAAGCCGGAGTCGCTCAAGTGCGCTCCCAAGTGCCAAGTGATTGTCTGTGTCTGGGATTGTTTTCGGACAAGGAGTTCCACAGGGACAGTTGAGGTGGCGGCTGAGCCACCCGCATCGCCGCTCCGCTGCCGCCAGATAGCGTTATCGGGCGCGTTGTCAGGACCACGCCTGCGGCCAGACAATGCCGTCAGCTGGCCCGGCCCCGCACGGTCTGCCGCTGATGGACGCAACACATTGCCCGGGCGATCACTTCCTGCACTGGCTGCCTCCGTTTTTACAAGCATTCACTACCTCGTGTAGCTTACCCTATAGCATTCGAGCACTCGTATCTGCACATCTCCGATGCATCGGATTTCTACCAATTAGGCTGCGGTCATACTGGCACCGACATTGGAGGATTCCGCCGACGACCGACATCGGGCGAAGACAACCGATCTTTTCAAATCAGCACGCCAGTACTTTCGCGGCTCGTTTCAACCGATCTCAACGCCCGAACGTGAAGACTGCGGATAACGGTCGGTGGAACTCAAATCCGTTTGTTTTCTTCGGTCGAATCGGCTGACGTTCCCACACGCAAAACGTGGACTGTGAGAAATTGTTAGGTTTAGTACAAAAAAGAAGGTGTTTGTTGCATCCTGCGGATCAGAAAGATAATTACAGGGATGTGTCTCGGAATCTAGGGGCTAAAATCGTTGCTTTACTGGAAACCACAAGTTCCGACAACTAACAAAATTTAATAATAATTTATCGAACTTTTCCTTATAATTATCCATGTTCCGTGACTGTCTAGACATTTCAGTCTCACGCCTACACTTAATGCAGCATGCCATTTGCAACACAGCCAAAATCTGTATGGCAAGTTTTATGCCTAGGTTATATCCTCAAAAAATTGTGTGTTCAAGTGAGAAAGATGGCGTATGTTCATTTTGATGCCTAAAGTTTCTGTAGTGGATGGCTTTTGGGTTGTGATAGGCGAGCATTAACTGTCTACGAATTATTATTATGGCTTACCGGCGTTTTTATGCCAGCAAAATTAGCATTCCTTTGTATGAGGTGGTTTGCAAATGCGGTGTGTTTCCCATTTTCAGTGCTTTTGGTGTTCAAAAAATCTTATTCTAAAATTTATATTTGTCTTTCACACTTATGCTGAATAACACTCATTGAAACTCAATTGACGTATTTGCTGAACTTATTTGAAGATATACAGAATGTTTGTAATCTTGGTCTTTAATGTCACAATAAACCGTCTTGAATATGTAATAGAATGCTCCTGTCTTGATTTAGTATATTCGTAAAACTTATTTGATTATTCCAACAACTGTGGGAAGAGGGTATCGAAATCGCCACGATCTTTTGGAGATAGATATAACTCATCCACATGCATTCGGTGTCTTAATAGAAAAATCCGCAATGCATCACTCGTCTCCAAGAAAGTAGACGTTGTGGCATCCATCCCCCACCCCGTCCCCAAGGATGTAAAAAATAGATTCTAACCCCATTTATAACTCTTTGATCCGACCAAAAACTGATGGAGGAGATCGGACCCTGTCGACCGATGTTATCGGGCGACGTCTGGCGACGGAGTCAGGCAGCCAATGTCCGTGCCACTCTGGACGCAGCCTTAGGCAGGTTTGTAATGCAAAAAAGTGGAATATTCCTTATTCTTTGTCACTGTTCTGCCTTGAACGACTAGCGGAAGATCTCCACAGACGGAAATGGAGGTACCAGTAAAACTTCATTGAGGCCTTCATCACATGACGCATGTTAAATAATTAAACTTTCATTCCATTCGGAACTGATGTCCGTCGCCATCATCAGTATGAGTTGTGGCCCCACAGCCACGAATACATTTCTGTATTCGTTGTGACATGGAGACAAACAGCCTCGGAATATCATCTTGAGGAGTTTGCTGCCTTGCCACGTTCTCTGTTAGTTCATTAAGTTTGCTTTCTGGATTCAGGTATAGCCGTATGCGCCCTTTCATTGCATCCCACACACGATCCATGCGTCACAAATCAGGGAAGCGGGTAGGTTATTCAAGCATCCGAACATCCCTGAAGACAATTGTGGTTCAAAGTGCAGTGCATTATACTGTTGGAATGTGCCATATGGTACCCAGACGGTGAAGAGCGTGGTAACAGGCTTTATCTTTCTTGCCACATACTGGCGAGCGTTCTGCCTCCCTTCAACAACTGCCAATTCATGAAATGTATTGGCATTTGCGAATATAGACGACCATCAGCTGTATAATGGAACGACGACAATGGAAATTTGTGCCGGATCGGGATTCGAACCTGGATTTCCCACTTATCTCGAGCAGTCGCCTCACCTTTCGGCTTTCTGAGCACGCTCCACGGCCAATTCCAAACTTTCACATGTTGTAAAAAAAAATGGTTCAAATGGCTCTGAGCACTATGGGATTTAACTTCTGAGGTCATCAGTCCCCTAGAACTCAGAACTACTTAAACCTAACTAACCTAAGGACATCACACACATCCATGCCCGAGGCAGGATTCGAACCTGCGACCGTAGCAGTCAAAAAAATGGTTCAAATGGCTCTGAGCACTATGGGACTCAACTGCTGAGGTCATTAGTCCCCTAGAACTTAGAACTAGTTAAACCTAACTAACCGAAGGACATCACAAATATCCATGCCCGAGGCAGGATTCGAACCTGCGACCGTAGCGGTCTTGCGGTTCCAGACTGCAGCGCCTTTAACCGCACGGCCACTTCGCCCGGCCACACATGTTGTCAACCATGTGTCTACGACCTGCACTCGTACATTCATTATGTATATTCCCATACAGGGAAGACACTTTAATTGAAATCTGTTTGCATGTTGTCAGCTAATAAATATGATATTGCAGTGCTTTTGTTGTTCAGAATTACGCATAATATCCTTAATATCGGTTTGCTGTAGAATTCTTGAACGTATTGTGAGTTCGAATATAATATATTTCCATGACACGGAAAAGCTTTGTCCTCAAATCATCAGGGAATTAGAAAAAGTATCGCTCATGCAAAACTCAGCTTCGCCGTTACGCAAATGATATTCTGCGAACATTAGATGAAGGACAAGAGGCATATTGCATATTTATAGATTTCGGATTTGTGAGTGGCTCGAAGACTTCTTAAGTAAAGGTCGGTGCGTTATCTTGGACGGTGAGTGTCCTCAGTGACGAGGGTATCGTCAAGAGTCATCCAGGGAGGTGTGATTGTTCTCTGTATGAAGGTCTGACAGACACGGTGATCAGCAATCTGCGTCTGCCTCCTGATGATACTGAACTGCATGGTAAAATATCGTCTTCGAATGACTGCAGGCTGATAAAGCACGATTTAGACAAAATTTATATTTGGTTTTGTGAACGACTGCTTGTTGTAACTGAGTTAAAGCAGATGAATAGGAAAAACAATCCTGTAATATTCGCATAAAATATTAGCGGTGTGCTACTTCACAAGGTCACGACGGTAATATAAGTATATCTATGTATAACGTTCTAAAGCGACATGAAATGGCACACGCACATAAGGTCAGTAGCAAGAAAGGCGAATGGACAGCTTCAGTTTATTGGGAGCATTTTAGGAAGCTCACATATGAAGAAGACCTTGTATGGAATACTGGTGTGACCCAGTCTAGAGCACTGCTCGAGTGTTTGGGATCCCCCAGGTCGGTGTAAAGGAGGGCATCGACACAATACAGAGACATTCTCCTAGATTTATTACCGGTAAATTCGATCAACACGCTAGTGTTACAAAAATGCTCTATGAACTAAAATGAGAATCCCTGGAAGGAAGGCGGCGTTCTTTGCGCGAAACACTGTTGAGAAGATTTAGAGAACTGTCATTTGCAGGTTCGAATCCTGCCTGGGCATGGATGTGTGTGATGTCCTTAGGTTAGTTAGATTTAATTAGTTCTAAGTTCTAGGCGACTGATGACCTCAGAAGTTAAGTCCCATAGTGCTCAGAGCCATTTGAACCATTTGTCATTTGCAGGTGACTGAAGAACAAAAAACAACATAGGAACGACATGATTTTAGCCTTATGCAATCAAACCACGCCCTTGTTCTCTTACGTTTATGTAAATCTAATTAGTGACTAGAAGCTTTTAGCCTTGTCATGATGGCCATAATTTATGACCCAAAAATTATCCACCTCCCCCTTCTACATTCCTCTTGGCCAATTGGGTGATAATTAAGATATCCTGACTGCTGAATTGGTACAATTTATGAGTGAAAAATGACGTCATGGCTCCCCATACACTTTTGCATTACAGTGGATACGTGAAAATGTCGGTAAATTCAACGGGACATTATCCCATTGGCTGCCGCAACCACTTATCTTAATAACTATAATTTATAAGCCAAGAAAATGGCATCATCACTGTGCAGGCACTGCAGCAATGGAGTGGATGTACTTATTAACATGTTATAACTTTTTAAAGCATAAGGAGTTTGTTGTCGCATTATCAGTGTGTTGAAATACTTCCCATTGCACCAACTATAATTTATGAGCCAAAATAATTGCCTCTGCATTATGACATCACTATTAGGCTGCCTTAGAAGAGACTGGCATTAAGAGATCGTAGTAGGCTTGCAAATAACGCTGAGAATTTAAAAAAGAAATCCATGTTGGAACGTTTTTACAGACATGTATGTGCAAACACTGTAGGTCAGGCACACAAGACCGCTAACTTACACAAATACGCACGTGTAAAGGACTCGTCACACCTGTCCTACTACCACCACCACCATTACCGCCGGGATAGTACGCGAAAAATAATGTCTTTATTTGAAACAAAAACCTGTGAAGAGGAGCGCGACATGTTATCGACCCTGACGTCGCGCGCTCCTCTTCCGATAGCAGCCACAGAGTCGACTGCCGCCGCCCCAGTGCCGTTCCCCAGAGTGTTAGGCTCACTATGACCGCTGATTCGCGTCTGATGGATACAGGCGAACCGTGCTGCAGCTACGTGCCCAATGTTGTGCTGTTGTCATTGTGGTTCATGCCCTACGAATGGGCGGACGGCTGTATAAACAGTTAACTCTCACCTCGCATGCCTGTAACAGTGGGCCTCTGTCTTGGAGTCATCACGCAGGTCGCAGCGAGCAAGCAGATATGAGTTTTATTTTTTTGTTTTTATTTACACGTCAAGTTTCGTAGGACCAAATTGAGGAGCAAATCTCCAAGATTTTTGGATTCTGGTGGTAGCTTATTGAAAATGGATGCAACAGTATACTGCACGCCTTTCTGCGCAATTAAGGAAGTCCGATCCAAATGCAGGTTTGATTTCTGCAGAGTATTAACCGAGTGAAAGTTGCTTGTTCTTGGGAATAAGCTAATATTGTTAACAAGAAATGACAGTAATATATATATATATATATATGCCAAAATACCCAGACTCGTTAACTGGGGTGGACAAGACGTTCATGAACGTACACCACTTATTATCCGAACCGGCCGTTTCTGAATGGGAAGAGTTAACCCAAAATACGATACAAGTGAATGAAAATAAGTGAAGTAGACTAATTGTCGTGTCCAACGATCATTCATTTCAGATTCCGTTCGAATAGTGAAAATGGCAGCATTAACTCTTTGAAAAATATTCTCAATGTGGGCTGCCCACGACAGTTTACTATCTATCCGCACACATAGAAATCTAAACTGTTCAGTTTCACTAATCATATGCCCATTGTGTGAAATGAAAACATTAGGTTTTGTTGAATTGTGTGTTGGAAACTGTAAAAACTGAGTCTCACTGAGATTTAGCGTTATTTTATTTTCTATAGGCCATGAACTCATGTCACGAACTGCAATATTTGAAAAAAAGCCAATGTTGCACGCAACATCCTTCACTACCAAGGTAGTGTCATCAGTAAACAGAAATATTTTAGAGTTTCCCGTAATACTAGAGGGCATATCATTTATATAAATAAGGAACAGGAGTGGCCCCAACACTGATCCCTGGGCACCCCCCACTTGACCGTACCCGAATCAGACCCCACATCACAGTCTTAAACACACTGTAATAATTTTCTAAATCACCTATTTCCAGAACTGAGACATTATTAACATTCTGTCACCCTGACATATTGTTCCTAGCAAGACCTGTGCTGTAACCATTTCCGCTTCAGCTTTATTACTCACTAAAAGTCATCATTCTTTGGCAGAAGATCATGTGCCACGCCGTGTACACATTCGTGTTCTCTTATTACAGTGTGTGTGTATATAAAGAGGATTTCTACCTTTGTTTAAGGACGGTACGTTCTATAGAATGTGACGAACAAGCTTAGGTTTTACAACTAGCGCTCTCACCTCGTTTTTAAAGCACAGACGAATACAGGCTTTCTTCGGCTGAAATATAATTTTTATATCTTGACAAGTGCTGTCCAATGCTTCCCAGTGTTCCTCTCACTGCCACATGGCCCCTCTCATGTAGGAGAAATGGCATTTCTGTCTTGACGCCATGTTTCGTGGAGACGAACATGGACACTGAACCTATTTACCGTAGTTAAACAATTGCACTTGACTCTAGGAACTGACGTTCCAGTTACGGCAGATTTATTTCCTCGTTTGAAATCCGTAGTGACAGCACTATTGTAGCGATCAGAAATATAGGCTGTCCCTTGCAAGAGTCACCAGTTACATTTTCTCCGGTATTTCGCGTATGAAGTTTGTAACTGGAGACGGCCAAAACGAATACCACTCATCGTGTGCTTCATGTGGTACCCATGTCAACGGACAGCGCCGGATTGTTGTCATTTCGATAGACGTGTCCCAAATTAGAACAGATTGAAAAATCAGCCAACCAGTCGCAAATATAGGTTTATTATCCCTTGACCATGGTTTTGATATTTGTAAAAATATACAAAATAATATTTTTTAACATACTAAAATACTAATAGAAAAATATTTGTGAAGTAAATGTACTAACTCATTACAACACATGATGCAATGGGCGTCACAAGCTAAGATACTTGCGTAAGTCACACACGGAAAAATTGGGCTACAGAGGGCGCTAAATACATGCGCGTAAGAACCGCGCCTTGGTTGTCTTGAAAACAGCATTTTATAATACAGTAATACATTTGCTGACACACTAATATTGTAACTGACCAAGAATTAGATTTGGTATTTAAAACCTTCAACGGCTTCCAGTAGAAAATTAAATTCACAAAAGAAATTCAAAATGAGAACGGTGATCTAAATTTCCTTGATCTGAAATTACGCAGACAGAATGGCAGTGTCACTTTCAATATTCATTGTAAGACAACGTACTCTGATAATATTATTCCATCAGATTCTTCCCACCCTCAGGCTCATAAAGTTCACTTTTTGCATTCAGCAATTTATCGTGCTTCAACAACGCCACTTTCCCCGTACGATATTCAGAAAGAAGTTATTTGAATAAGACTATTTCTAGCAATAATAGTTACAAACAAGACGTAGTCGACGAAATACTTAGCAACAAAAGAGGAAATAAGAGATTTTCAACACTAGGTGACAAACTGAAGAGTAATGAAGAGGGAAATGGCATGTTTGTTTCGGTACCATTTCTAGGTAATGTGTCCTACAGGATTGGTCGTCTTCTGACTAGCAGATATGGTTGTAAAGTTACTTTCTCTACGAACAAGTCTGAGGAAAAATTTAGTTCATACACTCCTGGAAATTGAAATAAGAACACCGTGAATTCATTGTCCCAGGAAGGGAAAACTTTATTGACACATTCCTGGGGTCAGATACATCACATGATCACACTGACAGAACCACAGGCACATAGACACAGGCAACAGAGCATGCACAATGTCGGCACTAGTACAGTGTATATCCACCTTTCGCAGCAATGCAGGCTGCTATTCTCCCATGGAGACGATCGTAGAGATGCTGGATGTAGTCCTGTGGAACGGCTTGCCATGCCATTTCCACCTGGCGCCTCAGTTGGACCAGCGTTCGTGCTGGACGTGCAGACCACGTGAGACGACGCTTCATCCAGTCCCAAACATGCTCAATGGGGGACAGATCCGGAGATCTTGCTGGCCAGGGTAGTTGACTTACACCTTCTAGAGCACGTTGGGTGGCACGGGATACATGCGGACGTGCATTGTCCTGTTGGAACAGCAAGTTCCCTTGCCGGTCTAGGAATGGTAGAACGATGGGTTCGATGACGGTTTGGATGTACCGTGCACTATTCAGTGTCCCCTCGACGATCACCAGTGGTGTACGGCCAGTGTAGGAGATCGCTCCCCACACCATGATGCCGGGTGTCGGCCCTGTGTGCCTCGGTCGTATGCAGTCCTGATTGTGGCGCTCACCTGCACGGCGCCAAACACGCATACGACAATCATTGGCACCAAGGCAGAAGCGACTCTCATTGCTGAAGACGACACGTCTCCATTCGTCCCTCCATTCACGCCTGTCGCGACACCACTGGAGGCGGGCTGCACGATGTTGGGGCTTGAGCGGAAGACGGCCTAACGGTGTGCGGGATCGTAGCCCAGCTTCATGGAGACGGTTGCGAATGGTCCTCGCCGATACCCCAGGAGCAACAGTGTCCCTAATTTGCTGGGAAGTGGCGGTGCGGTCCCCTACGGCACTGCGTAGGATCCTACGGTCTTGGCGTGCATCCGTGCGTCGCTGCGGTCCGGTCCCAGGTCGACGGGCACGTGCACCTTCCGCAGACCACTGGCGACAACATCGATGTACTGTGGAGACCTCACGCCCCACGTGTTGAGCAATTCGGCGGTACGTCCACCCGGCCGCCCGCATGCCCACTATACGCCCTCGCTCAAAGTCCGTCAACTGCACATACTGTTCACGTCCACGCTGTCGCGGCATGCTACCAGTGTTAAAGACTGCGATGGAGCTCCGTATGCCACGGCAAACTGGCTGACACTGACGGCGGCGGTGCACAAATGCTGCGCAGCTAGCGCCATTCGACGGCCAACACCGCGGTTCCTGGTGTGTCCGCTGTGCCGTGCGTGTGATCATTGCTTGTACAGCCCTCTCGCAGTGTCCAGAGCAAGTATGGTGGGTCTGACACACCGGTGTCAAGGTGTTCTTTTTTCCATTTCCAGGAGTGTACATTAAAAACTGAACAAGGTCCTTTCACTAACTCAGAAGTTCTTTAAAAGCTTTAAGGATTTCCCTAGTTATTACATAGGGCAGACGGGTGGAACTATTAAACCCAGATATAAGGAGCACCTGTTAGGTAAGAAAGGGGAAAATGTCCATAATGCTTTAGAAGTAATAATAGTTTTACGTAAGGAATTAAAAGGCTGGAAATTAAATTTATTGGAAGAACTTGAAATTTGTAAACATCTAGGTAAGGGAGACGGTAACATTTTGAACGATCAGTATCAAATCGCGAGTGAGTACTTCCTTGATGGATTTAAACCGCTGCTCACGGTCACATAATACGTATATACGCTCTCCGCCAGTGTCAGTGAACATGCCATTTTCCTCAAAATATATTTTTCTACTGTTAAGCTCCTGACATTTCATATCATTGGGTTTCATTTTTCAAGGCCGTATCAGCACATGTCCATACAGTTCATATACCAAAAAATGGTATCGGTACAGTTTAACAGAAGATTCTCTTTTTATGTTGTGTTGGGGCTTTTTGTTGTGATGTAAGTTTTTATGTTGTAATGTAACTTTATCAATTCATTATGTTCTTCGCCTCTTTGGTAACAAATAAGCTTTGTTATCTGTTATCTTCTAAACACTAAAGCTACGTGCAGTATCACTGTGCTACGTAAGTGTATTACAGATTTCATATTTAATGTAAACCTCTAAAATTGTAGCATTTGTTACTGGCCTTCTATAAGAAATTGTCATATAGTTTAATGTAAAACTATGCTACTTAACACTAGCAAGACGCAATACTTACGCGCATGTGTATAGCACCCACTGCTTTCCCATTTTTCTTATCGCTTAAGCTTCCGCATTGTTAATCAGAAGCTTTTTCCTATAGTGAGATTGTTTTAGCTTATATGTGCTGTTCTTTCCACACTGTATTTGTAACAGTGATATTTTGTAAATAGAACTCTACCTCCTGCACGCTGAATTTATGTACATTATTACTCTGTCAGCAAATGTATTAATAATTTTATGGGGAATGTACACCTGTAAATTTTTATATTTTTAATGGCCTTGTAGAGGAATTTTCATACTTACCTTATTATAAAATACTGTTGATTAACACAACCAAGGCGCGGTTCTTACGTGCATGTATTTAGCGCCTTCTGTAGCCCAATTCTTCCTTGTCGTCCGAGTCTGTACATTTGTAGCAGTTGACACTTTCTACGCCAGTTTTTCGCTTTCTTGTCTTCATTCTCACTTCGATTTCCACTTTCCTTTTGCATTCACGTAACACGTTAACTGCACTTAAAGAAATAATTTCTTTAACAGGTATCGTTTTAGTCACATTGGTCCTCTTTCATAAGACCTGTGAAATAGCAGTGTTTGTGAGAACCATTACTAATTCGGTGGTACCTATATTTGATGGTATTGTGGAGAGTAATGTCCTAAAGCGATACATACTACAAACACCCAACATGTATATGCAATGATTAATAAAGATTTTTGTACAGCAATACATATACCCGTATTTACCAGGTGTGGGTTGTTTCCTTTAGCGTTTAACAGTAATTCAGATTCCCTCATCTAGCCAGAGTATCATCAAAGCGTTTGGAGAAGCATTTTTCTCTTCCTCCAGATTACTCTCAACATATTTCTGCAAATACCTGAGGTAACTGCCAAAGTCAGCACTTACATACGCTAAAACACATGGATAGATGTGGTAGTGGGCTGCGTCACAGTGTTAGTTAATGCATCATAAGAGAGTGTGCTGAATTTATCTATCTTAAATACAGCTTCTTGCTTACTGATTATTACAAAACCAACTCCATGACCACCTAACAGCAGTGTCACCCATTCTCACTTTGTCGTATGTTATTAACAGGAGATACTGGTCAACAGCAGCTATCCAAGATTCAGTATGTATGTAACAGATAGAAACAATGTTCGAGGAACTTATTTTATCCATTTGTAAACACCTAGCCCATTTGTGCTATTTTGCGTACGTAATAGTTTGTTGCTGGGGCTTTCACTATACGGAATGTTGTGGAGGTGGCTCTACGAACGTTATGTCCAGGATAGCGTCCAGATTTAGAGCCACCCGCGTTTCATAAGTGACCGTGTTCAGAGGCGTATTCACCAGCATTAGGCCTGGGGCAAGGTCTGGGACCCGCCACAACAAACCAAACCATACGCAAAATAGCATAGTTGAGATATGTGTTTACAACTGGATAATAACAATTCCTCAAACATTATTTGCGTCTTTTACGTGCATATAACAGACATAAACTATTACCTATTAAATATTTCTAGCATAAAGCACTTATGTGGCACTACTTTTGTAACTACAGTAGAAAAATGCACTTGGATCAGACATTACCACTGCTGGGATAATGGTTGTGTCTATGCATATAATGGTACTACTGTGACATAGTGATACACATTAGTTTACGTCATACTTCAGGTATGACAGGCATGCATGGAGATAACCTGATATATGTCTTCCTGGCTAAAGAGCATGGTATTCTGCCATGATTTATAATTCTATGGTGTTGTTATGTACAGCAGTTTGCTTATCGTAATACATACATGTGATTGAAGATTTCTGATTACAAACAAAAAATTTATTTGATCTTGGTACCAGAGTAAATTGTACATATCGTTTTGTAGAAAAACACGCCTTAGCTCTGCTAAAACCTACATCAGTGTCATCCATACATTATAATGAGCACCATACTAGGGAAGCTTCTGACATCAGCAGTTGTCTAGCATTGCTATGATTTTTACTTTGGGTGTTCTATACAGATGACTGGGCAAGATATGATGTTCACTTGGGTATGACGTCTCTCATTAAAAAGATACTGAGGCTGATACTTTATTAAATATATGCCGCTAAATTTCATTTTCAAGTAGGTTTTCTGAGGTATAGAATAACATTATATATACAAAAGACATATGAATGTTGTATGTCTTTTTACATATCCTCCTATACATCTCCCTACTAAAGAATACGATAGTTAACTGCTGTTTACAGCACCATGGTGGTGCTAGACACTTTTGGCACTAATACACGGTATTTTTACAGTGCATATACACAGTGTGTGACCTAAAACTCGCACTGAAGATATTGTGGAAATGGAAAGTGCTATTGATGTACGGTTTCCACAGAATGGGTTCGCAGTCAGGGATTCGTAATGTTAGCCATTAAATAGGTTCTAATGCTACTTACAAAGTGTGTTTTTTGTCCAAACATTCACTTTTAAAATGAAATAATACCTATTGATATTAACAAACTAAAAATACGGTAAAATAGAATTCGGCGGTGCTTCTAATAGGATTCTAGTGTGAGTCGTTAAGAGATATCATATTTTGAATGGTTTCCACACTGACACTTATTTGTCCCATTCAATGTGCATAGTTGCTAGGTACAATATTGTTATGTTTGCTTACTGTGTGCTTGTGTGTTCCTTGAGTGCATTGCGTCTTGTTAGTCAGTTAGTGTGTGACAATCCAACCAGTCGGTCGTTAGTGGTCTATGGGATTTACCAACGCAGAAAAAGTCGACATGCTCATGGTGTACGAAGAGTGTAGGAATAATGCAGTTCGTTCTTGTACCATGTATGTGGCAAGATGTCGCAATAGACGTCAACTATCTAGGCAATTAATTATCATCCTCTTGAAGCAGTTACATGTAAGTAGTAGTGTAGCATGTACACAACGTAATAGGAGACAAGTGACGACAGAAGAGGAGAAAGTTAATATTCTTGCTGCTGTTGCAGTTGAAATTTGGAAACTTATGGTAAGTTCTATGGGGCCAAACTGCTGAGGTCTTAAACTAACTTAAGCTAAGGACAATACACAAACCCATGCCTAAGGGAGGACTCGAACCTCCGAGGGAGAGTAGCCGCGCGAACCGTGTCAAGACGTCATAGACCGCAGGGCTACCCCGCACGGCTGTTGCAGTTGATACGCACATTAGCTCCTGTACAATCATACAAGGACGTCCCATGAGTCAGGCGAGTGCCCTACGCATTCTCCATCGACATAGATTCTATTCTTATCACATCTCTCTCTATCAAGAGCTGCATGGAAACGATCATGATAAACGTGTTAACTTCTGTACATGGGAATTAAGACAGGATACTCAAGATGTATCACGTATCTTGTTCAGTGACGAAGCCAAATTTACCAATCATGACCAGGTAAACTTCCGAAACATGTACTATTGGTGTGTTGACAATCCTTGTTGAAATGGCTCTGAGCACTATGCGACTTAACTTCTGAGGTCATCAGTCGCCTAGAACTTAGAACTAATTAAATCTAACTAACCTAAGGACATCACACACATCCATGCCCGAGGCAGGACTCGAACCTGCGACCACGGCGGTCGTTCGGCTCCAGACTACAGCGCCTAGAACCGCGCGGCCACTCCGGCCGGCTCAATCTTTGCTGGTTTCGTCAACTGCAACGTCAGCGTCCATGGAGTGTAATATGTGGTGTGGGATAGTGAACCATCAGCTCATAGGCTTGTCTATAACAGACGGTACACTGTAAACACTCAAGTATCGCAGCCTCCTATCGGACCAGCTTCCACGGATTCTACAAGACGCTCCTCTACACACTAGGAGGAACCTGTGGTGCCAGCATGATGGCTGTCCGCCCATGCCGAGGTGTACGAAGTACTACAGCATGTCTTCACTAATTGTTTCCAAATCCTTGGATTTGACAGAGAGGACGTGTACTTTGGCGAGCGTGTTCTCCAAATTTAACGCCCATAGACTATTTTCTGAGCGGAAAGTTGAAAGATTAATGCAGCCTACTCGGACATCTATACTGAAATGCTAGCATCTGTGCAGCAGTCGTTCCATACCAGAGAGGAAGCGTGTATTGACCCTGTCGGCGGATATTTTGAACACGATCTGTGGTGGTCAGTTGTCTGCTTACTGGTCGGAATCCACGTAACTAGTGTGTGCACTTGTGTTGTTCTTTAGTGTGTGCAACCACAGGTATTGTACAAGCGTCAGTGTGGCAAAAGTGTATGTCAGCAAAAAATATATCCTTTAGAACTTGATAACAATAACATGCAATACTTAACTTGACTGTTACTCATGTCCAGATAACTTAAAAGTTAGACTCAGCTTCGACCTCGATGGACACGATAATTTTGTCGACTGCAATGAACATTCCCCCTCTTATAGCGTGTAATCTGTCTTTTAGATATACATTCCATACCTTGCTCGAAGTGCTTTTTACTTACTCTGAGTTCACTCTCTGCGTATTGACTGGCGAGCGTTCGTCACACTGACTTCAAACTACCGCCCTGCTGAAAAATCCGTTTGTGCACTACACAAGCACTCTGCTACCTGATTAACTGCTTCCTTTGTGTAGTGCACCCCTGATTTGTCAAGAGCAGTCTTACAATTCTCCAACGCATAACCAGGTCCAGAAATCTGCTGCCAATGCCGTCACAGAATCTACGGAGCCATTGATTGAGACCCTGCACTCGACTCCAAACGAAAGGACCCTGATAGACAGTGGGTATTATGCTACAAACTGTGAGATCTGTTGGCACTCTGCAGAGGGAGGCCAGTAGTCTTCACCACTTCCACCAACTACATGTGGGAACTGAGCATGACCTCGGAATCCAAGTGACATGGTGCTTGCATGAGCAATAGTCTGCAAACCACTGCAACCATCACCCTCGATAGCTGCAGGCAGGGCCTCCACCACATCTCGGATGAGGCCCCCTGGCAGGTACACCGAGTAGACATTGATCTTCTTTTCAGCTCTTAACACTATTTCCCCTAGGACTCCATAATGCTCCTAACGTTGGAGCTCCCAACAACCAGCAAACCTCTGCTCCCTTGCGCTGGCTGGGACTCTGCGGAGGGAGCGGCCAGCTGTCAACGCACAAGGTGAATGGGCGAAGCAAGGTGCCCAGCTTCACAATGACACTCCGCTTCGAGCGAACATCTTACAACTTACAGCCTGCCACTCTCCCTGTGGTGACGGTTCTTCCCCTGTGTTGGGACACTTCAAGTTTCCTCAGCAATAGCGCCTGTGGGCAAAATAAGTGATATCTGAGATGTCCCATGCAACGTGACAGATTCTTCGCCACTGCCACAGTCTGAAGCGGCAACTCGAAGACGGCTGACCGTGGCCAAAGGGCTTTTACTTGTTCACCTGTTTCCTTCGCTCATTCACCCTATGTCTGGACACGTTGCCGCTACTTCAGCAGGGACTGATCGGGTGCAAGAGAACGGTGTTTGCTAGTTTTTGGGAGTTTCAGTGATGTGTGTTATAGAGCCCCGTGGGTAAATAGCGTCAAGGGCTCTAAAGAAGACCAGAGTGAGCTGGGTATATCTGCTAGGGGGCCTGATCCGAGATGTGAAGGAGGCCCTGCTGCAGCTACCAATGGAGGGAGCGGTCGTCTGCAAGTTGTGGCCCAAGTCGGCACCAGTGACGTCTCTTGCTTGGGTTCAGAGGCTATCCTCAGTTCGTATGGGCGGCAGTGGTGAGGACTGCTGGTCCCACTCGCCGGTTGCAAGCAGAACTCAGAATATGCAGCATCGTTTCTAGAACTGATCGGGGTCTTTGGGCTTGGAGCCGAGTGGAGGGTGTCAGCCAAAGTCTTCGTCGATTCTGTGATGGGCCTGACAGCAGATATCTGGACGTGTGTTATGGGGAGGAGAACTGAAGGACTCCCCTTGATAGGTAAGAGGTGCACTACATTAAGGAAGCAGCTAGTGAGGTATCAGAGTACTTGTGTAGTGCACAAACGTATTGTTAAGCAGGGCGGTAGTTTGTGGTCCTCTGATGAACGCTCGCCAGTCGATAGGCAGAGAGAGAAATCAGAGAAACGTAAAGACAGTTCGTCTGCAATGTATTACGAGTAATTTGTCGAAGTATTCGTAACAAAGTTCCAGAATTTGCTGCACTCAGATACCCAGAACCTGAAATACTAGGTGGGGGCGACTTTAACCTATCGAGTATTGACTGGAACGTTTATGGATTCACTGCAGGTGATACGTACAGACAGTCTTGCCAAGTAGTGTTGAATATGTTCTCAGAAAACTGTCCTGAGCAGGTCGTTCGACAGTCACACACAATGGCAGTATTTTTGACCTCGTAGTTATTAACAGACATGTCACTCTAGAGACAGTGATTAGTGACCACGATTTCATCATAGCGATGATTGTTACTAAAGTTAATTAATCCAACAAGAAGGGCAGGAGAGCACTTTTGTTAGAAAGAGCAGGTAAGCAGGTTTTAGCATCACACGTATGTAATGAATGGTCAGCATTTAGTTCCGATATGATGGACGCAGAGGAATTACGGTCAAAGTTTAAACTGAGTGTAAATCGCGCTCTGGAGAAGTATGTGCCAAGTAAGTGGAGTAAGGACGAAAAAGATCCATCGTGGTTTAATAATTCGGAAAATGCTGAGGAAGCAGAGGCTGTTGCACTCTCAGTTCAAAAAACAACTTGGCAAAGACGACAAGCAAAAACTGATAGACAATTGCATCTGTGAAAATCTCGATGCGTGAAGCATAACAACTTCCACCATCCTACCTTACCAAAAGATCTTCCCGAGAACCCGAGAAAATTTTGGTTCTTTGCAAAACCGCTAAGTGGTTCCAAGGCTTATATCCAGTCACCTGTTGACACGAGTGGTGTTCCAATAGAAGACAGCTAAAGGAAAGCTAAAGTTTTTAATTTCACGTTTAGGAAATAATTCAAGCTAGAGGATCGTGCGAAACTATTGTCGTTTTACCGTCGAACAGACTCCGGTATGGAGTACATAGTATCAGGCATACCTAGCGTAGAGAAGCAACTTAAAGAGCTGAAAACAAATAAGTCGTCAGGGTCAGACGGAATCCCAACTCGATTTTACAAAGAGTGCATTACACTATTGGCCCCTTACATAGCTTGCTTGTAACGCGAATCTCTCGCCAAGCGCAAAAACCGAAGCGACAGGAAAAAAGCGCCCGTGACTTCTGTACATAAGATGGGTAAGAGAATGAATCCGAAAAATTACAGAACAATAGCGTTAACATCGGTGGCTGCAGAATTCGTGAACATGTTCTGAGTTCGAATATAATAAATTGCCTTGAGACAGATGAGCTTCAGTCCACAAATCAGTACGAATTTGGAAAGCATCGCTCGTGCGCAACACGGGTCGCCCTTTTCTCACACGATGTCCTGCGAACTACACTATGTGGTCAAAAGTATCCGGACACCCCCAAAACCATACGTTTTTCATATTAGGTGCATTGTCGTGACACCTACTACTAGATACTCCAAATCAGCGACTTTCGTAGTCATTTGACATCGTGAGAGAGCAGAATGAGACGTTCCGCAGAACTCACGGACTTCGAACGTGGTCAGGTGACTGGCGGTCACTTGTGTCATGGGTCTGTACGCGAGATTTCCACAGTCATAAACATCCCGAGGTCCAATGTTTCCGATGTGATAGTGAAGTGGAAAAGGGAAGGAACATGTACAGCACAAAAGCGTACAGGCCGACCTCGTCTGTTGACTGACAGAGACCGCCGACAGTTCAAAAATGGTTCAAATGGCTCTGAGCACTATGGGACTTAACATCTGTGGTCATCAGTCCCCTAGAACTTAGAACTACTTAAACCTAACTAACCTAAGGACATCACACACATCCATGCCCGAGGCAGGATTCGAACCTGCGACCGTAGCAGTCGCGCGGTTCCGGACTGAGCGCCTTAACCGCGAGACCATCGCGGCCGGCGCCGACAGTTGAAGAGGGTCGTAATGTCTAATAGGGAGACATCTATCCAGACTATCACACAGGAATCCAAAACTGCATCAGGATCCACTGCAAGTACTACGACAGTTAGGCGGGAGGAGAGAAATCTTGGATTTCATGGTCGAGTGGCTGCTCATAAGCCACACATCACGCCGGTAAATGCCAAACGACGTCTCGCTCTGTGTAAGGAGCGTAAACATTGCACAGTGTGTGGAGTGACGAATCACGGTACACATTGTGGCGATCCGATGGCACGGTGTGGGTATGGCGAATGCCCGGTGAACGTAATCTGCCAGCGTACGTAGTGCCAAAAGTAAAATTCGGAGGCGGTGGTGTTATGGTGTGGTCGTGGTCTTCATGGATGGGGCTAGCACCCTTTGTTGTTTTGCGTGGCACTATCACAGCATAGGCCTACATTGATGTTTTAAGCACCTTCTTGCTTCCCACTCTTGAAGATCAATTCGGGGATGGCGGTTCCACCTTCCAACACGAAAATGGCTCAAATGGCTCTGAGCACTATGGGACTTAACTTCTGAGGTCATCAGTGCCCTAGAACTTAGAACTACTTAGAACTACTTAAACCTAACTAACCTAAGGACATCACACACATCCATACCCGAGGCAGGATTCGAACCTGCGACCGTAACGGTCGCGCGGTTCCAGACTGTAGTGCCTAGAACCGCTCGGCCACTCGGCCGGCCTTCCAACACGATCGAGCACCCGTTCATAATGCACGGCCAGTATCGGAGTGGTTTCACGATAATAACATCCCTGTAATGGACTAGCCTGCAAAGAGTCCTGACCTGAATCGTATAGAAGACCTTTGGGATGTTTTGGAACGCCGACTTCGTGCCAGGCCTCACCGACCGACATCGATACCTCTCCTCAGTGCAGCACTCCGTCAAGAATGGGTTGCCATTCCCCAAGAAACCTTCCAGCACCTTATTGAACGTATGCCTGTGAGAGTGGAAGCTGTCATCAAGGCTAAGGGCCAACACCATATTGAATCCCAGCATTACCGATAGAGTGCGCCACGAACTTGTAAGTAATTTTCAGCCAGGTGTCCGGATACTTTTGATCACATAGTGTATGTATCAAGGACAACAGGCAAATTCCACATTCCTAGATTTCTGGAAAGCGTCTGTCACGTTTCCCCATTGTAGACTGTTAACGAAGGTACGCGCATATGGAATAGATTCCCAGATGTGTTTGTGGCTGGGAGACTTCTCAAGTAACGTTGTCCTCGACGGCGAGTGTTCATCAGAGACAAGGATATCGTCAGTAGCTCCCCAAGGAATTGTGATAGGACTCCTTTTACCTTTTGTGTACATAAATGATCTGACGGACAGAGTGAACAGCAATCTGCGGCTATTTTCTGATGATGCTGTTGTGTACGGGAAGGTGATGATGTTAATTGACTCCAGGAGGACACAAGATGGCTTAGATAAAATTTCTAGTTACAATGGCGAATGGCAGCTTCCTCTAAAAGTAATGCAGATGAATGGGGAACACAATCTGCAAATTTTAGGATACGGCATGAGTAGTGTGCTGCTTGACACTGCAACGTCGATTAAATGTTTAGGCGGAACTGCAAAGCGTTATGCAGTGCAACGAACACGTTGACTTTGGTTTATTGGGAGAATTTTGGGAAAGTGTAGCTCATCTATAAAGGAGACAGCGTATACAGCACTTGTGCGACTCATTCTTGACTGCTGCCCGCATATTTGGGATTCTCACTGGGTCTCATTAAGGGAAGACATCGAAGCAGTACAGAGGCATGCCGCTAGACTTGTTGCACGCGAGTATTATGGAACTGCTTCGTGAGCTCAAATGTAAACCCCTGTAAACAAGACGACGTTCTTTCTGTGAAGCAATATTGAGAAAATTCAGAGAACCTGTATTTTAAGCCGACTGCAGAACGATTCTACTGCCGCCAAAGAACATTCCCCGTAAGGAACACGACGATAAAATTAGAGAAATTTGGGTTCGAACGGAGGCATATAGACAATCGTTTTTGCCTCTGTCTGTATGCGAGTGGAACAGGAAAGGAATTGATTAGTGGTTGAACATGGTACCCTCCACTTTCCAACATACAGTGGCTTGGGAAATACGTAAGTAGATGCAAACGTTATGGAGTAGTCTCTGTTTCTTTAGAACCTACTTTACAGAGGTTGTATACCATGAAGTATGTATGCCATCATGAAATGTTCTACTAGGTACACTCCTGGAAATTGAAATAAGAACACCGTGAATTCATTGTCCCAGGAAGGGGAAACTTTATTGACACATTCCTGGGGTCAGATACATCACGTGATCACACTGACAGAACCACAGGCACATAGACACAGGCAACAGAGCATGCACAATGTCGGCACTAGTACAGTGTATATCCACCTTTCGCAGCAATGCAGGCTGCTATTCTCCCATGGAGACGATCGTAGAGATGCTGGATGTAGTCCTGTGGAACGGCTTGCCATGCCATTTCCACCTGGCGCCTCAGTTGGACCAGCGTTCGTGCTGGACGTGCAGACCGCGTGAGACGACGCTTCATCCAGTCCCAAACATGCTCAATGGGGGACAGATCCGGAGATCTTGCTGGCCAGGGTAGTTGACTTACACCTTCTAGAGCACGTTGGGTGGCACGGGATACATGCGGACGTGCATTGTCCTGTTGGAACAGCAAGTTCCCTTGCCGGTCTAGGAATGGTAGAACGATGGGTTCGATGACGGTTTGGATGTACCGTGCACTATTCAGTGTCCCCTCGACGATCACCAGTGGTGTACGGCCAGTGTAGGAGATCGCTCCCCACACCATGATGCCGGGTGTTGGCCCTGTGTACCTCGGTCGTATGCAGTCCTGATTGTGGCGCTCACCTGCACGGCGCCAAACACGCATACGACCATCATTGGCACCAAGGCAGAAGCGACTCTCATCGCTGAAGACGACACGTCTCCATTCGTCCCTCCATTCACGCCTGTCGCGACACCACTGGGGGCGGGCTGCACGATGTTGGGGCGTGAACGGAAGACGGCCTAACGGTGTGCGGGACCGTAGCCCAGCTTCATGGAGACGGTTGCGAATGGTCCTCGCCGATACCCCAGGAGCAACAGTGTCCCTAATTTGCTGGGAAGTGGCGGTGCGGTCCCCTACGGCACTGCGTAGGATCCTACGGTCTTGGCGTGCATCCGTGCGTCGCTGCGGTCCGGTCCCAGGTCGACGGGCACGTGCACCTTCCGCCGACCACTGGCGACAACATCGATGTACTGTGGAGATCTCACGCCCCACGTGTTGAGCAATTCGGCGGTACGTCCACCCGGCCTCCCGCATGCCCACTATACGCCCTCGCTCAAAGTCCGTCAACTGCACATACGGTTCACGTCCACGCTGTCGCGGCATGCTACCAGTGTTAAAGACTGCGATGGAGCTCCGTACGCCACGGCATACTGGCTGACACTGACGGCGGCGGTGCACAAATGCTGCGCAGCTAGCGCCATTCGACGGCCAACACCGCGGTTCCTGGTGTGTCCGCTGTGCCGTGCGTGTGATCATTGCTTGTACAGCCCTCTCGCAGTGTCCGGAGCAAGTATGGTGGGTCTGACACACCGGTGTCAATGTGTTCTTTTTTCCATTTCCAGGAGTGTATATTCCTAGCAAGTACATGGTCAACTATTCTTCTAAATGTGAACCTCTGTTCTTCTACATGCTTATTTCCAGAGCAAAATAATTCGAGTTCCTTAAAGAGATACTTACTACTCCCTCGTTATCTAATTTTCTGAAGATATAAATCCTTCTACATGTTTTAGTTGCCTTTTGTATTTTGGTAATCATTGTTGCCTCAGTTCCCGGTGTCACTGATACACCCAGCATCAATGTGGACACCTCCAAAGAGCTCAGGTCTATTTCTCATCATTTAATTTAATATACTTCCATCATGGGTGAGCGTCCGAACTACATTTTGTACGTAGTTCTCAGAGAGGGCATTTAGTTATGATTCGCAGGACGTCTTGTCACACCACCACTTACAAAACTATAATTTGTTTAATTGATTATTGGATGATTGAAGTCTATTCTGATGACGACAGTATGATTCAGGAGCTTATATACAACTGTGATTCAGGAACTTACTTGATAATGAGCCTTTCCCAGACAATTTCTCATCTAGATTAAACTTCTATCTCGGTTGATTTTATTTTTATGTTTACTGTAACGAATACTACACTTCCATTTTCAATTAACCTGTCCTTTCGATATACGCTTACATTTTTCTCAAAATATGACTATATTCAGTTTCAAGTTTTAACCAGGTTTCTAAACCTTGTATTAAGTGAGCTCCACTGTCTTTTAGAAGCGCGTCTAACTCTGTCACTTCGTTGCGAATGCTACCGCAGACAATCACTAGTATTTCAATAACTCCTCCTGTAGGGGGCATTTCTTTAGATCTTTCGGATCTTATAGTAACGCTACTTCTCCTGAAGATCGGCATATATGTTATTTAGTAGTTAATTTCTTTGGCATTCATTCGAATGATGTCGAAGTTTCGTTAGAATCTGCGTAAACATTAGAAGCAACAGGAAATAACTCTGATAATTCCGTGAACTGAGGATTGAACAATGATTTTTGCACTAATTAAAGTCCAGAATAAAAATACAGTAACTTCCTAGCCCAAAGAAAACATTACTGTAATAGCTTTCAGTAAAGAAAAAGGATTGGAAGTTTTTTGGTTAAACGAAGATGGGAGAAAAAGCTTAAAGTTATGCTATATGCAAAGTTGGTCTTGTTTCGTAAAATTTGAACGTGGATTGTATAAATGGACGAAAGATTTATACCCAGTACGAAATATGCGCCAAAAGTAAATTCTTGAAAGTGTGAAAGAAAAACTATTTGAAAGTTTTAGAAATGCTCGTTAAATACAGTGTACCGTTGCCGAGGGAAATCTACGAGAATAGGCCTTCTGAACTGAAAGTGAGATGAACATTGCTGATTTCCAGATTTCTTCGACCTGGATAAATAGACTCGGAAAATGATTTGCAAAAGGATGTCGCAAAATTACTCAGTTTAATGCAATTAAACGCGTAGAGAGGATATCGTTATAGGTAGTACTATACACAATTTCGAAACTTTCCCCTAAACTATCCCCTAAAATGCTGTGTATAAACCCAGCCAGTCAGGTTTCGTCCGAAAATTCCTTACAAATCACACTTTATCGTTTGGAGCAACAAAAAAGCCAGACCCTGTGCAGTCGATGATTGCTATGGTAAATTCGTATACAACAATGTCAATGATAAGGATCAGAGAATTACTGTTTCCGCAGCTTTATATATGTCTAGAGGATCCTCAAGGCAAATTAGGGCCAAAAAGTTTATAACAATTGCCATTTCAGTCGCAAAAATCCTGATATCGACGTACAAGAGATGGAAAAATGGGAGAGATTAATTTTCAATACTACATTGGTGTCCAAAATTAAAGCAACACACCTCTATTTTCCTGTCCTGCTTCTAATTCATGCTATAATCATACAAACTGTCAGCAGAGTTCCGTGTGATCGTGTTCGACACGGAAAATGACATTCTGATCAGCGGACAACCACGCCAACGACAACGGCAGGGCACCTATCAAACGGAGTAGCGCTTGCCGAATAGTCCCGCATCTACAATCGCTGTGTACAGAGTCACAAAGAGTGCAATATGGTACAGAGAAAACGCCTACCAGAATCTCTGCGGTGGAGGGCCATAGGAAGAATGGAAGCAGAACAGTCGCAAAATGATGTAGCCCGATGGCTTAATGTGAATTATTCTGTTGTTTCTCGGACGTGGCGACAGTTTATAGAGACCAAAACTGTAGACCTGGGCAGGGCCGACGACGCTTGGGATCAGAAAGAGAGGATCGTTATTTGGCTGTAAGGGCACGACGGTACTGCCATAGTACTGCACGCCAACTGGCATCTGACTTTGCACCATGCACTGGATGTGTCATATCGAGGCAAGCGGTGTATAGAAGACTTCGGTAAAGTGGCCTTTATTGTTGGAGCTCTTCCGTATGTGTGCCTCTGGTGCTTCTTCCCACAAGGGAATGTCTAGAGTAGTGTGGTCAACATGGCACCCCGACGGTCCAAAAAAGGGCCAATGTGCTTTCCACAGCTGAGTCTCGATTTGGTCTGGAGAGTGATTCTCGACAGATTCGCATCTGGAAGGAACGTGAAACACAATTTCGGGACCCAAACATTGTGAAAAGAGACCGATATCGTGGAGGATCCCTAATGGTGTGGGCGGGGATTATGTTGACCAATCAAACACCTTTTCAGAAAACCGTACGGGTGAATCGGTAAGATTTAACTATTGTCAGATATCGTGACAATATTTTGGGGATTCATGTGCGGATGTTGTGAAGCGCTGTTCGCCCAGACTTCGTACTGATGGACGACAATGCTCGACCACCTGGAGCACGGGTGGTTTGATGTTTTCGAATAACGGAAGATATTGCACGCATGGCGTGCTTGCTCTACCGATTTGAATCCCATCCAGCATGTCTGGGATGCATGGGTTGCATCACGCCAGCATCAACCAACCACTCTCCAAGACTTGTGAGCAGCTCTGCAGGAAGAATGGGCATTATTGCCTCAACATGGGACTGATGACATCAGTCGCAGCGTGCCCAGACACTGTCAGGCCTGTGTAGCTGCCAGAGGTGGCCACACCTCGTACTGAGCGCATTAACCAGTTGTCAGACGTGTTTGCAAATCCGTTAAGTTGAAAAAAAAAGCGAAGAATCTTTTTATCTACCATTGGGCATATTAAAATTGTTTACGTTCTGTATTCCATACATTGTTTCTCTTTAATATCATCTGTTTATACTGTTTCGTGACAACATACATGTAACTTTGCAAAATTTCCGCTTGTTGCTTTAATTTTGGACACCAGTGTACATCCGAAACGTCTTCTTACTAGTTACAGAAAATAAATTATTCCTTTTGTTGGACTCCTGATCTGAACATAACGCCCGCATCTCGTGGTCGTGCGGTAGCGTTCTCGCTTCCCACGCCCGGGTTCCCGGGTTCGATTCCCGGCGGGGTCAGGAATTTTCTCTACCTCGTGATGGCTGGGTGTTGTGTGCTGTCCTTAGGTTAGTTAGGTTTAAGTAGTTCTAAGTTCTAGGGGACTTATGACCACAGCAGTTGAGTCCCATAGTGCTCAGAGCCATTTGAACCATTTTTTTTCTGAACATAACGACACCTCTGTATTTAGGAGGAGGACACAAATATAATTACAATTCCACCCAGCAGTAATAGTGTGATTCGGCCTCTTGATCAACTAGTTTTTCAACAGTGTAATGTATTTTCAGAAAAACGTCGGAAATATAATTTCCGATTACTGTTGTCATTTCAGGTTAGTCAGCATAGCAGTATTGTTAATCCTCATTCATTTGCGCCTTGTCGCTCTGCATCATCACGTTTTACGATTTGATCAGCTGTGTGTGGTACTCAACACAATATGCAGAACAATAGCCACGACCATTTCTTACTCCATTCCAATTGTGTCTTACGACAACTAGCAATTACAGTGAAGTGCTTGAATGTATTAATTTTTCTTTTATCAGGTGTGTCTTGTGTAAGGAAAATGTTTGTTTTCATCAATCAATCCACATTCTGCATTTTTATGACAACTACAAGGAATGAACAAGGAACTGTTGATTCAAAATCTAAAACATGGCTGCGAAAAAGCAACTGTGTAAATCTGAAGAGGTTGAAAAATGAGCTAACCAGTTTCCAAGCAAAGGTTTATTAAACCTTGACCTAGGTTTCGATATTTCCAAAAATATCTTCTTCATAAGTACCGTGCACTAAAAATGTGTATAACCAGTTACAAAATTACTTTTACAAACATAACAGAATATTAATAGAAAAATATTTGTGAGGTAAGCGTACTCACATGATGATACAGCAGATTAACTGAAGCCGAGCGGCTCTTGTCATGTATAAAATTGACAAATCGAGAATTAGCACAGCGATGGCTTTAGATAGCAGCCAGATTACATGTAGCATGCTTCAAAATGAATGGTCACTAGTAAATGCCCACAGGTAGAGGCTCTCGTCAACATAAAATTGTAACAGGATTCACAGGATTAAATATATGCATAAGTTACGTGTACATCATGCCAGAGTCACAGGCCAACTGTTACGAATATACAGGCTCAAGCGACCAGGAGAAAATGGGCTGCAGAGGGCGCAAAATACGTGCTCGAAAGAACTGCGCCTTGCTTGTGTTGAATAACAGCGTTTTACATTAAAGTAAGCATGAAATTTTCTCTACAAGGCTACTAAAAATGTAATATAGTTACTGGTACACATTACGTATAAAATTACCAATACATTTGCTGACAGCGTAATACTGTACATAAATTCAGCGTGCAGAAGGTAGAGTTCTACACTCCTGGAAATGGAAAAAAGAACACATTGACACCGGTGTGCCAGACCCACCATACTTGCTCCGGACACTGCGAGAGGGCTGTATAAGCAATGATCACACGCACGGCACAGCGGACACACCAGGAACCGCGGTGTTGGCCATCGAATGGCGCTAGCTGCGCAGCATTTGTGCACCGCCGCCGTCAGTGTCAGCCAGTTTGCCGTGGCATACGGAGCTCCATCGCAGTCTTTAACACTGGTAGCATGCCGCGACAGCGTGGACGTGAACCGTATGTGCAGTTGACGGACTTTGAGCGAGGGCGTATAGTGGGCATGCGGGAGGCAGGGTGGACGTACCGCCGAATTGCTCAAGACGTGGGACGTGAGGTCTCCACAGTACATCGATGTTGTCGCCAGTGGTCGGCGGAAGGTGCACGTGCCCGTCGACCTGGGACCGGACCGCAGCGACGCACGGATGCACGCCAAGACCGTAGGATCCTACGCAGTGCCGTAGGGGACCGCACCGCCACTTCCCAGCAAATTAGGGACACTGTTGCTCCTGGGGTATCGGCGATGACCATTCGCAACCGTCTCCATGAAGCTGGGCTACGGTCCCGCACACCGTTAGGCCGTCTTCCGCTCACGCCCCAACATCGTGCAGCCCGCCTCCAGTGGTGTCGCGACAGGCGTGAATGGAGGGACGAATGGAGACGTGTCGTCTTCAGCGATGAGAGTCGCTTCTGCCTTGGTGCCAATGATGGTCGTATGCGTGTTTGGCGCCGTGCAGGTGAGCGCCACAATCAGGACTGCAGATGGTTCAGATGGCTCTGAGCACTATGGGACTCAACTGCTGTGGTCATTAGTCCCCTAGAACTTAGAACTACTTAAACCTAACTAACCTAAGGACATCACACACTTCCATGCCCGAGGCAGGATTCGAACCTACGACCGTAGCAGTCGCACGGTTCCGGACTGCGCGCCTAGAACCGCAAGACCACCGCGGCCGGCAGGACTGCATACGACCGAGGCACACAGGGCCAACACCCGGCATCATGGTGTGGGGAGCGATCTCCTACACTGGCCGTACGCCACTGGTGATCGTCGAGGGGACACTGAATAGTGCACGGTACATCCAAAGCGTCATCGAGCCCATCGTTCTACCATTCCTAGACCGACAAGGGAACTTGCTGTTCCAACAGGACAATGCACGTCCGCATGTATCCCGTGCCACCCAACGTGCTCTAGAAGGTGTAAGTCAACTACCCTGGCCAGCAAGATCTCCGGATCTGTCCCCCATTGAGCATGTTTGGGACTGGATGAAGCGTCGTCTCAAGCGGTCTGCACGTCCAGCACGAACGCTGGTCCAACTGAGGCGCCAGGTGGAAATGGCATGGCAAGCCGTTCCACAGGACTACATCCAGCATCTCTACGATCGTCTCCATGGGAGAATAGCAGCCTGCATTGCTGCGAAAGGTGGATATACACTGTACTAGTGCCGACATTGTGCATGCTCTGTTGCCTGTGTCTATGTGCCTGTGGTTCTGTCAGTGTGATCATGTGATGTATCTGACCCCAGGAATGTGTCAATAAAGTTTCCCCTTCCTGGGACAATGAATTCACGGTGTTCTTATTTCAATTTCCAGGAGTGTATTTACAAAAGATCACGGTTACAAACGGACGGGGAAAGAGGAGCAAATATACGCTAAAACAACGTCACTAAAATGAAAAATCTTCCGCTTAACACTACGGAAGCTTAAGCGATAGGGAAAATGGGAAAGCAGTGGGCGCTAAATGCAAGCGCGTAAGCATTGCGTTCAAATGTTCAAATGTTCAAATGTGTGTGAAATCTTATGGGACTTAACTGCTAAGGTCATCAGTCCGTAAGCTTACACACTACTTAACCTAAATTATCCTAAGGACAAACACACACACCCATGCCCGAGGGAGGATTCTAACCTTTGCCGGGATCGTAAGCATTGCGTCGTGCTGCTGTTAAGTAGCGTAATTTACATTAAACTATCAGGAGAAAGAAAATTGGCATTCTACGGATCGGAGCGTGGAATGTCAGATCCCTTAATCGGGCAGGTAGGTTAGAAAATTTAAAAAGGGAAATGGATAGGTTAAAGTTAGATACAGTGGGAACTAGTGATGTTCGGTGGCAGGAGGAACAAGACTTTTGGTCAGGTGATTACACGGTTATAAATACAAAATCAAAGAGGGGTAATGCAGGAGTAGTTTTAATAATGAATAAAAAATTAGGAGTGCGGGTTAGCTACTACAAACAGCATAGTGAACGCATTATTGTGGCCAAGATAGACACAAAGCCCATGCCTACTACAGTAGTACAAGTTTATATGCCAACTAGCTCTGCAAATGATGAAGAAATTGATGAAATGTATGACGAGATAAAAGAAATTATTCAGGTAGTGAAGGGAGACGAAAATTTAATAGTCATGGGTGACTGGAATTCGTCAGTAGGAAAAGGGAGAGAAGGAAACATAGTAGGTGAATATGGATTGGGGGGCAGAAATGAAAGAGGAAGCCGCCTTGTAGAATTTTGCACAGCGCATAACTTAATCATAGCTAACACTTGGTTCAAGAATCATGAAAGAAGGTTGTATACCCGAAGAATCCTGGAGATACTAAAAGGTATCAGATTGATTACATAATGGCAAGACTGAGATTTAGGAACCAGGTTTTAAATTGTAAGACATTTCCAGGGGCAGATGTGGATTCTGACCACAATCTATTGGTTATGAACTGCAGTTTGAAACTGAAGAAACTGCAAAAAGGCGGGAATTTAAGGAGATGGGACCTGGATAAACTGAAAGAACCAGAGGTTGTAGAGAGTTTCAGGGAGAGCATAAGGGAACAATTGACAGGAATGGGGGAAAGAAATACAGTAGAAGAAGAATGGGTAGCTTTGAGGGATGAAGTAGTGAAGGCAGCAGACGATCAAGTAGGTAAAAAGACGAGGGCTAATAGAAATCCTTGGGTAACAGAAGAAATATTGAATTTAATTGATGAAAGGAGAAAATATAAAAATGCAGTAAATGAAGCAGGCAAAAAGGAATACAAACGTCTCAAAAATGATATCGACAGGAAGTGCAAAATGGCTAAGCAGGGATGGCTAGAGGACAAATGTAAGGATGTAGAGGCTTATCTCACTAGGGGTAAGATAGATACTGCCTACAGGAAAATTAAAGAGACCTTTGGAGAGAAGAGAACCACTTGTATGAATATCAAGAGCTCAGATGGCAAACCAGTTCTAAGCAAAGAAGGGAAGGGAGAAAGGTGGAAGGAGTATATAGAGGGTTTATACAAGGGCGATGTACTTGAGGACAATATTATGGAAATGGAAGAGGATGTAGATGAAGACGAAATGGGAGATAAGATACTGCGTGAAGAGTTTGACAGAGCACTGAAAGACCTGAGTCGAAACAAGGCCCCGGGAGTAGACAACATTCCATTAGAACTACTGATGGCCTTGGGACAGCCAGTCATGACAAAACTCTACCATCTGGTGAGCAAGGTGTATGAGACAGGCGAAATACCATCAGACTTCAAGAAGAATATAATAATTCAAATCCCAAAGAAAGCAGGTGTTGACAGATGTGAAAATTACCGAACTATCAGTTTAATAAGTCACAGCTGCAAAGTACTAACGCGAATTCTTTACAGACGAATGGAAAAACTGGTAGAAGCGGACCTCGGGGAAGATCAGTTTGGATTCCGTAGAAATGTTGGAACACGTGAGGCAATACTAACCTTACGACTTATCTTAGAAGAAAGATTAAGAAAAGGCAAACCTACGTTTCTAGCATTTGTAGACTTAGAGAAAGCTTTTGACAATGTTGACTGGAATACTCTCTTTCAAATTCTGAAGGTGGCAGGTATAAAATACAGGGAGCGAAAGGCTATTTACAATTTGTACAGAAACCAGATGGCAGTTATTAGAGTCGAGGGGCATGAAAGGGATGCAGTGGTTGGGAATGGAGTGAGACAGGGTTGTAGCCTCTCCCCGATGTTATTCAATCTGTATATTGAGCAAGCAGTAAAGGAAACAAAAGAAAAATTCGGAGTAGGTATTAAAATTCATGGAGAAGAAGTAAAAACTTTGAGGTTCGCCGATGACATTGTAATTCTGTCAGAGACAGCAAAGGACTTGGAAGAGCAGTTGAACCGAATGGACAGTGTCTTGAAAGGAGGATATAAGATGAACATCAACAAAAGCAAAACGAGGATAATGGAATGTAGTCAAATTAAATCGGGTGATGCTGAGGGTATTAGATTAGGAAATGATACATTAAAGTAGTAAAGGAGTTTTGCTATTTAGGGAGTAAAATAACTGATGATGGTCGAAGTAGAGAGGATATAAAATGTAGACTGGCAATGGCAAGGAAATCGTTTCTGAAGAAGAGAAATTTGTTAACATCGAGTATAGATTTAAGTGTCAGGAAGTCGTTTCTGAAAGTATTTGTATGGAGTGTAGCCATGTATGGAAGTGAAACATGGACGATAACCAGTTTGGACAAGAAGAGAATAGAAGCTTTCGAAATGTGGTACTACAGAAGAATGATGAAGATAAGGTGGGTAGATCACGTAACTAATGAGGAAGTATTGAATAGGATTGGGGAGAAGAGAAGTTTGTGACACAACTTGACTAGAAGAAGGGATCGGTTGGTAGGACATGTTTTGAGGCATCAAGGGATCACAAATTTAGCATTGGAGGGCAGCGTGGAGGGTAAAAATCGTAGAGGGAGACCAAGAGATGAATACACTAAGCAGATTCAGAAGGATGTAGGTTGCAGTAGGTACTGGGAGATGAAGAAGCTTGCACAGGATAGAGTAGCATGGAGAGCTGCATCAAACCAGTCTCAGGACCGAAGACCACAACAACAACAACAATTTCTTATAGAAGGCCATTAACAAATGCAATAACTTTGGAGTTATACGTTAAATATAAAAGTATCTGTAAAACATTTATGTAGCAAAGAGATACTGCACGTAGCTTTAGTGTGTAGTAGGTAATAGTTACAAAAAATTACTTCTATTACCAAATGGGTAGAAGACAGAATAAATGGATAAAATTACATTACAAAATAGAAAAGAGAACCTTTTAGAGCTCTCCAATTCATCCATGATTTATTGCTGGAACAGTGCATATGAAGTACGTGAAATGATTACATTTTCAGATCAATGGCACAAACGGTTCAGAGGTACCAGGTATTGACCCATGCTGAAGCATCCGTATTAGAATGTGGTTTACTCCTCACGGGCGGCAATGCATGTGGTGACTCTGGCACCCAGTCGATCGCACAGATGGCAAATACTGTCCTGGGAGACATTGTGCCACTCATGCTCCACCTGTTCCCTTAGTTCTGTTACAATTGTTTGTTGACGAGTTGCACAGGTCACTTCTCGTCCCATCATATCTCTCATACGCTCGACTGAAGGCAAGTCCGGAGATCGTAGTATAGCACCGACGGCCGTAGTATAGCACCGACGGCAACCGTGTCCCTCGTTTAAAGAATGTTCTGCTACCGCCAATTTTTCCGGTTGTTGTAGCTTGTATGACGGCGATGTACCACGCACCTATCATGAACTGTGCGTACCGAACGGCCGATGTAATGCTGAGACGTACCGCGCTTTTTCTCACATCGACGGCAGTTCATAAATTGTCCACCTACCTCGATACTGCTGCAGATGTGCACACGTAACTCTTGACTGCGGCTACTTAAGAGATCTCAGAAAAGCAGTGATAAAGAAACTGGGATTTCATAACTACACGTCGGAGGCTGCTATAAGTACAAAAAGCTGAAAACAGTCTTGTGAACTCTAAAGAATAAATCGGAAATGGGTGGATGTTCAAATTTCTAATTTCAAACGTCCTTTTAAACTTGCATTAGGATTTTGTTTATTGCTATTAAACAAGATCGTCAGCCCACATGTGTTCAAATGATTAAAGTTCCTGTTCACAGTCCTCGTCACACTCAAACAGCCTATCCAGTTCCGAAATCATTTATGAGAGTAACACAGTCAATTAACTGCTATTTTCTTTTGCACTCGGTATTCAGTGGTTGCCTTTAAATAAAGTTTTTGCAAGCCATAAATACTCAGAAAAAAAAATTACTTAGTACCGCCACGCTTTTAGTTTAAAGTTTACACACGCGATTTTCTCCAGAACAAAATATCTCTCGACTCTTAAAATTTCACAAATAGTTAATGGTAAACACCAGCTACCTTTATCACTGTACCGAAACGCGGAAGTCACAATATCACTTTGTTTTACATATAATGCGTTCGGATACTTTCAGCATGACCGGCTCCTTCGAAAGCTAGTCCACCACCTCCTTCTTCCCTCTCTGTCTCTACAAGCATCTCATTACCAACTACTTTCGTCGCAGGTGTCGCGTCGTCTCTCGTGGCTTGTGGTCTGCAAGAAGTCGCCGCTGTCCGCTACTCCAGTCGAGGATTTTTTTTATAGCTATTAAGCAAGATCATCAGCCCACATGTGTTCAAATGATTAAAGTTCCTGTTCACAGTCCTCGTCACACTCAAACAGACAGAATTTTTCCTATCTAATTCCGAAATCATTTACGAGAGTAACACAGTTTTGCATTCGACATTCAGTGGTTGTCTTTAAATAAAGTTTTTGCAAGCCGTAAATACTCAGTAAAAAATATTTACTTAGTTAAACTCAAGAACTTGGGCATTTGATGGCTATTTTTAAGGAAAATGGATACTCTGAGAAGCAGATTCGTCAGGCTATGGTGTTAGGACCACCACCGGAGGTGCATGAAGATGGACATAGATCGGTGGCCTTTATTCCTTATGCTGGGGGCATATCGTTTAAGACTGGAAGAATTTTAAGGCGTTTTAACATCAAGCAAGTGTTCCGTCCACATTCCAAGATTAGGACACTACTCGGCTCTGCGAAAAATGATTTGGGGCTTAGGAAGCCTGGTATATACAAAATTCTGTGTTGATGGGGAAGGTTTACATCGGCCGTTCGATACACACAGTTCATGGCAGGTGCGTGAAACATCGCCGTCATACGAGGCTACAACAGCCGGAAAAATCGGCGGTAGCAGAACATTCTTTAAACGTGGGACACGGTCTAAAATTTTACGAAACTGTGATAGTTGCCAATACTTCCGGATTCTGAAGTAGTGTTTACAAAGAGGAAATTGAAATTAGGTTGGCAGATAATTTGATTAATAGAGACAATGGGTTTCGTCTTGTAAATAGGTTGTTTAGGTTTTTATGTTGGTAATGCCACGTAGCGCTCTGTATGAACATCACTGACTGTGCTGTGTGCAGTCTGTGACTGGTTAGCATCGTTGGAATGTTTGCTATTGTAGTGTTGGGTAGTTGAATGTGAACAGCGCGTATTGTTGTGCAGTTGGAGGTGAGCCGCCAGCAGTGGTGGGTGTGGGGAGAGAGATGGCAGAATTTTGAGAGCGGACGATCAGGACGTGTGTCCATCAGAAAGAGTAAATATGTAATACTGGATATCATGATATGATGACATTTTAACATCGTTAAGGTAGATACATTGTTTGTTCTCTATCTTTCATTTGCTAACTATGCCTATCAGTAGTTAGTGCCTTCAGTAGTTAGAATCTTTTATTTAGCTGGCAGTATTGGCGCTCGCTGTATTGCAGTAGTTCGAGTAATGAAGATTTTTGTGAGGTAAGTGATTCATGAAAGGTATAGGTTTTTGTAAGTCAGGGCCATTCTTTTGTAGGGATTATTGAAAGTCAGACTGCGTTGCGCTAAAAGTATTGTGTGTCCGTTTGGTGTTGATCAGAATAAGTAAAGAGAGAAATGTCTGAGTACGTTCAGTTTTGCTCAACTGTTTGAAAATCAAATAACGTAGAGGTTTATCAGCACAGGAATTCACTAATTTTTCTAAGGGGACGTTTCATATGTCGACACTTAGCCAAGGATACCTCACTGGAATCTTCTGATTTTTTCTTGTAGTTTGTGTAATTAGTGTAGCTATTGTTTATTGCTAGCGCGTAATTGTAGAGAGAATCTTCTTTGTAGTTGTAGTTTTTCATTGTTGTACAGTAAAACAGATGTGGCGTGCATATAGATTTGCACCAAGTATTTCGTAGCTGTGCTTGCAATTAATTATATATTATTTTCAGTGCTATTTAATTGTGTTTTCTTCTTTTACTCTTCAAATTGTGCTTTTCTGTGTTATCGTTTGAAATATTGTGACAATTATGGCGTGTGAAAAACGTAATACTAGGCTCCAAAGTAAACTGAGAAATGACAGTGAAGACGAAAGTAGTGTGTTAGCGCCACCGTGTAATGAATTAACTAATGTTGAGCATAGTAATTTGGTAATTGTGGATAGGGAAATGGACCAGGCAATAAATAATGGTGCAGACAGTGAAACAACTAGTGAACAGGGTGGTATTGTCGATCGGTCGGTAGGCAACAGCTCTCCCTGGGAATCCGAAATGACAGGACACAATCTTGAAATACTGTAGATTCAGGTTTTGCGTCATTCCCCATTTCTCAATCAAGTCAAGACACATTTTCTTCTTTTCAAAATGCGAATGTTGCCGGTGCAAATACAGAGCCGAAAAGTACAGAGGAACATGTTTCAGACACCAGTGCATTGTTATTACAATTAATGCAACAAATGGGAAAACAGCTTCAAAAGTTAGACAAAATGGAACAAAATCAGAGACAAACACAGCAACAGCTTCAAAAGTTAGACGCAATGGAACAAAATCAAAAACAGTCACAGCAACAAATGGAACACAATCAGAAACAGATTGAAGAAACACTTCAACAAACACTTGAAGATTTAACTACTGAGTTACATAACATCTGTTGTGGTTGGCAGGAGAGCCAACACCGTGTTACTAGAGGAGGCCGAAATGCACGCGTTTTAGCTCACGCAGGCTGGCGTGAGGTCTGTAACAGGACAAGGAAATTAGAATTTAGGAAAACGGACGTAGCTGGTCGAATACTTACCATTAATCCATTAATGATGAACGTCGCTCTTGATGGTACTTGATTCACAATATCAATGGTAACTGAATATGTCGCCTTGCTAGGTCGTAGCAAATGACGTAGCTGAAGGCTATGCTAAACTATCGTCTCGGCAAATGAGAGCGTATTTTGTCAGTGAACCATCGCTAGCAAAGTCGGTTGTACAACTGGGGCGAGTGCTAGGAAGTCTCTCTAGACCTGCCGTGTGGCGGCGCTCGGACTGCAATCACTGATAGTGGCGACACGCGGGTCCGACGTATACTAGCGGACCGCGGCCGATTTAAAGGCTACCACCTAGCAAGTGTGGTGTCTGGCGGTGACACCACAACATCGAATCGAAATGTCAAAAAGTCTGTAATGACGTAAAAACACAAATTTGTGAGCATTTTCAACCCATTTTTTCGCGGCATGAAAATGCATTAAAGAATCACGAAGCAGCCATAAAATAACTGCAAACTATTGTTCATGAAAATCACGAGACCTTGCGGACTAAAACTGACTCAGTTGCATCTACCGATTCAGTTACGCAACTTACAAAAACTCAGGAAATCTTAAAGGACACAGTAGATACTCTGAAAATTGGTTCAGAAAGACACATGGAGGAAATTACTTCATTATCAGAGAAAGTAGTCGAACTTTCGGATCAGCTAAACAAAAGATTCTAACTACTTAAGGCACTACTGATAGGCATAGTTAGCAAATGAAAGGTTTTGATGTATTTACCTCAATGATGTTAAAATGTCATTATATATACATACATACACACATTATATATATATATGTATATATCAGTTCATGATATCCAGCATTACAAATTTACTCTTTCTGATGGACACACGTCCAGATCGTCCGCTCTCAAAATTCTTCCATCTCTCTCACCTCCAACTGCACAACGCTACGCGCTGTTCACATCCAACTGTCCAACAAACACTACAATAGCGAATATTCCAACAATGCTAACCAGCCACAGACTGCATACAGCACAGTCAGTGATGTTCATACAGAGCGCTATGTAGCATTACCAACATAAAAACCTAAACAGCCTACTTACAGTCTTAGCAGGACGTGGAACCCTGTACTATCCCGCATCAAAACAGAACGTTCAGAACGTTCTTCGGTGTGGTCAATAAGAATGCTTGAAAATCGTCTCTGAGTGTGATATATCATTGCCGCCGGTGTTCTACTACGGGCGGCGCCACCTGCCCAGTTTTGGAGGGCAGCAACTGCGATTGGCGGCGCACGTGCCTTGTACGGTACGGATGCCGATATAGGACGTCGATTTTCAGCATTGGCATCTGTTCTCCGCGGGACTCAGTAGCAGAAGCAGCGTTCTTCTGAAGATGGCGAACAGTTGAATAGAGTTGGTTTTAGTATTCGGCACCAAACCCGAAGAGACTTCCATCACCTTCCTGTTTCAGGAACGGCAAATGAACGTGTCTAACAACATTCTGCACGTACCGAGCAGTAATTAACGTCCCCTCCAGGCACTACAGCTGAAAGAGGGTTGTAACTTATCGCACCCTGTATCATAAGGCCTTCGGGAGGGAGGGCAGGAGTGTGTCTTGGACGAATGCACTCTATGAAACAGCACTCACCAAGTCTACGTTGTACGTGCATACGACCATTACTTACATGCAGGCAGAATTTGCTTTCATCGCCGAAGACCACAGCGCGTCATTCCTTCTTCCAGTTGATCCTCTGACGAAATAGGTCGTGCACATAGATGCCGTGGCGTGGGTGGAAGACGGGATACATCTGTGCGTGCCCATAGTCAAACTGGTTCGTGACAGTTGGTGTTGACTCGTCTGGGCTCACAAACCCTCTTATCTGTGCTGCGGTAGCTGTACCATCTACCACTGCTGTCCTTAGAGTACGACGATCATGGCGGGCGTCTGTGCTACGAGTGTGAGAATGTTCACGTGACCACTGATGCCAGCATCGTTGCATAACTGACGCAGCACGTTCAAATTCTGAGGAAGTTCTCCGAAAGGACCATCCCGTCACTCGGAAGACTACAATTTGTCGCCTTAAAAACTCGTTCAGTTGGCTGTAAGACTCTCGAGTGCGTTTTCGTGGCATGGTTGTCTGCTTGCTTCACACATCTGGGGCACACTGAGCCTTCTAGCTGTGACCATTCCCTATTGATGGGTGGACCCAGATAGCGCTCTGGTAGCTACGCCACTGCATTGCCTGTTGGCGGACGACGTTGAAACCATTATCATTACATATCTTATCCCTTAGGTAGCACACGCCGTCATCGTATCAAAAATGACGTCGAATTTCCAGGTGTATTAACTTTTTTACGGCAGTGCGTAACGCCGGAAATGCATATCCTCCTATTTCCATCTTTTGTACTATAAAGTTTTTCCGTATTTTGTTACCTGAAGATATGACATTTCTGTGTCTTTATATATTGTAATTGTTTTACTATTTGCATATATATATATATATATATATATCGATGTATAATTGGTTTGTTTTGTAAATATTATTTGCATTTTTGCGCTGGGTCTGGCCTAGGGAAAACTATGCTATCGAACGATTACATCGATAGGTCGTGTGGAGAACCAAAGTGTTTAGGATCTTTGGTAGTGTTAACTCTGCCGCATGGAGCGCGGGCAGAGAGGGTCTGGCTGGAGTAGGGCGGTGGAGCAGGTGTGTTGAGTGACGCTCCCGCGAGTTGCCGCGCTTTCGGGGTTTGGCAGCAAGTAATTGCGCTCGACTTGCTATGATAGTTTCTGACACGGTGTCGCGGACGGGAAGCATTAGCTGGTGCACATCAGGAGCCCGTTTCGCCTGGTGACAGTGTCGAGAAGAAAGCGCGCCAAGATCCAGCTTCTGTAACAGCGACGGCCAACAATGAGTGACTGTCGCCACCTCCCCAATCAACGACTGCAAACCTTCAATCAACCAACAAGGAAGACTAAAAGCACGTAAAGTTTTAGAACTGTATGGAAGACCTCAGCTTTTGAAACTCTTGCATAAAAAAAATTCAGCAACTTAGCATCAACCTTTGCTGCTCATTGTCCCAATTGCGTTACCAAGGAGGGTCCCTTCCTTTTCTGGAATGAACTCGACTGTGGTTGAAATTCATACGCCAGCATTAAAGTAATATCATTCCATTTCACTGCTTTAATTTCAAAGTTCAGTTAAAGTATTCATAGCTGGCTACAATATTTAGATTACACAATCAGAAATTAAGAGTGCGAGTTTTGTTACCATATTTTTGCTTACCTGTGACTGCAGCTCAGCTTGGTACGTACTAAATTTTACTATTGTTAATTGTTCAGAATCATTTAATTCAAGTTCAAAGTTAAATCTCTTGTTTCTAAATTGCGTAGATTCAAGTAGCTTTTGAAATGATTGTTGAGATAGCTCAAGACTAACCTTATTTTATTGAATTTCGTAGTGCTTCAGAAACAAAGTTCACTATTAATTTCAGTCACTAAATTAACTTCCAATTTTCCGGTTTTATTAATTCTTTTGCTAAATTAAGTCAGAGTGTAGCGAATTTTATTACTTCTGTCAAACATTCAGTTTTCACACAACACCTGCCAACCTTCAGTTGCCACGCCTTTAGTGCTAATTATATGTGCATTAATCTTTCATTTTCAGTTATTATAGTAGTTGTCCATAGGACTGGCGACCGTTATTTTCCCCAAATCTCAAATATCTAATTAACGCCAATTAATTGTTAACGTAACGACCGCACATTTACTTTCTTTATTAATTTTACCCTTTTCTCAAAATTAATTTTCACCAATTTCATTTGCATTTTTGCTTTCATTTAGATGTAACCCTTTCCTGCCTCTTTACCGAGAAATTAACTTCGGTGACGATTGCTTTTCCCAAATTTCCATTTGGTGCACGCGGTTTAATTTTCACTGTCATTAAGGTCGATAAGTGAGGGGGAGGTTACGAGTGTAATACACTGCCCTGATTTTGTTTCCTCTGCCAGTCACTTGTGTAACAGTGACATCTGCAGCAGTTTAGCTGTCAATATGAAATGCAAGTTATTCAAAAAATTAACGATTTGAGACTTTTTGGTATAGTTGAAGAACTTAAAATTCGCATGTGTGCGCTTTAGACATCGTGCTACGTGGGGCTGCGTTCTCCTGTCATGACCGTGTTTTCTTATTCGTTGAATCGCGCACTAGGCAGGAAGGGCTGTAAAAACTGTCATTACAAGCGGTTCTTTGTGCGGGAAAACTGAATAACTTTAATTTTTTTAATACTTGTAGAGGGCCTTGCAGCTACAATTTTGACAGTGCATTACTTTCAGCGTATCTTCCCGTGTAAAAATTTCAGGGTAGATTTCGACAAGTCGGATTGGGCGATTCCCCTATGAGTTCTGCCTGGTCTCTGCACTCTCCGTGCACAGAAGACCTAGGCTTACCACTGTACCATTGATACGCTACTCACAGTCAAGTGGACAAGTAGTGTTGGATCCTTGTAGTTGCTGTAGAGGAAAGAGGGTCCACAGGAGAGGACAGAACTTGAAGTGCCTCAGGTGTCTCTGGTGCATAGCTCTCGGGAGCCCGCAAAACTCACCCATTCACAGCAGCTTTATATCATTTGACAATAGTGAGGGCGTTTTTCAGTTGCTTACAAACGTCAATTAACTCATCCCCCCTTCGAGAAGGGCATTAACATTGACAGTGGGGATGCACTATGGCTAGTGCAATGTTTTGCTGAACAACAAACAAATAACTTTGAAACCACAATCGTATATATATTTTAAATGTTTTGTTTGTGACAGACCTTTATATTATGTGCTACTTTTTATCTACATGACAACTTCGCGTGAGCTCCAACTCAAAATTAATACATTTTGTAACGTAAAGTTTTGAAGACGTGGAGATGACAGCAAAGTCTGTCAAAACCGGTTGTTTGTAAATAACTTTGAAGTATGCTTCCTGATGCTCATTTAATTTCTGGAGCTGTTAAGCTAGAAGTATTACTAATTCTCTTTAAGAACTGAGGCATTAGTACCCAAAAAGAGATTTCTGTAAATCCATCATAAAAACATGGGACAAAAGTAACTAATTTCCTGAACATTTTTTGAAGTTCTAGTCGCTAGGCCAACTCGAATATAGCGGTAATTTAAGATAATTGCAGACAATATAAACTACTGCTGAAAGGGAAAACTAAATGTATATCATGCGCTACTTATAATATTTGCTATAGTAACAGTTGCTCACAAACACCGACTTACTACGAAATACATAATGCACAAGACTCATAACTTCCAAAAATTATCAACATGTACGTTTATTGATTTTCATCTATACTGAAATTCGGGACCAACAGTTTCTTAAACAGGGATCTTACAGCTAAAACAAAACAAAACAAAAAAACTTAGCTGTTGTTCACAACTGATACTATAGCATAAAATATGTTTTTCGCGACATTCGGTGCACGAACATTCAAAATCTATCAAGACGCACACTCAACACATAAAACACGTTTAAATATAATGTGAAACTCTTGGAACCATGTTTTCGAGACGAATTTATCCGAGACACTTGTTTCTCTTTGGACACAAAGAAAAGAACTGAAATCGGATTATATGCGTAAATGTAGGTATTTAAACGTGCAAATCGTTAGGCCTTTACACTGAGCTGGTCTCGTGACATCTTTTACATTAGCATGCCAAAGATGAACGCTGTATCGTCAGTAAACCACACAAAAACGACATAAAATGTATAGTACAACAATTCGCATGTTCCACTTGGGGCGGCTAACGATCAGTTCGACCTATGATCCGTTATATAAACCGAATGTGGTCTTACGGAAGTGGACACGCACTGTCGAAAACTGTGCGGGGACTTCAAAAGTAAGTTACACGTGTCGTTCCGCGCTAAGGCCAAAAACCACTCCACAGTAAAAGTGACGCATTGTCAGAAGAGAGTACATGTTTTGGGTTTCCTGCCGATACATTTCTGGTGTGTTATACATATTAGGTGCAGCGCAGTATTCGAGTGAAATGGCGCGGCAACTGTGAGCGTACTCCAAGGTCGAAGTATACGCGACAGTACAATTCTTGTGGGTAAAACTTCTAACATTGTCTACAGGTTCGCCGTGAAATTCAGGTGGCATATGGACAAGATGCAATTTCGCATACTATTGTGTTTCACTGTTTAGAGGCTTGTTACTAAATGCAAGCAAGTAGGAGGCCGAGTTGATAGGAGCTGAAGGAGTCCAGGTTGCAATAATATGCGGTACGGCACACTGTTAGAGAGAAGGATTATTACTCAAGAAACACATAGTACAATGAAATTACTTATCTTCAATAGTTTGTAGGACTGCAGCTGCGGCTATGAGTTGACAATCTCGTAACATGGAATACCATGAACTAATACAACATATTCTCAGGGACTAAGCCTGATGGGCCCTCCTCAGAGAATCAGTGCAAACATTACAGAACTGGCTGAGGGCCCATTATGAAAGTGGGTCTGCCTAGGTTGAAATCTAGCTAAGAAGCGAACGAGGCACGCTCCAGTTCCGTCGAGCTGCACAGCCCGCTAGAGTGCGCTGTGCTCGGAGGACGACGGGCTGCCAACCTTGTGTTGACGCTGCGTTGTAATAGTATCTGTGGCAATGATACTACACATACAGGCGTAATGAAATGGTGCCAACCATTTGACTGAGGCCGAAAGACGTGGGTGATGCTGATGGGGAAGGAAGGCTACCGACATCGGCCACAGACGAAAATGTCAAGGAAATCAAGAAACTGGTTCGCACTGATCGCAGATATTCCGACGATTAGGACGTTCATATAGCGGTTCTCGAATGGTTCCATGAACAAGCAGCGGATTTTGACGTCGAGAAATTGAACGATTTGTATAACTTCCCTATCGTTATTTGCAGAGACATGGTAATTGTTTTGAAAATTTTTGTCATGTATCTGTGTCACTTTCAGGTATAACGCAGATTTCAATAAAATTTACTTGGCCTAGCATGATAACGAGTAACTTAGGTTTTAAGTGACCTCGTACTATTCCGTGGCATCTGAACGAAGTCACGGTGTATGTGTGTGACAAAACTATAGAAAACGTAATATATACAAAATAGGACTATAAGACGCACGAAAATATTAACAAAACATTATAGAATTGTAGTACGAGAACATTTAGAGACGTCATTGATATTACAGTCCCATCAGAGCTGCACGGAAAAGGGGAAAGTAAGCATTAAAAAGAATTTAGAGACGCCTTTACGAAGCACAGTCCACTTAAAATCTTCATATTTCGTCTCCACCAATGATGTGTTTTATTGGTTGCATCGTTCTACGATAACATTCAGAGCTATGTACAATAACCCAAGTATAAAGAGATTCTTTGCATGCTGCATTCCTGGTCCCGATGCGGTAGAGGCAGCACCAGATTTGTCTTACCTTCCTAAGTTAGTACACTTTCGAATATTTTCGCGGAAAGTTCCAACGCCAAGAGATTTTGAATGCTGTGAAAATGTATCTCGTATCTCATAATTCTTTCAATAACTCAGTTAATACAAACGTTACGAGGATTAAACGTACAACAACAGGCCCTTCTGCCTACTACTACTTGCCGAAAATGTCTTCTCGATAATTTGAACCGTTCTCGAAATAAAAAGGATGTTACGCCTTAAGCGACTGACTATGTTCCTTACAGTTAGTTTCAGTTTATACCAAGTTATCCCTTTTCTCGTCGCCTTTCTGATAACTTTTTCCAAAACTTTACTGCGTATCTATAGCTCCTGTGCTACTATTCCGGGATATTAGAATGCAACTTCAACCTTAGATGGGATTAAGCTGTTCCGTCAGAAATTTGTGTGATCGATTGGTGCCACTTAAATAAATGGTATTCTATGCTTCACTTCCCGCTGCCGTGTTCCTTCAAGTAGTTATTCTGACGGTTCTACACTACCCTTAAAGGAGTGTGCAGCTTTAACAACATGTTGGTCCAGCGCGTATTTTGTGAGGTTTGAGGCGACCCATGTTGCGGCTTCCCCCACTTCAGAGTGGATTCACTGTTTAAGCCGCACCAATTTATTTCTACAACCTGTATTCTATAGTCATAAGTCCCAATTCCTGATAATCCCATTACTGTAAAACTTATCGTGTCCCTTAATATCAGGACGTGGTCGGCGAAAACATGTAACGCTATTAGAAAAGGCTCTCCTTTAAGAAGTGTTTATTGGTATCGTTACGTAAAAGGCCCAGTTTTCTTTTTGTTTAGTTACAAATGAAGTAGCTGTTATCGCACTAAGTTCATCACCCTTAAAACTCGCCAGATTCTTAGTATAATGTCCAGGAATGAAGATAGTGCTTCTCACCTGGATGTATCATATTTCATATTTAGGAAAACATCTTTAATAATGAAACTTCCTGGCAGATTAAAACTGTGTGCCCGACCGAGACTTGAACTCGGGACCTTTGCCTTTCGCGGACAAGTGCTCTACCAACTGAGCTACCGAAGCAGAAGTAAAGCTGTGAGTACCGGGCGTGAGTCGTGCTTCGGTAGCTCAGTTGGTAGAGCACTTGCCCGCGAAAGGCAAAGGTCCCGAGTTCGAGTCTCGGTCGGGCACACAGTTTTAATCTGCCAGGAAGTTTCATATCAGCGCACACTCCGCTGCAGAGTGAAAATCTCATTCTGGAATCTTTAATAATGTTTTGTAATTGGTTAGTTTAAGTCCTCTTCACATTTTAATGGTATATTTTACTAATGTGTTTTATATATTTTTTCTCTTTTAGGAATTCCTTTAAGCTCCAAAGGTACTTTGTTGCATAATTTCACTGTGTGACAAAAATATTTTATTTTAGTTATTGCTTTACTTCTGTCGATAAACACATATCCTACCTGGTTATTGTTTCTTAATCATAGGAATAACTGGTTTTGTAATGATTCCTAACAGTTTTAGTAGTGTCGACAAAGAACTGTGGACAGATTAAGATAGTGCAATGAGGGTCTCAAACTTTCTTAAATAGATTTTTACAGAGACCCTAAATATTAGTTTTATAAACTGTTTAACAGCTTCAGAACAAGTTCTTACAGAGAACTTAATTATTAGTTTTATAAACTATTTGACAGCTTCAGAACAGATATCATACCCTTCTGAGCTAATACACTTCCCTAACTGAACAGAAAATATTTATAGGACTTAAGAACAGGTTTGACCTCTACCTGGCAATATCTCTAGCTTGTAAGACGTGCAAACATTCGCTGCTACCTCTAACCAGAACTTCTGGCCTGTTACATAGCGACATTACTGACGCACAAGTGATGGCTCACAGGTCTAACTGTGCGAGATTTTCTCCGATTCTCCCTGTTTTAGTCTCAAATCGGTAGATGGTGAACAGTAGATTTTTTTCTGACGATTGCAATTTCAATATTCCACCAAAACGTGATTGATTTTCAAACCCAGACTTTAATTTCGCACTCAGTCGCGGCGTTTGCATTCTGGGGATCTCCTCGCATACACTCTTTCCAATTCGAAGAACAAATATGAAATAATCTCTCATAACAAGACCTGCGGCGTTTCATCCTTCCTATATCGAGAGAAGAGTATTTTCAATTATTTAAGGGCTCTGCTAGCCTTAGCATGCGCACAGAAGTAAAATCCGCATCGTCAGTAGTTGAGTGGCTGTCCACGATAATATTTTCAGCTTATAACTTGGATGCTGTAACTGATTTTTTTACAAGCACGTTAGAAAGACAGTGAGATGTGATATGGCGCATCGTTTAGTCACTGCTATATTTGTAAACTTGCATACTGATGATTATCTTTAATTTCGAAAGCATTATCCGTTAATGAATTATACATGGAAAAAGTAAATACAAATTTCGCTTTTTAAACCACCTTTTTAGTTGTAATTAGTATCGCCCATATTCCAGGGAAGTCTTGACATGAGTTTCCAGATTACAGCCAAATACAATATTTGCGTATGATTTACAAATAACGTATTCTGGAAAATATACGTGCCTGAGATCAGCAACAGATGCACTTCATACATTACATAATACATCAACAAGTATCAATCAATATTATGTTTTGATTTCTTGACGCATTTGTTAACTTCAGAACCGAAATGCGAAATGTATATTTCCGGGGAAAATACTGCACATCACGTAGGTCTTTCATTTTCTTTTATCTATCGGTGAAAGCCAGAATTATCAGGTGGAGTTAATACTTCCTCCAAATAACACTAGAGTTATAATAATCCCATTAGAGATGAAGCAGCACAATAAATCGTTAATATTTTTTTTAACAATATATTGAACTGTACTCTCAAAGTGTAGTCTCCCTTGATTTTGAAAAGAAAACTACAGTATATTCAGTTATATATAATTATACGTAGTTATTCGGGGATGAAGAAGCTTGTACAAGATAAAGTAGCATGGAGAGCAGCATCAAACTAGTGTCTGGACTGAAGACCACAACAACAGCGTATAATAACATCAACATTCATGTAGCACATAGGCATGAGTCAGTAAAGAGGGTCGAATGTTCCATATTTTTTGGTGTACATGTTGATGAAAACTTGAACTGGTACGAAACATATTAGTGAGCTGCTCAAACAATTAAATTCATCTACATTTCCTAGCAAAAATCAACATCATAACATACATTGCATATCTCCTCTCATTAATGTGTTAATAAAGTTCGTCATAAATAATCTATCAGAATTGGAGAATTATATTATGTACTAGTAGAATGTTATGTGATACAACACTTGAAGAAGAAATGACCTGTATTACACATTATTAGAGCTGCCAGTGGCTCTGAAAGGAATTTGATACGCAGCTAGAAAAAACTGTGATCATTTCCCCAGTAACGTAATATATCTTACTAATAAAATAAAAAAGCAAATTTTTAGCTTAGTGTAAATCGTTTATTCCGGGCAATTCCTATTCCATAGAGGAAACTCTAATTAAAAACTAGTAGAATGTGTAGCTAACAACAGTTACTAAATTTAAGTGTACCACTAAGTACGTGAATATTATTACAGACTAACATGTCCATTCTTCTGAATTTTAAGCAAGTGTGCTATTTAATAATCTGAAAATGCAATCGTGCAATTATACTTATAAACAGATTAGCTATAAGTAGCCTTTAACGTCTACGTCCACGTGATTACTCTGCTATTCACAATAAAGTGCCTGGCAGAGGGTTCAATGAACCAACTTCAAGCTGTCTTTCTACCGTTCCACTCTCAAAAGGCGCGCGGGGAATTACGAGCACTTAAAATTTTTCTGTGCGACCCTTGATTTCTCTTATTTTATAGTGATGATCATTTCCCCCTATTTAGGTGGGTGCCAAGAGAATGTTTTCGCAATCGGAGGAGAAAACTGGTGATTGAAATTTCTTGAGAAGATCCCGTTGCAACGAAAAATGCCTATGTTTTAATGATTGCCACTCCAATTCACGTATCATGTCTGTCACACTACCTCCCCTACTTGTCAATAATACAAAACGAGCTGCCCTTCTTTGTACCTTTTCGATGTCATCCGTCAGTCCCATCTGATGCGGATCCCACATCGCACAGCAATACTCCAAAATAGGGCGGACAAGCGTGGTGTAAGCAGTCTCTTTAGTAGACCTGTTGCACCTTTTAAGTGTTCTGCCAATGAATCGCAGCCTTTGGTTGGCTCTACCCACAACATTATCTATGTGATGGTTCCAATTTAGGGTATTTGTAATTGTAATCGCTAAGTATTTAGTTGAATTAACAGTCTTCAGATTTGTTCGACGTATCGCGTAATCGAAACTTAGGGAAGTTCTTTTAGTGCTCACGTGAATAACTTCACACTTTTCTTTATTCAGGGTCAATTGCCACTTTTCGCACCATACACATATCTTATCTAAATCATTTGGCAACTCGTTTTGGTCATTTTATGACTTTACAGGACGGTAAATAACAGCATCATCTGCAATCAATCTAAGATGGCTACTGAGATTGTCTCCTATGTCGTCAATATACACTACTGGCCATTAAAATTGCTACACCACGAAGATGACGTACTACAGGCGCGAAATTTAACTGACAGGAGGAAGATGCTGTGATATGCAAATGATTAGCTTTTCAGAGCATTCACACAAGGTTGGCGCCGGTGGCGACACCTACAACGTGCTGACATGAGGAAAGTTTCCAACCGATTTCTCATACACAAACAGCAGTTGACCGCCGTTGCCTGGTGAAACGTTGTTGTGATGCTTCGTGTAAGGAGAAGAAATGCGTACCATCACGTTTCCGACTTTGATAAAGGTCAGAATGTAGCCTATCGCGATTGTGGTTTATCTTATCGCGACATTGCTGCTCGCGTTGGTCGCGATCCAATGACTGTTAGCAGAATATGGAAACGGTGGGTTCAGGAGGGTAATACGGAACGTCGTGCTGGATCCAAACGGCCTCGTATCACTAGCAGTCGAGATGACAGGCATCTTACCTGCATGGCTGTAACGGATCGTGCAGCCACGTCTCGATCCCTGAGTCAACAGATGGGGACGTTCGCAAGACAACAACCATCTGCACGAACAGTTCGACGACGTTTGCAGCAGCATGGACTATCAGCTCGGAGACCATGGCTGCGGTTACCCTTGACGCTGCATCACAGACAGGAGCGCCTGCGATGGTGTACTCAACGACGAACCTGGGTGCACGAATGGCAAAACGTCATTTTTTCGGATGAATCCAGGTTCTGTTTACAGTATCATGATGGTCCCATCCGTGTTTGGCGTCATCGTGTTGAACGCACATTGGAAGCGTGTATTCGTATTCGCCATACTGGCGTATCACCCGGCGTGATGGTATAGGGTGCCATTGATCACACGGCTCGGTCACCTGTTGTTCGCATTGACGGCACTTTAAACAGTGGACGTTACATTTCAGATGTGTTACGACCCGTGGCTCTACCCTTCATTCGATCCCTGCGAAATCCTACATTTCAGCAGGATAATGCACGACCGCATGTTGCAGGTCCTGTACGGGCCTTTCTGGATACAGAAAATGTTCGACTGCTGCTCTGGCCAGCACATTCTCCAGATCTCTCACCAATTGAAAACGTCTGGTCAATGGTGGCCGAGCAGCTGGCTCGTCACAATACGCCAGTCACTACCCTTGATGAACTGTGGTATCGTGTTGAAGCTTCATGGGCAGCTGTACCTGTACATGCCATGCAAGCTCTGTTTGACTCAACGCCGAGGCGTATCTAGGCCGTTATTACGGCCAGAGGTGGTTGTTCTGGGTTTTGATTTCTCAGGATCTACGCACCCAAACTGCTTGAAAATGTAATCACATGTCAGTTCTAGTATAATATATTTGTCCAATGAATACCCGTTTCTCATCTTCATTTCCTGTTTGTGTAGCTATTTTAATGGCCAGTAGTGTAGATCAGGAACAATAGAGAGCCTGTAATACTTCCTTGGGGAACGCCGGATATTATTTCTGTTTTACTCGATAACTTTCCGTCTATTACTACGAACTGTGACCTTTCTGACAGGAAATTACGAATCCAGTCGTACAACTGAGGCGATATTCCATAGGCACGGAGTTTGGCTAGAAGACATTTGTGAGGAACAGTGTCGAAAGCCTTCTGGAAATCTAAAAATATGGAGTCAATCTGACATCCTCTGTCGATAGCACTCACTACTTCATGAGTATAAAGAGCTAGTTGTGTTTTGCAAGAACTATATTTTCTGAATCCGTGCTGACTGCGTGGAAATAAATCGTTTTCTTCGAGGTACTTTATAATGTTCGAATACAGTATGTGTTCCAAAACCCTACTTAAATCAACGTTAGTGAAATGGGCCTGTAATTCAACGGATTACTTCTACTTCCATTTTTGGGTACTGGTGTGAACTGAGCAATTTTGCAGTCTATAGGTACGGATCTTTCTGTGAGCGAGCGGTTGTATATAATTGCTAAATATGGAGCTATTGTATCAGCATACTCTGAGAGGAACCTGACTGATATACAATCTGGACCGGAAGCCTTTACCGAGCGATGTGGCGCAGTGGTTAGCACACTGGACTCGCATTCGGGAGGACGACGGTTCAATCGCGTCTCCGGCCATCCTGATTTAGGTTTTCCGTAATTTCCCTAAATCGTTTCAGGCAAATGCCGGGATGGTTCCTTTGAAAGGGCACGGCCGATTTCCTTCCCTAACCCGAGCTTGCGCTCCGTCTCTAATGAACTCGTTGTCGACGGGACGTTAAACACTAACCACCACCACCACCGGAAGCCTTGCTTTTATTAAGTGATTGAAGCTGCTTTGTTACACCGAGGATATCTATTTCTATGTTTCTCATCTTGGCAGTTGTTCTTGATTGGAATTCAGGAATATTTACTTCGTCTTCTTTGGTGAAGGAGTTTCGGAAAATCGTGTTTAATAACTCTGCTTTAGTGGCACTGTCATCATGGCTTCGCTCAGTGAAGGTATTGACTGCGTCTTGCCACTGATGTGCTTTATGTATGACCAGAATCTCTTTGGGTTTTCTGCCAGATTTCGAGACAGAGTTTCGTTGTGGAAATTACTGAAAGCATCTCGCATTGAAGTACGCACTATATTTCGAACTTCTGCAAAAACTTTCCCAGTGTTGGGGATTTTGCGTTCTTTTAAATTTGGCATGCTTTTTTCGCTGCTTCTGCAACAGCGATCTGACCAGTTTGTGTACCATGGGGGATCAGTACCATCACATATTAATTTATGTGGTATATATCTTTCAACTGCTGTCGATAATAACTCTTTGAAGTCAATCCATAACTTTTCTAAGCTTACATGATCAGATCGGAAGGAGTGCAGACTGTCTCTTAAAAAGGCGTTAAGAGCATTTTTATCAGCTTTTTTAAATACATATACTTTGCGTTTCTTTTTGATGATTGTAGGAGTTACGGTATTCACCCTAGCATTTACTGCCTTGTGGTCGCTAATCCCTGTATTCGTCGCTATACTCACTATTTGTCCAGTATGATTTGTTGCTGAGAGGTCAAGTATGCTTTCGCAACCATTTATGTTTCGAGTGGGCTCGTGAACTAATTGTTCAAAATAATTTTCTGAGAAAGCATTCAGTACGATTTCGGATGACATTTTATGCCTGCCACCGGCTTTAAACGTATAATGTTTCCAGAACATCGAGGGAGATTAAAGCCACCACCAACTATAATTGTATGAGTGGGGTACCGATTTGAAATGAGACTCATGTTTTCTTTGAACTGTTCAGCAACTACATCTTCTGAGTCGGGGGGTCGGTAAAACGACCCAATTAATAGTTTAGTCCGATTATCAAGTATTACCTCTACCCATACGTTAAAATGACTATCTCGCGGCCATTTCGATAAAAATCGTACAAATGATCTGCGGAACATGTAACTAACTAACGAAATGTCGGGGAAAGGCGAGGCCTTTGACATCGAGATCACTCCTGAAGCAGAAGAATTTCAGAGGGAAGATGAAGCCGGCGGTGGTCTTCTCCTATACAGAAGCTACCTTTATATGGATGGCCAAGGGGTATTTGAGCTCTACTCCGAGAATCCAGAGTAGTTTCTGTGAGCAGATACACATCTGCAATAATCTGTTGTATACAGAAAAGTCGTGACGCTAGAAAATTGTGGATAATGTTGGAAAACCTGCAGAGGAGCACGCTGGGTGCAGGGAGTGGCAATTAACCCACAACATATACAAGTGTAACGTATTGCGAATACATAGACAAAAAAATTCTTTGTTGTATGATCACACAACTACAGAGCAATCACTGAAACATATTGTGATTACATAGACAAAAAGATACCTTATTGTATAATTATACAATTGTAGAACAATCGCTGAAGGCGGTTACTACAATAAAATGTCTAGGAGGATGAGTTCGGGGATATTTTAAGTTGACCTACGACATAAGATTAGTCGCCAGACAGAAGCCATACTGAAATTCATTGGAAGAATCCTCAGGAAGTTTAGTCCATCAGTAACGGAAGTATCGTACAAAACACTCGTTCAACCTATACTCGAATATTGCTCGTCACTGTGGGATGCGTAGCAGTTATGACTGGTAGAGGAAGTAGAGAATATCCAAAGATGAGCAGAGCGTTTCGTTACAGGTTTATTTAGCAAGCGCGAAAGCGTGACGCAGATGCTCAACCAATTCTAGTGGCAAACGCCGCAAGAGAGGCATTCTGCATCACGGTATGGGCAGCTGTTAAGGTTCCGAGAGCGTACGTTTCTAGAAGAGTCAACAAATATATTGCTTCCTCCTACGTATATCTCGTGAAAAGACCATGAAGATAAATTTAGAGAGATTCGAGACCACTCCAAGGCTTACTGGCAATCATTCTTCCCGCAAAATACTCGGGCCTGGAACAGGAAATGGGATAAGCGACGGTGGTACACAAAGCATTCTCCGCCACACACCGCAAGGTGCTTTGCGGAGTATAGATGTATATACGTTGTACAAGCAATTCCTGGTGACATAGCATGAGATTAGGGACGACTATTGCAAGATTGCATACTTATTATCCCCAACGGTGATAGGAGTAATAAGAATTGTACAGATAAACACAATGAGAAGCGCCAACAAGTTTTAAAAGTGGCAGAAGAGTTGAAGCCCCATGTGTTTTGTATCTTAGATTCGTACTCCAAAACAGAAAAGTTCTGGAGTGTGCTAAGAAACGCTGAGGTAATGAACGAGGACTACGTCAAAGGGCAACAATAATACAATATAAGAAATATCCAAGTTTTGGGTGGGAAATGTAATACGCGGGGATATATTAATCAGAAAGGAATTTTGCACTCTGGTGTCAATGTATTTTCAATTTATCGATGAGACTGACAAATATTTAATCATGATAAAGGACATTACTCATTTAAATGGCTCTGAGCGCTATGGGACTTAACTTCTGAGGTCATCAGTCCCCTAGAACTTAGAACTACTTAAACCTAACTAACCTAAGGACATCACACACATCCATGCCCGAGGCAGGATTCGAACCTGCGACCGTAGCGGTCGCGCGGTTCCAGACTGTAGCGCCTAGAACCGCTCGGCCACCTCGGCCGGCACGTTAGTCATTTAGCTTCATCTGTACGTCATCGGAGCAAATGCCAAAAGTGTGGTATGACACGTAGCTAACATGTGGTTTAATAATCATAAAAGACGGTTTGAGGAGTGGAACAAAGCTAGTGACACTACAAAGTTTCAGATAAATTACATAATCGTACGACATGAATGTATAAACCAGATTTTAAACAGCAAAACATGCCCAGGAGCAGATACGAACTCCGACTATAATTTGTTAGTTACGAAAGGCGGATTATGATTGAAGCAACTACAGAAAAAAGGGAAATAAAGGACATGGAATCTGTATAATTTGAAACAACCAAAAGTGCTTGGGATTTTCAAAGGTACCATTAGGCAACGGCTGACTGAAGCAGGAAAAAGATATACATTTGAAGAAGAATGGGTAGCTTCCAGACATGGCTGACATCGAAATAAGTGTCCAAGGAATAGAAAAGCAACTGGAATCACTCAATAGAGGAAAGTCCACTGGACCTGACGGGATACCAATTCGATTCTACACAGAGTACGCGAAAGAACTTGCCCCCCTTCTAACAGCCGTGTACCGCAAGTCTCTAGAGGAACGGAGGGTTCCAAATGATTGGAAAAGAGCACAGATAGTCCCAGTCTTCAAGAAGGGTCGTCGAGCAGATGCGCAAAACTATAGACCTATATCTCTTACGTCGATCTCTTGTAGAATTTTAGAACATGTTTTTTGCTCGCGTATCATGTCATTTCTGGAAACCCAGAATCTACTATGTAGGAATCAACATGGATTCCGGAAACAGCGATCGTGTGAGACCCAACTCGCCTTATTTGTTCATGAGACCCAGAAAATATTAGATACAGGCTCCCAGGTAGATGCTATTTTTCTTGACTTCCGGAAGGCGTTCGATGCAGTTCCGCACTGTCGCCTGATAAACAAAGTAAGAGCCTACGGAATATCAGACCAGCTGTGTGGCTGGATTGAAGAGTTTTTAGCAAACAGAACACAGCATGTTGTTATCAATGGAGAGACGTCTACAGACGTTAAAGTAAGCTCTGGCGTGCCACAGGGGAGTGTTATGGGACCATTGCTTTTCACAATATATATAAATGACTTAGTAGATAGTGTCGGAAGTTCCATGCGGCTTTTCGCGGATGATGCTGTAGTATACAGAGAAGTTGCTGCATTAGAAAATTGTAGCGAAATACAGGAAGATCTGCAGCGGATAGGCACTTGGTGCAGGGAGTGGCAACTGACCCTTAACATAGACAAATGTAATGTATTGCGAATACATAGAAAGAAGGATCCTTTATTGTATGATTATATGATAGCGGAACAAACACTGGTAGCAGTTACTTCTGTAAAATATCTGGGAGTATGCGTACGGAACGATTTGAAGTGGAATGACCATATAAAATTAATTGTTGGTAAGGCGGGTACCAGGTTGAGATTCATTGGGAGAGTGCTTAGAAAATGTAGTCCATCAACAAAGGAGGTGGCTTACAAAACACTCGTTCGACCTATACTTGAGTATTGCTCATCAGTGTGGGATCCGTACCAGGTCGGGTTGACAGAGGAGATAGAGAAGATCCAAAGAAGAGCGGCGCGTTTCGTCACCGGGTTATTTGGTAACCGTGACAGCGTTACGGAGATGTTTAATAAACTCAAGTGGCAGACTCTGCAAGAGAGGCGCTCTGCATCGCGGTGTAGCTTGCTCGCCAGGTTTCGAGAGGGTGCGTTTCTGGATGAGGTATCGAATATATTGCTTCCCCCTACTTATACCTCCCGAGGAGATCACGAATGTAAAATTAGAGAGATTAGAGCGCGCACGGAGGCTTTCAGACAGTCGTTCTTCCCGCGAACCATACGCGACTGGAACAGGAAAGGGAGGTAATGACAGTGGCACGTAAAGTGCCCTCCGCCACACACCGTTGGGTGGCTTGCGGAGTATCAATGTAGATGTAGATGTAGATGTAGATGAAAGAGTAAAGGCATCATAGGAACAACTAGGCTAAAAGACAACTTACAAATCCTTATATAACGGAAAGAAACTTGAGGACAATACAGTGGAAACTGCAGAGAAAGTGGTTGAAGTGAGATTGGGACTGCGACACTGCGAGAAGAATTTGGCAGACCACTGGAAGACCAAAGACGAAACAAGGCGCCTTGAGTCGACGAAACTTACTTAGAACTCAAAATCCTTGGAAGAACCAGCCATGAAAAAACTAGTCCGACTGGTATGCGGGATATACGAGTCAGGAAAAATACACTCAGAACGTAATAATGTCAAATAAAAGACGGTAGCACTAATGAGTTTGAGTATTACTGAACCGTCACTTTAGTAAGTCAACACGAATTACCTACGGAAGGATAGAACGACTATTAGAAGCCGGCCTGAATGAAGAACGTCTTACGTTGCGGACAGATATAAGAATACGCACAGCAATACTGGCCCTACGACTTTTCTCAGTGTACAGGTTAAAAAAAAGGCAAACCCTTATTAATAGTATTTTTAGATTTAAAAACAGTGTTGACTGGAATACATTATTCGAAATTCTCATGTTACCATTGATAAAATGTACGGGAGAAAAATTATCTAAAATGTGCAGGCAACGCATATTGAGCAGCTGTAAAGAGTAAAAAATTGCGAAAAGAAGGTAGTAATGTAGATGGGACTGAGACGGAATTACAGACTACCCCCCTTGTTATTCAGTCTGTATATAGAGCAAACAATAAAGAAAACACAGGAAAAAACCGGAATTGGAATTAAAGGTCAGGGAGAAGAAATAAAAAAAAATTGGTTTGCCAGTCATCTTGTAAGTCTGTCACAGCCGGTAAAGTTAAACGGAGATCTGTTGACCGAAATGGATATTGTCTTGAAAAAAGACTATAAAATGAACATCAGCCAAAGCAAAACAAGTGTAATGCAGGTGAGTCGAATTATATCCTCTGATGTTGATGGCATTACATTAACAAATGATATATTATAAGTAGTGGATGGGTTTAGCTATCTGGCCTGCAAAATAAAATGGATTTCTGAAAAAGAGATTTTAAAAAATGGGATATAAATACTAGTGATGGAAACCATTTTTTAGGAGTGTAAACTTATACGGAAGTGAAACGCAGACGATAAATAGTACGAACAAGAGATGAATTGAAATGGTGTGACAGAAGAATCCTGAATCTTAGATGTTAGATCGGGTAGGACGTAGGCTGCTCTCAGGTGAAAAGATTAGCGGAATTTGTGGAGGACCACATCAGACTTACGACCGAGTAACTAATGTGTTCAAATAAGTTAAAAGTCAGATTGACAGTGACGATGCCATCAACTGGACATGCAACCGGAGAAGAATTTTAAGTCAATCCTTTACCACAAAACTTCCATTTCCTGTCATGTTTAACCATCGGAAAGAGCAATAGGTGTTCACGCCGTGACTCACATCCAGTGGCAGGAAAAAAATTCTAAATACACGGGATGTTTAAAAAATAAGTCTTACAAAAAAATTGCCAAGTTGCCAAAGTTGTTGAAAATGGTGTCAATTATGCCGTTCGCATGATCGAATACAACGTTGCATATTCTCAAACGCATGTTGTAATGTTTGTTGAGCAGTTGCAGGAACACATCATTCAATTTTTTTGTGCAGTTCGGGGCCGGCCGGAGTGGCCGAGCGGTTCTAGGCACTACAGTCTGGAACTACGTGACCGCTACGGTCGCAGGTTCGAATCCTGCCTCGGGCATGGATGATTGTGATGTCCTTAGGTTTAAGTAGTTCTAAGTTCTAGGGGACTGATGACCTCAGCAGTTAAGTCCCATAGTGCTCAGAGCCATTTGAACCACTTTTTTTGCAGTTCGGGAATTGTACGTGAGTAAGTCCTGTAAGTAGCAACCTTCATAGCTCTCGCTGTTCGCTGTTCATTGTAGCATGAAAGAATGTGATGAAGATTCGCCTATGTAGCATTGAACACCAGACACAGTTTTATCCGTGCAGAAGTGATAATGTGATTTTTTTGCCATGATTGCTGCATCTGCCTCTTTATGCAACTGAATAGCAGTTTCCGTAGCCCATAAGCCTGAATTCTGTGCTTCCAGGCGGGACTCTACCTTATCACACCAAACTAAGTCACTGGCTTCATTCCCATCTGGCAGTACAGATGACACGAGCCACTGGCAGAAAACGACGCTTTCTCATTATCTACCGATAACAACTCATGAACAACATGTCTCATGTATGGATGTTCATTTAAGCACTTGCGCAATAGCCTAGGGGAATTACCAATAGCCGGCCGGTGTGGCCGAGCGGTTCTAGGTGCTTCAGTCTGGAACCGCGCGACCGCAACGGTCGCAGGTTCGAATCCTGCCTCGGGCATTGATGTATGTGATGTCCTTAGGTTAGTTAGGTCTAAGTAGTTCTAAGTTCTAGGGGACTGATGACCTCAAGGGTTAAGTCCCATAGTGCTCAGAGCCATTTGAACCATTTGAACTACGAATAGAGAGATCGGACTGCTACATAGGCGTTGCACCAATTTCATACGACACAAAGACTATGTTATACGTTAAATACATTCGCAATGTCGAATATGGATAACCATCAGCTGTGTAATGGAATGACGGCAGTGAAAATTTGTGTCGGAGCAGGACTCGAACCTGGTTTTGTCGCTTATCGCGAGCGGTCGCCTTACCAATTGGCTATCCGTGCACGACTCACAGCCAGTCGCAAACTTCCGTATGTTGTGAACCATGCGTCAACAACCTGTACTCGTACATCCATTATTTATATTGCCGTACAGGTGAGACATTTTACTTGAAAGTCGCCTGCCCGATGTCGGCGGATAAATACGATACTGCAGTACGTCTGTTATTCTGAATTACGATGCATTCAAAGTAACACAGGCACTGCAATATCGTATTTCCGGTGTTTGCACTTTAGGTTGATCACTTTTGGCTGCATCTGCCGCACTTCTTGTCTTCTGGAACTTATCGTACAGCTTTGTTTGGATCAATTCCATACTCTCCAGTCACAATATTCAGAATCTTGGCATGGGCGGTATACACAGGGTGTCCCAGCAAGAATAGTCAGTATTCAGTGATACGAAAGGAACGATCATTTGATGCAACAAACTTCATACGAACATGTGCCCTATTCCGAATTGTTTCCTAGATAAAACACATCTAACGGACATTGTTACTTATTTTCTGTATTATTCAGTATATCGTCAGGTTCACACATGTTCACCTGAACAAACGTTAGTGAACATTAAAACATGCGTTTTTAAAAACATCATTGAAAAATACTTATTTTTAACACATTCACCTCTTAACATTATCCTACACGTCACATTACGACTGTTGTATTGTTCACAAGAAATGTTCGAATTTCCCATCATGAACTTCAATAAATTTGTGCACTATTTGGGTAACTTGTTGTATTCTTGTCTCAGTGCCTCTGCACGTTCTCTAATGAGGGTAGTAGCGTCCATGATTTGATCGAACAGTTGATCTCGTTTGTACACATCAGACTTCATTCAACCCCATAAATAAAACTCTAATGGTGTAATGTCTGGCGATTTTGGTGGCCATTTAATTGTACTACCACGACCAGTCCAGAATAGTAGGATTACGCTGTAACTTTTCAACAATGTGATGCTGATCCTCCACAGGTGTTTGAATTACACGTTCAGAAGAAAAATGGGAACTAGGAAGAATACCTGTTTCACGCAGTATACTGAAAACTCTGGCAAGGACTCTGCGATCAGAATTTCGACGCGTCGCAAAATACCGACGGTATTCTTCGACAGCAGCAAGAACACTTCCATCGCAGAGGCCGCGAACGTACCTTACACCGTAACTGCTTATTCCTCGTTAGTGTATATGTGTTTGGCCTTCACCAGTGCATGTGTAAACACAGTTACCCTTGGCCTCGCTCTTATACGCCCTCAATCCCTCGCACTAATTTATTCACTACACACGATGGACAACAGCACGTTCCACGGGCTACTCTAATGCCAGATAGAGGTCCCGAGCAAAGAGGTTGAAAGCAACGAGATAGGTTGGGCTAGAATGAAAATTTTAAGAGGTTGGTTGGGTAAGAAACATACGTGCGCGCGCCACTAGCCCAAAAACAGATGTTACATTAAATGTGTCACGGAAACCATTCGGAAGAGAGCATACGCCCATATGAAGTTTTTTGCTTCAAATGAGTGTTCCTGTCGTATCCCTGGATGTTGAACATTACCCTTTAGATGCCCTTTATAATGTACTGGGCGACATTAATTACTCTCTGTTGCAATGTATACCGCATTCCTTCCCCAATTAAACAAGAATCGTACCTGTAATAAAAAAGAAACTTTCTTCTATTCGGGTATATCTCCTTCTGTATAACCTGTATGTTCCTCGAGCGCCGCAGGTAGTGCATAGTCTGAGCAGTTTCGATTTGCGGAGCTTCATTTTGACCACGCGCTGCCAGGGAGGCGGTTATCTGCTAAGTAGTGGGCGCATGCGGCTAATCCCAGCTGTAAACACCTCGCCATACATCGCGGCCGGCCACCTGGACGCATCCTGATAACGCTTCCTCGGGTCTTATTTTTAATTAAGGTGGTGTGGATTCGGAGATAAGATGCCTGGCGCCATCGCTCTGCAAGTGGGGAACGACGCACATTTATAAACATTCCCTTCATTTAATGAAATTTATCGACCGTATTCCAGGTAGCACATTGCCCACCTCTGCAGGAGTAAACACATTAATGGCAATCAAAAATTGAAGATAAGATGTTCGCTGTAATATCAATGAGCTTCTTATTTTGTATTATTTTATGTATGTTCATTTCGCACTTTATTACGTCCCTACTCTAACGTAAGGGGCACTGTGGACTGAATCTTCTCTTTTTTCGACGTATTATTACAACTTGGCGTTAATACCGTGTTCCGACTTTCACAGTCAACAGCTAAGTCGCTAAAACGGAGCATCGAGAGCGGTTTATAGAGCAAAGAATGAATATAGTTTGCGTATATACATCAGTACTCTGCGAATCACTGTGAAGTGTACTGTACTTTTTATTCCACCATGTAGTAAGGGTTCTCCCCGTCCAAGCCACTGATGGAGTGTGGGTATAATGACTGCTTGTAATTTTCCTCGTCACCTGCTGTTTGCTTAATCTCATCTCCGATGGAAGGTGTTGAAACAAATTCGTACCTTTTGCCTTGAAAGACAAATCTTTAAACTTTATAAACAATTTATCGCGATATGTACAGTATATATTCTATGAATGTTTCGAGTTTGGATTTATCAACGTTCCTGTTCCATTCTCACGGCAGTCAAACAAGCTTGAGGCCCTTTGCGCCGCCCTCCATTGCATACGCTTGATATCTCCTATTAGTCCGATCTGATATGGGTCCCATACGCTTCAGCAGTATTCAAATAGACCGCGCAAGTTCTCTGTAGGCAAACTGCAGGTTCCCAGCATCCTCTCAATGAGTCGTATCCTCACATTCGCTTTACTTACAAATTACAAGGAGAGGCCACGACTTTCGCTCACAGATTTACTTCATAATTTGTAAGCCTTGGTCACTGAAACGACATAATGTGCAAGTAGTAACGTGCACTACTCTGGCAATTCAGAGTAATTCGCAAGAGAAGTTTTTCGCGTCTATTATGTAACTGATGTATCTGTGCAAAGGAGCCTTCTGCAAGGAGTGAGTGTGGGCAAGAGGTTAGTGTTCTCAATTTCCAAGAGGGCCGTGGACGATTGACGGCTCGAATACCATTAATATTTACTTTTTAACCTATAATTTTTTCATCACTGGTCACATTATTTAATTTATATGAAATTTGAGAGGTAATGTAATGAAAAAAAAACCACATGCATTTTCATGAAGCTGTAGTGAGTTTCATATGTTCTTGCTGCGTTAGCAACGTCTCACCGCTACGCAGATTAACTGCCAAATGGAGCCTGCCTCTGTGTCTGCACCTCGAAGCGTCGAGGTGCAAAATAGTTCCGGATACCTTACCAGACTGCATGTATAAGGGATTTCGCAAATTACGACAGGCGAACATTTCCAGGAAAACTAAATGCGTTTCTTCGGTTGCTTGTCGATAGTTATAAATATGGTTCCTCTAATAATTGAATTTCATTAAAAATAGTAAGTAGTCAAATAACATGAAATTCACTAAAACTTCATGCAAATACACGTGGTTTTTTTTTAAAATTATATTACATCTCAAATGTCATATGAATTAAATAATATGACCAGTGATGAAAAAATAGATTAATAATTAAGTTTGAGTGGATGTCGAAGCGTCGCCTCATACACGTTCACCTGACGAAGCTTGAACGCTAACAACTTCACCGCCATGAACTCTAATGTCCGGCACCTACGCACAGACACATAAGTAATATAATAGATGTGCAAAATTTCCCTTGCGATTTTCTCCGAATTGCCAAAGTAGTACACGTTACTATTCGCACATTATGATATTTTAATGGCCTAGTAGCGGCATACAAAGTTTGAAATAAATCCGTGATCCCAACGTCGTGGCCTCCCCTTGTTAGTGTTACGTGTTAGCCGGCCGAAGTGGCCGTGCGGTTCTAGGCGCTACAGTCTGGAACCGCAAGACCGCTACGGTCGCAGGTTCGAATCCTGCCTCGGGCATGGTTGTTTGTGATGTCCTTAGGTTAGTTAGGTTTAACTAGTTCTAAGTTCTAGGGGACTAATGACCTCAGCAGTTGAGTCCCATAGTGCTCAGAGCCATTTGAACCCATTTGTTACGTGTTTGTTTCACTTTATATTTCTACACACGGTTCCTTCCAAATATTTGTATAACAAGACTGACTGTGGATATCACTAATTTACTTCTTAAGCAAAAAATAACAAAGCTTTTACATTTAGTGAAGTGCATTTCCTACAGAGAGAGCTTTCCTGAAGTGTTTTTTTTTTTCAGAATCTAACTGGACATTACTTCAGCCTTGACTGGAAGGTATATCCTTATCAGGAACTGCACCACCTGCGATAAGCCTGACAGTGCAACCAATACCATCCGCTAAGCTATTAATAAAGAGAGTGTAACGGGTATAGGTGCAGAAAATTTTTCCATGTGGTACCTTAATATGTACACATATCAGCGTGTTGGTTGTTTCGTCTGCGTCTACATCTACATCTACATTGATACTCCGCAAGCCACCCAACGGTGTGTGGCGGAGGGCACCTTCCGTGCCACTGTCATTACCTCCCTTTCCTGTTCCAGTCGCGTATGGTTCGCGGGAAGAACGACTGTCTGAAAGCCTCCGTGCGCGCTCTAATCTCTCTAATTTTACATTCGTGATCTCCTCGGGAAGTATAAGTAGGGGGAAGCAATATATTCGATACCTCATCCAGAAACGCATCCTCTCGAAACCTGGCGAGCAAGCTACACCGCGATGCAGAGCGCCTCTCTTGCAGAGTCTGCCACTTGAGTTTATTAAACATCTCCGTAACGCTATCACGGTTACCAAATAACCCAGTGACGAAACGCGCCGCTCTTCTTTGGATCTTCTCTATCTCCTCCGTCAACCCGACCTGGTACGGATCCCACACTGATGAGCAATACTCAAGTATAGGTCGAACGAGTGTTTTGTAAGCCACCTCCTTTGTTGATGGACTACATTTTCTAAGCACTCTCCCAATGAATCTCAACCTGGTACCCGCCTTACCAACAATTAGTTTTATATGATCATTCCACTTCAAATCGTTCCGTACGCATACTCCCAGATATTTTACTGAAGTAACTGCTACCAGTGTTTGTTCCGCTATCATATAATCATACAATAAATGATCCTTCTTTCTATGTATTCGCAATACATTACATTTGTCTATGTTAAGGGTCAGTTGCCACTCCCTGCACCAAGTGCCTATCCGCTGCAGATCTTCCTGTATTTCGCTACAATTTTCTAATGCAGCAACTTCTCTGTATACTACAGCATCATCCGCGAAAAGCCGCATGAACAGTCTTCCCACAAACACGTCACAAAGCTTTACTGCCAAATGCTTTCTGCACCGTCGCAGCTGAGCCTCTGACTGGACTACGCCTGTCATTATGGACCAACCCGTTTTCATCCACACTTCAAAACCTGACATGCTGCTCAGTGGAAAAAAGAATAAATGCCTTTCTCTTGCACACATATACTTGGGAGTACTAACCAACCTAAAAACATGCGACTTGTAATAGCTATAATTATTAGCCTGCAAATGGCATGAATACTATGTTGTGTTGTTCAGTACATTCCCCTCAGTCGCCAGTAAAAATATATGCACTTATAACCATTACATCCTGAATGACACGCACAGTATACCATGCAGCAGCATGGACTATCAGCTCGGAGACCATGACTGCGGTTACCCTTGTCGCTGCATCACAGACAGGAGCGCCTGCGATGGTGTACTCAACGACGAACCTGGGTGCACGAATGGCAAAACGTCATTTTTTCGGATGAATCCAGGTTCTGTTTACAGCATCATGATGGTCAAAAATGGTTCAAATGGCTCTGAGCACTATGGGACTTAACATCAGAGGTTATCAGTCCCCTAGAACTTAGAACCACTTGAACCTAACTAACCTAAGGACATCACAAACATCCATGCCCGAGGAATTCGAACCTGCGACCGTGGCAATCGCGCGGTTCCGGACTGACCGCGTGCTGTAGGTCCTGTACGGACCTTTCTGAATACAGAAAATGTTCGACTACTGCCCTGGCCAGCACATTCTCCAGATCTCTCACCAATTGAAAACGTCTGGTCAATGGTGGCCGAGCCACTGGCTCGTTACAATACGCGTCACTACCCTTGATGAACTGTGGTATCGTGTTGAAGCTGCATTGGCAGATGTACCTGTACACGCCATGCAAGCTCTGTTTGATTCAATGCCCAGGCGTATCAAGGCCGTTATTACAGCCAGAGGTGGTTGTTGTGGGTATTTATTTCTCAGGATCTATGCACCCAAATTGCGTGAAAATGTAATCACATGTAAGTTCTAGTATAATACATTTGTCCAATGAATACCTGTTTCTCATCTGCATTTCTTCTTGGTGTAGCAATTTTAATGGCCAGTAGTGTATATATGGGATAAATAGAATTATAAGTAAGGAAATAAATGTCAAGAGCAGAAAATACGATTATTCTTCAGCCCCGTATGCATTGATCCCGTAAAGATTGTGAAGAAAAACGAAGCCAATAAAAGCTGACTAAGAAACATACAAGCAGCCATTTGTGAATGGAACGATAACACTGCCTATTCTATAAACTTAAAAGTACTCTTCCTATAGCAAACATAATAGTTATCGATGGGTTATAAACATGTTTGTTATGTAGTTAGTTACACGATACACACTTTACAATTGGGATCTATCGCAGTTACCTGGAACAAATCGATTTGCAAATATAACACACTTTTCTCAGTTAGAAATATGGAAAAATGCAGACCATTTACACAAATGACTATATATTAATCATGAGCTACCAGTAATTATATTTTACGTATGGTGAATTTATACTTAAGATACTGCAGAAAGATTTTGTGATGTTGCGGCCTGAGCTTCGGGTAGGCGTTCAAAACCAGCCTATGGCATGAGGGAGAAATCACCAATGTAATCTGCAGCTGGGTATTGCAAAACTGGTTGCATAGCACCCTGCGACACGATGCGTTGCTTTGAAACTGTTGTTAGTACGTCTAATCATTCCATATCCTTCTACAAGAGGTTCTAGAGTGGACAGAACATATTATCCTTATTACACACTTTTGTGCAGCAAACACTATCTTAGTAAGTAAGAGTTGCTCCAGAATACGACGCCATAAGACAATAGTGAATGCAAATGGGAAAAAAGTTATATTTCTGACATTTTCATTTTCAAACCTGTTATTATTTGTAACGCAAGAAATGCAGAGTGTGGACATTTAAGACAATCTACGACGTGTCACCTACAATTCAGGTTCTCATTAATATAAATATTCAAATATTTAGAATAGGCTGTTTCATCTATTGATTACCCCCACTCATTATTTCTTACGAAATAGTCACGTTTTGAGCAGTAAAGAACAGCACATTTTCAAATACAGAAATTCCTCTGTTAAGCTTGATAATAAATTGCCTGAAAAAAAAAGTGAAGCGCCGAGAAGGGGAGAAGTAAACAAAATGCAGCTTCGCTGGTTGTGACGTTATTTCGGTCATTAATTTACAAAGGATTTAGCAGCATGAGCCCAATTACCAGTATGACATTGCGCCCCCTCTGGCCTGGTTGGATGTACTGATACGATCGGGGAGGGTATCATGATCAGGTCCCACACATCGTCTATCGGGTCAGGTCTGAAGATCTTGCCTTTCACAGGAGTACCTCAACATCATGCGGACAGTTTCTAGAGACATGTGCCATGTGTGGACGAGCATTGTCCTGTTGAAAATACCACTACGATAATATCACGTGAGAGGTAACACACTATGGCCGTCAGAGTTCCCTCAATCATTACCAGCCGTGAAGTGAAGTCATACCCGATTGCACCCTGCACCATGACACCAAGAGTAACACCGCTGTGTCTCTCCAAAACATATGATGAAGAGGACCTCTCCCCTGGTCGCCGAGATACTCGCCGACGATGGTCATCCGGGAAAGAGCACAACCGTGAGTCATCGCTGAGCACAATGCGACGCCATTCCTGGTTACGGCACCGCTGAAAACGCAGCCGTTTTTGATATGGTGTTAACGGCATTCTACGCAACGCAAGGTAATCCCCTAGCCTGGCTGCTGCTAGTCTCCAGCCTATACAGAATGTTGCAGGGAGTCCGTTACCAGTTCTCAGACGGCAGGCGCAGATGTTAAGGGATTACGATGTGCTCAGTGCACAATATGGCAATCCTCCATTGTGGTGGTCACATGTGTTCGACCGGAGCCTTGGCGATATCGACGCCTGCTCTCACGTCCCCCGGCAGTCGAACATAGGGCATGCCTCACAAATCTGGATATTGCACGATACGACCAACAGGCCAAATGGAGACCCATAATGAGGATACTTTGAAACTCTGTCAAATGTTGATTTAGAAAGCATCGCTCGTGCTAAACTCAGCTTGCCCATTTCTCAGATGATATTCTACGAACCGTGGATGAAGGACAACTGTCAGATTTCATATTCCTAGATTGCCGGAAAGTGTTTGACAAGGCGCCCCGCTGCGGACTGTTGACAAATGTTCGCGTATACGGATTAGATTCCCAGATATGTGGTTGGTTCGAAGACTTCTTATGTAACAGAACCCAGTGCGCTGTCATCAACGGCGAGTGTTCATCAGAGACCAGGGTATCGTCAGGAGTGTCCCAGGGAGGTGTAATAGGACCGCTCTTGTTCTTTATAAACACAAATGATCTGACGGACAGGATGAACAGCCGTCTGCGGCTGTTTGCTGATGATGCTGCGGTCTGCGGGAAGATGTCGTCGTCGAGTGATTGTGGAAGGATAGATGATGACTTTTAGACAAACTTTCTAGTTGGTGTGATGAATGGCAGCTTAGTTTAAATACCAAAAAAGCTAAATTAATACAGATGATTAGAAAAACTATCCTGTAATGTTCAAATATAGCATTGGTAGTGTGCTGACTGACACAATAACGTCGATTAAATATCTAAACGTAACGTTGTCAAGTGAAACGAGAATGTAAGGTTGGTAGTAGGGAAGGCCAGTGGTCGATTTCGGCTTACTGGGAGAATTTTAGGAAAGTTTAGGTCTTCTATAAAGGAGACCGCATATAGGACACTAGTGCGACCTATTCTTGAGTGTTGCTCGAATGCCGGCCGGTGTGGCGGTGCGGTTAAAGGCGCTTCAGTCTGGAACCGCGTGACCGCTACGGTCGCAGGTTCGAATCCTGCCTCGGGCATGGATGTGTGTGACGTCCTTAGGTTAGTTAGGTTTAATTAGTTCTAAGTTCTAGGCGACTGATGACCTCAGAAGTTAAGTCGCATACTGCTCAGAGCCATTTTTTTGTTGCTCGAATGTTTGGCATTCCCACCAGATCGGATTGAAGGGAGACATCGAAACAATGGACAGGCAATACGCTAGATTAGTTACCGGTAGGTTCGATCGGCACTCGGGTATTACGGAACTGCTTCGTTAACTCAAATGGGTATAACTGGAGGGAAGACGACCAGCTTTTCGTGAAGCGCTGTTGAGAGAATTAATGGAACAGACATTTAAAGGTGATTCTAGAACGATTCTACTGCCGCCAACGTATATTTCACTTAAGGACCACGAAAATACGATAAGGGAAATAAAGACTCGTACGGAGGCATACAGGCAGTCTTTTTCCCTGGCTGCATTTCAAAGTGGAACAGAATAGAAAATAACTGTTGGCAGTACAAGCTATCCTCCACCAAGCACCATAATGTGGCTCTTGCTGAGTATGTATTTAGATGCAAAGGTAGGAGTAGATCACGCAGCATCGATGTTGAAGGAAGAAATGTGTTCCTTGTCCCATTTTGGAATACGGGCTTTGGGAATTTAGTTATGATCTGCATGAGCGCAATTCATTTCGTAGGACAGCTCTGTGACGCCCGCACGCTTCCTACGAAGGAGATGTTCGGTCTCCACAAAAGACATCATACGCTTTTTGTCGTTTACTTGTCGACAGTAAAAAATGTAATATTTGTTGTGATAGTTACAATGAGAAAAAAAAACAGATAACATTGCAAATTAAATAACCGTTCATGCAAATACAAGTGTTTTTTGGATACATTACGTTTCAAAGGTCCTATATATGAAATAATATGACCAGCGCTGAAAAAATATACATTTAAAAACGAAAACACAAAGAAAATGAGCAGTACTCTGTTCAGTTTCTTAGCGATTACGGAGGTTGAACGCTTATCACTTGCCCGCCACCATTCCGAAATCAGAGCCGCGGCGCACCAGGAGTAAAACTTGTCTCGCGATTCTTCCGAAATCGCCTGAGTAGTACGCCTTACTACTTGCATATTATGCTGTCGTAATGGACTACTAAAAGTGTAAAAAGTTTGAATTAAACCCGCGATCTAAAAGTCGTAGCCTCCCGTTGTGAGATGAATGCAGCGTGTTTAATATAGAAAAGGCCACCCAGAACCCTTTCTTTATCCAGGGTCTCACGCATACTCTTCTACTTACCGTCGCAGTTTATGGCTTACTGTCAGTTCTTCATCTCAGCAACGGGGACATTCCGCGTTATGGAATGTCTGACTTCAAGGGAACCTGTGCTGCGGAGTCACTACAAATGGTTCAAATGGCTCTGAGCACTATGGGACTTCTCCTGAGGTCATCAGTCCCCTAGAACTTAGAACTACTTAAACCTAACTAACCTAAGGACATCACACACATCCATGCCCGAGGCAGGATTCGAACCTGCGACCGTAGCGGTCGCGCGGTTCCAGACTGTAGCGCCTGGAACCGCTCGGCCACTCCGTCCGGCGGAATCACTACAGCTCTACCCTATACTAACTTTGCTTACGTGCCAGTAAGTAAGTCTCCGAATGGCGGGACTGGCATGCAGACTGTCAAGATATGAAGCTCCAGAAAACGTCTTACCACATCCAAACGTTAGCCCTGTAATGAAACAACAATGAGGTAGCAGTCGCGATGTAGTGAGATGGTGATCCTCTGTAAAATTCAGTTCATCACTTTTACGCGCATCACTCACAGACTCATTTGCTCATAGGGTGCCTTTTCTTTCTAAATTGTCAGCGTGCAAGTTGATAGTACTGCTGGTCCTATCTGCTGTGTGCCCGTATATTATAGATCGTATTATGCTTCCTTAGCCCGATATCCCATCGTTTCTGACGAACATTCACTATCAAGTATAATACACTTCTAAAAGTGAAAACCAAAAATAGGAACTGAATTTGAAAATTGTATTTATTCGTCTTAGCCGACTCGTAAGTGGTGCTAACAAAGACTGATCGTTTGGAGGAGTGTGGTGTAGTGTGGTCGAGTGCGGTCCCGAATCTTAAATTAAAAAGAAAACAAAAAACATAGATTTTTCCTGTCATTCCAGTGATCACGGAATGTACAGACAGTGCCAGTGGCTGTAGAACCACCACTAAACGATAAACGTGCTTTACAAGATCACCCACAGATCTCACATGTCGCTTAACAGCCGTGAAAATTTGTCTCTCGCGATTGAATGAATCTTTAATACTGCAGGTCACGTGTCACAAATGCCAGCGAACAGATTGTGGTTTCAGCTGTCGCTTTCCTCGACTTGAAACAATTTCTCTTAATTATTCGTCTCTGCAAAAACCCCGCGGCGTTCCAAATACACAGACTCGTAAGATAAACCGATGGCGAGCTACGAGAGCGGAAGAAGGCGTCGAAAGGCACTGGGAGCCGGCTGCAAAAGAGAAATTGTCTGAAAAAACAGAGTTTGCGACATAGGAGGCGTTGTTGTTAAAAGAATTATCCGGACAAATAAATAGTGATTCTCTAGTCATCTAAATGAAAAACCTCTCAGCATGGGATAAACATCCAAGTCCAATCAACGGAGGGAGGGAGCACAAAGCCGATTTGCGCCCAGCTGCACATGGTCAACTGCAAAAACCTTAGGAGCGGCTTGTCTCCACCCTTTCGGTAAATATTCTGCGTTGTGGGACTCGCGGAGTAAATGCGGATAAAGCTTAGTCCACCGAAACGGTTTCGTTTCCTTCGTTACCTCGGACGTCCCGCCACTCGCGACTGTACGGCGTAATCCTTCAATTGCGAAGCCACTTCAGAGAGGAAAAATGAGATAAATTGCGCGGGAGGATTTACTGGTCGGCATATTTCTCGACATTTATGTGTGCTCATCCCTCCTCGACCGCATGAGATTTTCGTGTTGTCTCCGGTTGTGTATACGGTAAGTGCACAGACAGTCTTCCCGGGTTTCGAGCCGACAAAATTACTTTGCCATGACGAAGCGCTGCTCTTATACGTATATGCGTTCTACTGGTTGTGATGTCGCTAGTATCATAACTTGTGGCAAGAGCTGTGCAGTGACGAATAATTAACATTAAAAACTTGCGCTCAGTAGAACTTCATTCTTTTGTGACTCTTCGTGCCGTGGATTCCTTATGATAACCAAGTGTCGTGGGGTGACGACAGCATCCATCACTTGGGGATATGTTTCGGAGCAGAAACCGAAACGTTTGCTGAGCGAGGTGACACAGTGGTTAAGGCACGGAACTCATATGCGAATGGATCAGGGTTCAAATTCTCGTTTAGGTTTCTCGTGCTTCTTAAACAATGGCGCGTCTGATAATTTCCTTTCACTGTTCTGCTCTCCATGCTTTTCTTCCGACAGTAATAATCTCACTACTGACAACTCGTCAAACTCCATACTCATCAACTTCTGAAGAGTGTGCATTCCTCTCGTCAGCGTTATAGGTGACCTTTGTTGAAAATGTCTGAATGTGGCCACAGAAGAACATCTCCATGAAGCGGTAAATTTTTACGTGCTCTGGCCACGACGCATTGCCTCATATGTTGCACTCGTGTCCTGTAGTTGTCATTTCCCAAACTGTGCCATTGTGTTAGCCCTCGATTCTTTACCACACAGATGACTGATTTTCTCGATGAGGCGGTTGCATAAGGTTTTTAGCGTCAAAATGGTGATCGACACGCTGCACATGTCTTACTTAAGTCCGAGCTGCTCCACCTCAAGCGCTGTCATCCAGGCGTTCATCTCTGCCTACTGTGGTCTTACTGGCAGATCTTTCAGACAGCGACACATGAAACTGTCAGTGCCTGGATTGCTTAGGAGTAGGATTGGAGATACCGTTTTTCGAGCTTACTGTTAGTGGACTGTCAGTGGATCACGTTCGGGAGTACTAGTTTATTGACGAGATGACACGGCGAGATGACAGAAGCACTTTCTCTTTAGCAGGGCAACATTTCCAAGCCAACTGTTCATCAGTGTACGTCTTAACTTCTTCCTCGAGATCCCATCGTTCGGCCGGCCGGTGTGGCCGTGCAGTTCTAGGCGCTACAGTCTGGAACCGCAGGACCGCTACGGTCGCAGGTTCGAATCCTGCCTCGGGCATGGATGTGTGTGATGTCCTTAGGTAAGTTACGTTTCAGTAGTTCTAAGTTCTAGGGGACTGATGGCCTCAGAAGTTAAGTCCCATAGTGCTCAGAGCCATTTTGAACCCATCGTTCGCATTTTCTACATGTAAGTTCAGAGTCACAACTGCTGCTCAGCTGTATGATGCAAGCTTTGTTGTATATATCACCATCAGTTTCATTTTGAGTCGTCTCCTGTGTCATATTGCACTTAAAACCGTTTGGAGAAATTGATAACAAAGTTCGCACATTGTATCTTCAATATTTTATCTTATTTACGAAAGTACATTCTGGAGCACAGGATCATCTTCAAGACTTCGGCTGATTATCGAAGAACCTTCATTGTGATGTCAAAGAGACAGAAATGCTTGTTTCTAGGAGGTTATAGTGTATCTTTAATTGAAAATCTCTACGAAACTACTCATAGGATATCGAAGAGTGGAACGCAGTCGAATTGGTCAGTTCGAACTTTACAATAGTATAAGATTAAATTAGCATTTCAAAACGAAGTTGGTACCGGCACCTCTGTAATTGACATAGCGATGATATTATACGTCGTTTAGTGAGTACGTTCGTAAAATTCATATGACTACAAACAGCTCCAAGCTCTTTGTTTCCCATGTTTTGCGAGGAGGTAGTTGTTGTTGTTGTTGTGGTCTTCAGTCCTGAGACTGGTTTGATGCAGCTCTCCATGCTACTCTATCCTGTGCAAGCTTCTTCATCTCCCAGTACCTACTGCAACCTACATCCTTCTGAATCTGCTTAGTGTATTCATCTCTTGGTCCCCCCCTATGATTTTTACCCTCCACGCTGCCCTCCAATACTAAATTGGTGATCCCTTGATGCCTCAGAACATGTCCTACCAACCGATCCCTTCTTCTGGTCAAGTTGTGCCATAAACTTCTCTTCTCCCCAATCCTATTCAATACTTCCTCATTAGTTATGTGATCTACCCATCTAATCTTCAGCATTCTTCTGTAGCACCACATTTCAAAAGCTTCTATTCTCTTCTTGTCCAAACTATTTACCGTCCATGTTTCACTTCCATACATGGCTACACTCCATACAAATACTTTCAGAAATAACTTCCTGACACTTAAATCTATACTCGATGTTAACAAATTTCTCTTCTTCAGAAACGCTTTCCTTGCCATTGCCAGTCTACATTTTATATCCTCTCTACTTCGTCCATCATCAGTTATTTTGCTCCCCAAATAGCAAAACTCCTTTACTACTTTAAGTGTCTCATTTCCTAATCTAATACCCTCAGCATCTCCCGACTTAACTCGACTACATTCCATTATCCTCGTTTTGCTTTTGTTGATGTTCATCTTATATCCTCCCTTCAAGACACCATCCATTCCGTTCAACTGCTCTTCCAAGTCCTTTGCTGTCTCTGACAGAATTACAATGTCATCGGCGAACCTCAAAGTTTTTATTTCTTCTCCATGGATTTTAATACCTACTCCAAATTTTTCTTTTGTTTCCTTTACTGCTTGCTCAATATAGAGATTGAATAACATCGGGGAGAGGCTACAACCCTGTCTTACTCCCTTCCTAACCACTGCTTCCCTTTCATGTCCCTCAACTCTTATAACTGCCATCTGGTTTCTGTACAAGTTGTAAATAGCCTTTCGCTCCCTGTATTTTACCCCTGCCACCTTTAGAATTTGAAAGAGAGTATTCCAGTCAACATTGTCAAAAGCTTTCTCTAAGTCTACAAATGCTAGAAACGTAGGTTTGCCTTTCCTTAATCTTTCTTCTAAGATAAGTCGTAAGGTCAGTATTGCCTCACGTGTTCCAGTATTTCTACGGAATCCAAACTGATCTTCCCCGAGGTCAGCTTCTACTAGTTTTTCCATTCGTTTGTAAAGAATTCGTGTTAGTACTTTGCAGCTGTGACTTATTAAACTGATTGTTCGGTAATTTTCACATCTGTCAACACCTGCTTTCTTTGGGATTGGAATTATTATATTCTTCTTGAAGTCTGAGGGTATTTCGCCTGTTTCATACATCTTGCTCACCAGATGGTAGAGTTTTGTCAAGACTGGCTCTCCCAAGGCCGTCAGTAGTTCCAATGGAATGTTGTCTACTCCGGGGGCCTTGTTTCGACTCAGGTCCTTCAGTGCTCTGTCAAACTCTTCACGCAGTATCGTATCTCCCAGTTCATCTTCATCTACATCCTCTTCCATTTCCATAATATTGTCCTCAAGTGCATCGCCCTTGTATAGACCCTCTATATACTCCTTCCACCTTTCTGCTTTCCCTTCTTTGCTTAGAACTGGGTTTCCATCTGAGCTCTTGATGCTCATACATGTGGTTCTCTTATCTCCAAAGGTCTCTTTAATTTTCCTGTAGGCAGTATCTATCTTACCCCTAGTGAGATAAGCCTCTACGTCCTTACATTTGTCCTCTAGCCATCCCTGCTTAGCCATTTTGCACTTCCTGTAGATATCATTTTTGAGACGTTTGTATTCCTTTTTGCCTGCTTCATTTACTGCATTTTTATATTTTCTCCTTTCATCAATTAAATTCAATATTTCTTCTGTTACCCAAGGATTTCTACTAACCCTCTTCTTTTTACCTACTTGATCGTCTGCTGCCTTCACTATTTCATCCCTCAGAGCTACCCATTCTTCTTCTACTGTATTTCTTTCCCCCATTCGTTTCAATTGTTCCCTTATGCTCTCCCTGAAACTCTGTACAACCTCTGGTTCTTTCAGTTTATCCAGGTCCCATCTCCTTAAATTCCCACCTTTTTGCAGTTTCTTCAGTTTTAATCTACAGGTCATAACCAATAGATTGTGGTCAGAGTCCACATCTGCCCCTGGAAATGTCTTAAAATTTAAAACCTGGTTCCTAAATCTCTGTCTTACCATTATATAATCTATCTGATACCTTTTAGTATCTCCAGGGTTCTTCCATGTATACAACCTTCTATCATGATTCTTAAACCAAGTGTTAGCTATGATTAAGTTGTGCTCTGTGCAAAATTCTATCAGGCGGCTTCCTCTTTCATTTCTTAGCCCCAATCCATATTCACCTAATAGGTTTCCTTCTCTCCCTTTTCCTACACTCGAATTCCAGTCACCCATGACTATTAAATTTTCGTCTCCCTTCACTACCTGAATAATTTCTTTTATCTCATCATACATTTCTCAATTTCTTCGTCATCTGCAGAGGTAGTTGGCATATAAACTTGTACTACTGTAGTAGGTGTGGACTTCGTATCTATCTTGGCCACAATAATGCGTTCACTATGCTGTTTGTAGTAGCTTACCTGAATTCCTATTTTCCTATTCATTATTAAACCTACCCCTGCATTACCCCTATTTGACTTTGTGTTTATAACCCTGTAGTCACCTGACCAGAAGTCTTGTTCCTCCTGCCACCGAACTTCACTAATTCCCACAATATCTAACTTTAACCTATCCATTTCCCTTTTTAAATTTTCTAACCTACCTGCCCGATTAAGGGATCTGACATTCCACGCTCCGATCCGTAGAACGCCAGTTTTCTTTCTCCTGATAACGACATCCTCTTGAGTAGTCCCCGTCCGGAGATCCGAATGGGGGACTATTTTACCTCCGGAATATTTTACCCAAGAGGACGCCATCATTATTTAATCATACAGTAAAGCTGCATGCCCTCGGGAAAAATTACGGCCGTAGTTTCCCCTTGCTTTCAGCCGTTCGCAGTACCAGCACAGCAAGGCCGTTTTGGTTATTGTTACAAGGCCAGATCAGTCAATCATCCAGACTGTTGCCCTTGCAACTACTGAAAAGGCTGCTGCCCCTCTTCAGGAACCACACGTTTGTCTGGCCTCTCAACAGATACCCCTCCGTTGTGGTTGTACCTACGGTACGGCTATCTGTATCGCTGAGGCACGCAAGCCTCCCCACCAACGGCAAGGTCCATGGTTCGTGGGGGGGAGGTACTTTTCGGGAAACATGTGCTCTAAAATGCATTCTGTAAGTGCTATGATCACTTGTTCAGTAGGAGAGATGCGTTTCACTGTAGCCAAAATGATGAAGTGCTCGTAACTCTTAAGGTATACATTTTGGAATCCATTTTTACTTGACTTTTTTCTTGTTTCGCTGTAAGAAACGTGTCCTCAGATTTTAAAAACGTCATTCTGAAACATCCTGTATAATCTAGAGTACTCTACCACGCCTTGCTGACTGCATGTGAGTGATAATCTCAGGGACTACTGTAGGGATTTTGATACGATTTTCACTAGTAGATAGACTGATTCACGCGCAGGTTTATGTATATAATTTCTAATTATTATAGTAATAACCAGTGTGTAATATATCTATTGTTATCTGTTCAGTATTTAACTGGCGTTTGGCGACAAATCTCAAGGCAAGAAGTGACAGCTACGAGTTGTCCAGCTACAGGGGGGATGGAAAAGCAGAAAAGTAAACAGTTGCTTCCAGCAGCAGTAAAACTCTATCACAACCTATACAAGTCTTCTGTACGTATTATAAATTTAAGTTCCCCGTAGCTTTTTCCTGTCGATATGTGAAGGACAATCTCAGGAACTACTGAGGGATTTAAGTACGGTCAGGATTTAGGTACGGTCAGATCACCGAAGTTAAGTGCCGTCGGGCTTGGCTAGCTCTTGGATGGGTGACCATCTGGTCTGCCGAGCGCTGTTGGAAAGCGGGATGCACTCAGCCCTTGTGAGGCCAGTTAGGACCTCCTTGATTGGGAAGTAGCGGTTCTGGTCACGAAAACTGACAACGGCCGGGAGAGCGGTGTGCTGACCACATGCCCTCCATATCCCTGAGGATGACACGGAAGTCTGTCGGTACCGTTGCGTCTTCATGGTCTGTTCGGACGAACTTTAGTTTAGTTTCACTAATAGATAGAATTATTCAAAAGGAATGTTTGGGTATGTAATTTATTACCACTACGCCAGAAAAGTCATCTAGCCGTATATACTCAGTGCCACCCACCCGTACGAAGCTGGGGAAGGTCGCTAGTTTAATGTGATTATGCTCCATCCTTGACACCAGAACGTTATTTGACCTAAGATTATCGCGTAAAATTTGTTGGATAGGGTGGGCAAAAATTGAAACTGTTTGCTGATGATGCTGTTATGTATGTAGAGTTATTCAGGATGGCTTGGACCCAATTTCTATTTGGTACGCTGTATGGCAGCTTGCTTTAAATGTGAATAAACACATCGCACCCTCGCAAGAAAAGTGACACAAGTCGAAAAACGACAATTTTTAGTTTATGCCGCTGAAAAATATGTGAGATGTGCCCCTAAGTGCACGAGAAACGTCACTTCTCTATCTCGGAATTTGTCCACTTCCGGGCAGTTGTGTCAGTTTTGTTATTGGCTACTTCATGATTCGCCACGCAAGAACAGTTTCACTTCAGCGTTGGTACTTGCTGGTGTGCCTGGGTCATTCACGAAGAACGGCACATTCTGAGTTCATGTGTAAGATAAGCTGAACCTAGTTGTTTATATCTTTGGTTATTACAATGTACGTGTTTATACAGTGTCTGTATCTCACATTACAATATCCTACAGGCTCATTTGATGAATACAGCTGTTGTAAATATTACGAGATTCATATTGAATCAGTTTTCTTGGCGAAAAGTATTCCTACATTATATAAGCCCATTAATGAATTTATGTTTTCTTGAATTGTATTTCTGAAATTGTAAGTTATTGATGTTCGTTACTAAAATGTATTAAGTTTCAGAAATTATAATTTTACGTTTTGTATTTTTCTGATAAAATAATTTCAACATGTTTTCCACTTGTCATTCTATCTTAACTACTACTTTTACTTAAAGGGTGTTCGAATGTCGTGTTATATTGCAGTAAGCAATAAATATTATTTGGGATCGAAAAGTGACAAAAGTAATACATGAGGGGTCATAACAAAAACAAAAAGTTTTTAGAGAAGCAGGGAAGTGACACAACTCAGACAACTAATTAAAAATTACGTGATGACACCTCACATTCGACGAGAACAGAACTACAGGTCGATATTACTGTTGTATATAATGCAATGGAATTTAATGCCAAAAATAGGTACTTGAAATTTAAAGGAACCATATATTATTTATATATAAGTTTTATAAAATTGTGTAAGAAGATTTTTCTCAAGCTTTCCATTATTGATTTATGTCGCTCTTTTTGCTGCAGTGCGATATGTTAATGCTGACGAGTAGGTGAAACACTTCTGTGATGTTCGAATATTGTGTCAGTGGTATGCTGCTTGACCGAAACAGGTTGATGAAATATCTTAGCGGAAACCTGTAAAAAAAAATACGAAATGCTGAGGTCTTATAAGGTAAGTTGCGAGGAAGAAAGTGCGAGTACTTGGAAACTGTAGTGCACATATAAAGGAGACCACGTGGTGAACGCTTGTACGACCCGTTCTACAGTGCTGCTCAAATGTGTGTGTTGTTGGGGCTGGCGGTAATCGTTGAAACAATTGTTTTCGGTTATATCTTTTTTTTTTCACGCCAGCTTAAATTAACTGTTAAAACCGCTCAAAATGACTGGCTTCTGAAATGACCGATTTTCGAATTCTTGTTCCTGTTATTTCCTGTAATAAGCTCAGAAATCGAACAAAGATTGGAAAATTTTAACTCTTTCGAAGATTCATACAGTCAAAATATTAAATGAAATAGGCAAATAAAAGAAAACTCATTCCGCCCATCGTTCGCTGCTTTTCTCGGAAAGTGTTAAGTGGTTGAATACTACAAAAAATAAAAACACTATTATTTTCCTGTTGATTCTAATGTTTTGAAACATTAGAATTTTTATTGTGTACTATGAATGATTCGTTGTTAAGTTTTTTACTTATTACTGTTACCACAGTTTTCTTTGTCTTTTGTTGTTTCGTAGAAGTGGCAGATAAATATTTAATCTTTTAAAGTAAGTGAAGCAGTGTTCTTCCTTGCTGCGTCACCTCGTAAATATATTTACAGACTGGCGTTAGTGCCAGTCTGCAGTACAGGGGATGTCCGGTATTCACAGCGAGAAACTATCGTGCGGACTAGGTGGCGAAAGTCTTGCACACTGCACATACGCGTGTGCTGTATTTTACGAACTATAATGCGCTACGGGTTATTAGACGCACCTTAATTATTAAGAAATTATTTGAAAGAATGACATTTTACCATTTTTACTATTAGATTGCAAAGCCACACAAAAATTAGTAATTTATAAAACCGAACTGACCTGTAAATTCCATAAAAATCGTCGTATGAACTTTCTCCTTCTTCATCAGCATCGTTGTCTTCCTCGTGTATAACATGGTCTGCACTGCCATCGGCAGCATTACTTATGCCGCACTTCTTGAAAGATCAAACAATGTCTTCTCTCACTCTAGACCACGACTGTTGTATCCACTGAGGAGGATAAAATTGTAGAGCGAAAATAGTACAGCAAATAAGTTAAAGAATGCAGGGGATTAGCAAATATGACGTCATTTTAGCAACTAGGGTTACGGAAGTTATCCCGCATCTCGTGGTCGTGCGGTAGCGTTCTCGCTTCCCACGCCCGGGTTCCCGGGTTCGATCCCCGGCGGGGTCAGGGATTTTTTCTGCCTCGTGATGGCTGGGTGTTGTGTGCTGTCCTTAGGTTAGTTAGGTTTAAGTCGTTCTAAGTTCTAGGGGACTTATGACCACAGCAGTTGAGTCCCATAGTACTCAGAGCCATTTGAACCATTTTTGTTACGAAAGTTAATAAATCAGTTAAGTAGCTAGGAGAGTGTTTCAGCTAGAAAGAGCAGACAGGCAGTTGTTAGCATCCCACTTTGGGAATGAACTGACGTCTCTTACTTCCACTAACATGGACATAAAGGAATTATGGGCAAAGCTCAAGCAGATTGTCAGTCGTGGTCTGGAGAATTATGTGCCTTGTAAGTGATTAACGACGGAAAAGACCCTCCATGGTTTAATAACAAGATTCAGAAACTGCTGAGGAAGCAGAGGCTGTTGCACTTTCAGTTCAAAAGAGAACGCGAAAATGATGACAGGCAAAGGTTAGTAGAGATTCGTGCGTCTGTGAAAAGGTCTATGCGCGAGGCATACAATTACTACCACTGTTATACCTTAGCAGATCTGGCTGAGACCCTGAGAAAATTCTGGTCCTAAGTGGGTCTAAGGCTTCCATCCAGTCAGCTGCTGACCAGTCTGGTGTTTCAGGTTCAAGAAATCGTTCACGCGGAAGAATTGTACAAACATACCGTCGCTCGACCATCGAACAGACTCCCGCATGGACAACATAGTAATAAACATCCCTGGCGTAGAGAAACAACAGCAGTACTGCTAGAATGTTTGGGTTCCATATCAGCTCGGGTTAAAGCAAGAGGTGGGCTGCTAGATTTGCTACTGGTAGGTTGCAACAATACGCAAGTGTTACGGAGCTGCATCGGGACCTTAAATGAGAATCCCTGGAGGGAAAGCGACATTCTTTTCGAGGAACACTATTGAGAGAATTTAGAGAAACAGCATTTGGAAACTGACTGCAGAACTATTCTGTTACCTCCAACATACATTGGGTTTAAGGACCACGAAGATACGATACGAGAAATTAGGGCTCATGCGGAAGCATATAGACAGTCGCTTTCCCTCGTTCCATATGTGTGTGGAACAGGAGAGAAAATGACCCGTAGTGGTACTTGATATCCTCCAGCACACGCCGTAAAGCGAACTGCGGGATATCAATGTAGATGCTGATGCAGTTTAGAGTAGTTAAGCACAGGATAGGCTAGCGTGGTGAGCTGCAACAAATGTCTCAACAACGATGCAGCATGTGAAGAGGAGGTTCTCCGTGTGGACGGGAATTTGTGAGAGCGGTGGCGCACCTGCGCTGCGCACCGCGGCTGGCAGCGGCGGCTGGCCGCCTGCCAAATCACGGCTGCGCGGCCCGTCGCCTCCGCTTCTTAATGCGCAGAATTAAGAACACGGCAAAAGCCCACGCCAGCCGCACACAGCGCTCTCGCGGCACATCTCCAAATCGGTATGCCAGCTGGAAATTCTCCCTTGTCCTTTGCGTGTCTGCTCGGAGTAGACCAAAACTGCGGTAATACCTCCATAATTGCGTTCCAATTCGCGTGGCTATCTGCACTGAGCGGAGCTGTGCAACGTTTACTGCTCCAGACCCTTACTCGCAAGTGTCTGCTTCGATTTCCTGTACAGTCAGCGTGACACCTTTTTTACCCGGCTTTCGTAACGCCCATCCCTCCAATACCAACAAGCTTCCTCACTCACAGTCACTCCCGATGATCCCTCACCTGGCACCCCAAACTAAAGTAGTCTCGTTTACGTGATATCACAGTCATCCGAATGTGAAAAGCCTATGGGTAACAAACCGGTGTCTCGTACGGAGGTATGTTGACTGTCCGCCTATATCCAGTACAGGCCGTGGTCAGCTTGTTAGGCAACCACGCCAACCCCGATCATTTTGTTGGTGGGTGAGGGGGGGGGGGAGGGAGAGGGGGGAGCACGGTGTATAGCATTCGTATTACAGCGGTTTACGTACTGTATTGAAAGGAAAACCGAAAACCGATATACAGCGGTACAAATGCGGCGATTCTCCGAAAACCTGCAACCTGATTTAATCTGATAAACGGTATAGATCCTCGTCTGAGGTGTTTCAAAATGAAAACAAGTTGTGGAGTAACAAATTTTGTGTCTCAATCATGACTTAAGTTTCCAACGGGCTTGCCGCAGTTGTAACACCGGTCTCCGTCAGATCACCGAAGTTAGGCGCAGTCGGTCTTGGCTAACACTTGGATGGGTAACCATCCGGCTCTGCCGAGCGCTGTTGGCAAGCGGGGAGCATTCAGCCCTCGTGAGGGCAGTTGAGGAGCTACTTGGTTGAGAAGTAGCGGCTACGGTCATGAAAACACAACAACCGGGAAAGCGGTGTGCTGACCACAAACCCCTCCATATCCGCATCCAGTGATGCCGGTGCCGGTGCCGGTGGGCCTTCTGAGGCCTGTTCGGACGGCGTTTAGTTTACTTTCATGACATAAGTACGTAGTTAAAAAAATAACTCACTTTGTCGAAATGTAATCCCAGGGGGTGGCTACGAGCTATTATAAATCACTATTCTATCCAGGGACGTAATTTAGCCCAATCAACGAAAATCCAAGAAAGTCAAAAAATGGCTCTGAGCACTATGGGACTTAACATCTATGGTCATCAGTGCCCTAGAACTTAGAACTACTTAAACCTAACTAACCTAAGGACGTCACACAACACCCAGTCGTCGCGAGGCAGAGAAATCCAAGAAAGTCAAATACGGTAAAAATCGTGTATTCCCAAATTTTTGTACAGTGGTAGGAGGGAATGCAATCAACAACATACTAAAAATCCCAAGCGGTGTGTTGAGAGCGTGGAGTAGGGTGGCCGTTTAAGGGCCGCTGTTTTATATTTTTCTTGAATAATTTGGAAACAACTGCTTTTCGCGAAAATGTTTCCCAGTAAAAAATTAAGCTACATCCAGTTTCCTACAGAAAAGGGTGTATTCATTTTTCTCTGGGGCTATTAGTCTTCGCGTCACATGGGATGGAGAAAAAGCAATTATGAAAAACAGTGTTTGAATGGTATACAATTTATGCTTATTGTTAAATGAAGTGGGTTAAGAACGAGTATTACGTGTATCACACCTAAGTGCAGCAGAGCGGTAGTGAGAGGTAAATTGTGTTCTCGGGGGGTAACAGGGTGAAGAGGGAGGCGGGTCGCCGGACTGTGGTCATGCACCTTCCTCCTTCACAGGTCTGTAAGGCGAAGAGTAGGTGATGCACCATTCTGTCTACCTCCCTACGTTACAAGAAGTAACTACAGCGTGTTTCACGAAGTTATACCGACGCTCCGCAGCGCGCCTTTGCGAATCACTGGTGACACAGTGTGCTGATATGCCGGGGGGGAGGGATTATATATTTTCCACAAAGTGCGTTAACACTCCATTGAATACAGACATTATTTACTAATAATAATAAGGCAAAAAACGCATCTAGACAGAATCTACATAAATCACTGCATACTGTTCTACATTGCTAGAGGGAAAATTGATTCTTAGTTATCCTATATCGGAGCTGTAGCCTTGTTCTAGGAAAGGCAACTTCACACAACGAGCGCTGCCCACTTTATAGTTTTCAGACAGGCTATAGTAGAGTTGCGCTGTACCAAAACTACAATTCGGTAGTTTTGGTACAGTACATAAATGACGTAGCCGGCCGGGGTGGCCCAGCGGTTCTAGGCACTGCAGTCTGGAACCGCGCGACCGCTACGGTCGCTGGTACGAATCCTGCTTCGGGCATGGATGTGTGTGATGTCCTTAGGTTAGTTAGGTTTAAGTAGTTCTAAGTTCTAGGGGACTGATGACCTCAGAAGTTAAGTCCCATAGTGCTCAGAGCCATTTGAACCATTTTGAACCATAAATGACGTAGTAAACGGTCGGATTTCCGCTAGTATTGGTAGCATCGGTAGGAAAGGAACCTTAATGAATGAGAGAGAGAGAATCTGGGAGCCGACGACTTCTCTTTATTTTTGTTTGTTTCGAACATAATTAGAACCGCACGTCTTTCAGCGTTAGTCCATTGTGTATTCTATATCCTTATAAAATGTAAATTACATTTTACAAGTACAGTAATAAAAATTAGTTGACCATGTAACTTCAGCGCACTTATGTAACTAAAGCAATTATTTTTATGCAACTACAGTTTACATGCACAAACATAAAAAATCCATAGAATTATTGTTATTTTGTACTCAGTAGAATTTTATTCATCGTGATCAAAGGCAAGCGTTTCCCATTATTGTTGATAAGTGCGAAAGTTGTTTAGCAGTAGCAGAAACGTTTTTATATAAGCTCGACGAAGTGTTGAATTGATGTCTGATAAGTTTTTGTTTTTCGTTTATTTTATTTTGTTATTTTACCTTTTCTTGAAGAAACTGCTTTTTCTTGCACTATATGATAAATCTGCTTTTTTTACCACATCACTCTGTTTCACGTTACAGATCAATAGTTTTCGAATTAAACCTCAATTAAACTTTAAAAACTCCAGTTTTGCTATAAATACTATTTATTTTTAGTAGGACACCAGAGGTTAACCGTATAGTGCAAAAATGTTCCGTAGATTACGCGGCCCTGTATATATCCTCATTCAGATTCTAGACGGTTCATCGCTTCCGGTTTCTAGGGGACTTTAGTAAGACACTGATCACGTACGCAAACAAAGCGATTGAAATGAGGTGACACCTGATAGGTATACAACTTACCTAATGTACAGGTAGCGCTGACCTCGGAAAACTGCCGTACTCTACGCTTACTTAAGATAGTCTACGGTAGCCTACAGTAGTTCTACAACTCTAGGCTATACCTCCCCACCGTTTCTTGACCATTTCTCTTAGTTGAGTTAGCAAAATAACTCCTCTTAGCTCGTGTTTATCTAGGGGAGGTATTTTCAGTGTAATAAGTGAGTACTCCTTTGCAGTTTTTATGTGAGCAATTATGTAAAAAAACCTCAAAAGCTGGAACTGTCAGCTGTTTACCACACTGAAGAGCCGGTCCCAAGCGTAATATTCCCTTAATATCTATTAGACAATGCCGATTTCATTGTCTCCACTGTTACTCCCTGGAATATCTTTCACAGCATGTGTTGCATCAAATGTATCACCCAGCCTCAGCTCTCTCAACGTGTGAAGAGCCCACACACTTAAAGTGTCTCCTTCTGCAAGTGAAGCAGGTCACTTAGGCGTTATAGGACTTCAAATATTTCAACGTTATTCGTACACTGCATTGAGAGAGAAACTGGGGACCGACGACGTCTCTTTGTTTTTGTTTGTTTGTTTCGAACATAATTAGAACCGCACGTTACAGTTGCTTTCCATTACAACGTTCTAAACGGGGTACTAGCAGTAAAAGGCAGCCTGGGTGGCTGACTAGTGGGATAAGCATATCATGTAGAACAAAGCGGGCATTATATCAAAATGTAAGAAGTAGTCACAATCGACCTACAGTAGCCCATTACAGACAGTACTGTAAGGTGCTTAAAATGTTATTAGGAACGCAAAGAGTATGTGGCGTGCAAATAGAATAGCTAATTCACAGGATAAAATTAAAGCCATATGGTCAGTGTGTGATCAGCAGCACTAAGTTGACGATGTAAAGTCAGTTCGTAGTAAAAATATTTCTGTTACTGATAAATCAGACACATTTACAGTATTTAACAATCATTTTCTGAGCATAGCTATTTGAAAATAACCTAATAGAGTACTGGAACTGGATGCCTAACATAGATTTCCACATAGTTTACATGCGAATAACTAAAAAGATAGAGAGGCAGAGCACAGCTATGAAATTTCTTAGGCCTTGATTGTCTGGAATGTGTACTTCTACACCAGCCAAATCTCTTGTGCTTTTTATTACTGCAGAACGACATCAGTGACGCATGTATGCATTATACTTGATAGGAGCTAATCCTCAGCCAGTTTAGCTTTATAGCATAAGAGTACTTGAGGCACCTGCTAATTGCAAAACATTAAAACCATAGGACATGGACAAGAACTCTCTGGCTTTTTGCCGACTCGCCAGAGCCACTGATCTCAGAGTGGCAACTGTATATGAGGCAGCTTGACCTACTGCACAGCAATGCGATATGGACGGCATTCCGACGGATCATATCTACCGTCATCTCCAATGAACTACAAATGTGTATCTCCAAAAAATGTGTATATCTAAAAAAACTACGTATTTTCTAAATCCCCCATGTCTGAAGTATCGTACGCGTATAAATTAATGTGGATATATTAAAAGTGAAAAATGGCAAGAACTATGAAATATGACTTAAAATTAACCAAATGCTAAATCTAAGTTAAGGAGATGAATAAAGACAAAACGTGACAACCCAGCCGGGTGGGGAAATAGTAATCACTTTTCTGTATGAATTAACATGAATCTATTACCTAGGTCGCGGTATTGTAATGGAAGTAACCTATTTTTTGCTTTATAATGTAGCACCTTACCAGATGGGCTATAACTTTTGCACAGGTCGGCAGTAGCCTAAGAGGGTAAGGATCCTTTATTGTATGATTATATGATAGCAGAACAAACACTGGTAGCAGTTACTTCTGTAAAATATCTGGGAGTATGCGTGCGGAACGATTTGAAGTGGAATGATCATATAAAATTAATTGTTGGTAAGGCGGGTACCAGGTTGAGATTCATTGGGAGAGTGCTTAGAAAATGTAGTCCATCAACAAAGGAGGTGGCTTACAAAACACTCGTTCGACCTATACTTGAGTATTGCTCATCAGTGTGGGATCCGTACCAGATCGGTCTGACGGAGGAGATAGAGAAGATCCAAAGAAGAGCGGCGCGTTTCGTCACAGGGTTATTTGGTAACCGTGATAGCGTTACGGAGATGTTTAATAAACTCAAGTGGCAGACTCTGCAAGAGAGGCGCTCTGCATCGCGGTGTAGCTTGCTCACCAGGTTTCGAGAGGGTGCGTTTCTGGATGAGGTATCGAATATATTGCTTCCCCCTACTTATACCTCCCGAGGAGATCACGAATGTAAAATTAGAGAGATTAGAGCGCGCACGGAGGCTTTCAGACAGTCGTTCTTCCCGCGAACCATACGCGACTGGAACAGGAAAGGGAGGTAATGACAGTGGCACGTAAAGTGCCCTCCGCCACACACCGTTGGGTGGCTTGCGGAGTATCAATGTAGATGTAGATGTAGATGTAGGGTAGTGACTAGAATCCATTACCAACATGAAGGTTCATTATTCATTCATTGATCATATTTTCTATATGTTTTTGGCTTTTCCATATTTTTTATGCATTTTCCCATATTTTTCCATGTTTTTTCCTTATTCTATGTGTAAATTTACAAGGATATGTATGCTCTTATTGCTTAACCTTTCTATTTTCTTTAGCATCCAACAGTGATTTAGATTCCTCGTCAAGCCAGAGGGAATCTAAAAAGTGTCAGATCACTTGTTCTTCTTCTTCCGAAATATCAACCCACAAAGAAAACTTCTGTCAACACAAAATGCTAACTACCAAAACCAACTATTATATACACTAAACCTCACACATGAATTGTGAGTAACATTTCCGCTTCCCTGATCGTCTTTCTGTCGCACACGGAAATTGTGTCTTGGTGTTAGATAGTCACAAAGCTCCATTTTGTTAAAATCCCAGAAGTTCTGCTTTATATCCACGAAGCTGATGGCATAGTCCAGGCACTCGTTCCGTTAGACAGTTTGTCGAATGATCCGTTGATGCTATTTGTGAAAGCGTCATTCCTAAGAAGTCATTTGGTTCTGCAACTTCCACACTGTCAGACTACAAAATTAAATTACTGAACTTTTATTATGTTTGGCTCATTACATAGCTTACACGTAAGTATCAAGTAGTCGTATGTCAGAGCCTTAAGACCGTTAATGGTGCTCTCTTTAAAATGGCATTGCACCTACTAGCCCAAAGCGTGGATTAAATGGCTTTACATTGAAAGTACGCCCGGAATAAGTTTTTAAATCCTGATATATGGTCTCTAATGTGCCGAGAAACTGCGTTGTTTCTTTATTAGCCTTACAACTTTTTTAAGGATTAAATTGAAATTTTGACTTGTACAACCATAGAAATAGGAACGAGGGTCTAATTTCTTGATTCTGTTTACTATACTCTTGCATACGCCACTGACGCTCAGTTATAATCCTGGCTACATTTTCTCAGATCTAGTCCATTTCGTTTCATAGATTTAATTATTTTATCTTCTAACCCTAAGACATGCTTATGGTCAATGAGAATAAATGAAGTAAATGAATCCCATGTCTTGTACCTCCGAAAGACTCCACGACCCACTTTTGATTATTTTCAAATAGCCTATTTTCAAATAGCATTCCAGTCATCAGCAGTCCAATATCGGTGTCGACAGGCTCAGGCGAGGAGTAAAGCTTTGTGTCTTGCAGCCATCAAGGGTACACGAGTGAGCCTTCGGCTCCGAAAGCCCATATCGATGATGCCTCGTTGAATGGTTCGCACGCTGACACTTGTTGATGGCGCACCATTGAAATCTGCAGCAATTTGCTGAAGGGTTGCATTTCTGTCACGTTGAACGATTCCCTACAGCCGTCATTGGTCCCGTTCTTGCAGGATCTTTTTCCGGCCGGAGTGATGTTGGAGATTTGTTGCTTTAACGGTTTCCTGATATTCACGGTACGCTCATGAAATAGTCGTACGGGAAAATCCCCACTTCATTACTACCTCGGAGATGCAGTGTCATCGTTCGTGCACCACTATAACGCCATGTTCAGACTCACTTAAATCTTGATAACCTTCCATTGTAGCAGCAGTAACCGATCTAACAACTTCGCCAGATATTTGTTATCTTATATAGGCGTTGCCGACCTCATCGCCGTATTCTGCTTGTTTACATATCTCTGCATTTGAATATGCATGCCAATACCAGTTTCTTTGGCGCTTCAGTGTATATAAATGTGCATCTTGCATTCCTCAAGTCTTAACAAAATGTGGCATTGTGTCAAATAGATATATGCAAATCACTGTTAAGGAAATTACTTCAAGGTTACTAAAGCAGATGAAACAGATATATGCTAATCTAACGTCAATCCAATATCTAAGTCATTGACTCTAGAATAGCATGTGGGAGAAATGGACAATGCACTAAATCTTTACATATATCGTTTTTCTGCACGTACTATTGCTGTTAAGCGACACAGACTTCAAATTATTAAATCTACTTTTCACGTCAACTATCTCTGTTATCTTATTTCTAAGGCCTCTATACGAGATGTATGATGGCTGGGATAGAATTATCGCTCACCCTACCTCAAACGTACGTTCCCTGAAGTTACCCAGCAGCGTTCCGTGAGAACTATATTGTCACCCTTCCGTGGAAGCCTGTTTTACTGTGGAAATGAGAAACAAATCCAGTGATTACAAATGCATACGTCTCTACAACTATCAGACTGAAATGAAATGGACAAACGCTCAGAAATCCTGCAGTCATGTTTCTCTCGTGTCAGTAGTGATTCTACTTCTTGGTCATCATTTTCCTCATAATGGGGAGAGTGTAAAATTTTCTTATTTATCTCAGCTTTTGTTTTTCTTCATAGCAATCTATCGTAATTAACCCAGCAACACCTTGTAGGACCCATCATGAGGGATACATCTTACATTACGACATGTGATACAGCGATCGTAGTTTTCTACTGCATGGATAAACAATGCGTAAATTTCTAACGATTCCGTCATGTTGGTCAGGCTGTCACCATGAAACAGCTCATTGTATAGTTGTCATTGCCAATGTTCCGTAACGTTTCTTTTAATACAGTCTTTGTAATAAC